>NC_056568.1:21941964-21990518 GCF_013358625.1 Macadamia integrifolia
TGTATCATATTTTCCTCTCTTTTTTTCTCCTTTAATATAATCTGATCCTTCAGCAAAAAAAAAAAAAAAAAAAAGATATATGGAAACATTGTTAACCATGTTTCGTTATTTGAGAAATGTTCCATTAAAAAAAAAAATGTTTTTTTTTATATTTTTGCCCTTATTTCTCCCAGTAACACTTTTTGCCACTCCATCTGTAGTGGTGATGGTGATGAAAGCTCCGATTACTACCACATTGGAGGTGGTGGAAGCTCTAGTGATTGCCACATCCTCCACCCTATTTCTCTACACCTCTCTCCCCTCTCACTTTCCGCCTCCTCTTCCTCCCACCCTCCATTGCTCTTTCTTCCTCTCTCTCTTTTCTATTTTGCCTAATTTAAGAGGAAAGATCCATATGGAATCAAGAATCATCACTTGAAGTTGTCTTTTATCCTCCCGGTATCCCAGATAATCTTCAAGACCTTATACACGGGGATGCTGATCGAGTTACTTACTTTCCAATGTAATTTTTCTATATTATTTATGTTCTAGTTTTTATTACTTGATTGCAAGGCTTGCCCTGCTTGTTCTCGGAATTCCTTTCCCTCTTTTAGGCATGTCTAAAGGGGGTTCTCTGGAATTGCCTCTAATTATATTTTATCTTTTTCTTTTCTTTTAATTAATCATACTTATCTATCAAAAAAAAAAAAAATCATTCCTTCATCTGTGCTTTCCCCTTCCCATTTGGTCTGCAAGCAATAGTTTTTCAGATGTGTGGGGAGGGGTTCTGTTTTGAAAAAGAAACAACATATTTCCTTGACCTTGACATCCCCCCCCCCCCCCCCCGAAAAGAGGTAGAAATTAATTATAGTCCATAACAAATTCCTTTTGTTCTAAGGGACTAGCAGATGGGTATGACCTAAACCATGGATTTGGGTAAATTCTAACCCTTTTGTATTTAAGTAAAGTTTACTTACACCGTGTATACTAATTTTTCATAACATGGAGGAAAATTTATATGTAATTCTAACTTCCTCTTTATATAAGGTATTCAGATTTTAATTAATTAATTTATTATTGTTGTTAATATTTTTTTTTTGTATGAATGAAAAGAGACTATAAAAAGATCGAGATGCCTAACACATTCCCTAGATTGTAACCTAATCCTTACCCAATCTCACAGTTGGACCAATTCAATATGGAATTGTTGGTACCCAATTTTAGCAAATTTTGCCTACAAAGCAATTGGTCAATAAATCGATGCCAATTTATTAACCGATTGTGTTAAGGAGCTGACCAGTTAAGCTGATCGGTAATCAAATTGGTCAAAAAATGATGGCCTTGTATTAAGGAGTTGATCGGTCAGAATAACCATCAGGTTGATCGATCAAACTGACTGAATACGATTGGATGACTGATCATGACATTTGATCAGCTGACTAATTGTGTCTTTTTACGGTTAGCTGACCCTTGTGACTTTTTGCGGTTAGCTGACTGAATGTGATTTTCTACGGTCAGTTGATCGTTACGATTTTATAAGGTCAGTTAACCGATTCTGACTTTTTGGCCAGCTTGACCGATCGTCAATCAACATAGTTTGTACAAACGTGGGTTAATTTCAGGGAAGTTACAAACACATAGCTTAAGCGGTTAAGGCAGTTACAACCAATTAAGGAAGTGTACTTCCAATAACTACCCACTAAGGACATGCCACATGGATTCCTGCAGTTACGAAATTGCAAAGAGAGCAGGATCTTGCAAATAAAACTATAAAATGGACTATGGTGGAAGAAATAAGGCATCATCAACAAATTAAATGAACTCAGACATCAAGTCTCATCTTTCATTTTCCATTTTTTTTTTTTTTTAATGTTTTAGATTAGCATTTTCTTTTGAAGTCCTGTACTTCCTTCAAGTCATGTACTTCAGTTCATAGTGTAACGATCATGTCTCTGATATATTTAGCATCAACAAAGATACATTTCACATTTCTAGTATGTCTAATATCAACAGAGACGTACAACAGATCTTGTTTCTGGTATGTTTAAAATAACAGAGAACAACTGATCATATTTCTAGTGTATTGAATATCAACAGAGATAATATTACATTTTTGCCTTGTCAATGAGTTACTATTATTTGTCTTCATCTTTTTCAATCCTTGCATGATGTTTTTGCAAAAAACATTAAAAGTTCTTAGAGCGATCGAGGCAAGAGGAGAGCCAAGTCTCTTGATCGGAGTCAGATCTACTATTGAATCCAATCAAGAAGGATTTTGGCATGTCCACGCACACACCAGTACAGTCAGCTGACCATAATCTAGGGAAGGATTCTGTGCCAACAAGAACATACATGGGCTCTAATTACCAAAATTAGGTGGCATCTCCAAGTCTCTTTAAGGAACACCCAAAATAAGGTATGGGTTTAGGACTTTTCACTTTCTTGGAAACTGTCTTCCCAATCAACAATCCTTTTAGTCTTCTTTGTAGAAATTCATTACTTGTTCAATTTCGCATTTTTAAGTTGTGTTGCTTTTACATTGTCTCCGTTTTAGTCTTCCTATTTTTATATTTTGAGTTGGTATCTTCATTCATCAGCACTTGTATTGAAGGATATTAAATGTAATGATATGAAGGTTTTATTAACAATGAAATCCTGCTTTTATATCTAGTCTAAATTCATTACCAAAAAATATCTAGTCTAAACTTTTTTGGTTTCATGCTAAGGTGCATATTCCATGCTTCATTGGTTATCTCCTCATATAGCCCATCATTCCTTTTTTCGTCTTCCTTGTTTTTTATTATGACAAAGGGGGAGAAAAATTAAAGCTTATTCCAAAAAAAGTTGTTGAAACATTCCTTCTCATCTTAATAAAAATGACCAATTTATCCAAAAAAAAGGGGGGGGGGGGGGAAGAAAAATGTTGGAGATAGGGGTATCAATCAGTTGCTTTGATGGCAGGTTCCAATAACATTGAGATAGGGATATAGAAACAAGTTACAGAAAGATGGAGAAGGTGGCATACGCCCTAGTGATAGCTGCAAGAAAGCTAAGACCCTATTTCCAATCACACACAATATGTGTACTCACGGACCAACCTCTGAAGAAGATACAGCAGAAGCCGAATATGTCCGGTAGGTTGGTAAACTGGGCTATAGAGTTGGGAGAATTTGATATCCAGTACAAACCGAGGCCCGTGATAAAAGCATAGGCCCTGATGGACTTTATAGCCGAAGCAATGTTCCCAGATGAACCTCAGGAGCTTACAGAGGTTTAGAGAAACAAGGCTTGGGTATTGTATGTGGATGGGTATCCAACAGGACAGGAAGTGGCACGGGAATCATACTAATCAGTCCCGAAGGACAAAAAATTGAATACGCCCTGCGATTCAACTTCAGTGCCTCCAACAATGAAATTGAATATGAAGCACTGATAGCTAGAATTAATCCGGCGTAGGCTTTGATGGTACAAGAGATGGTGGTGCTTAGTGACTCGCAGCTTGTGGTGTGGCAAGTGAATGAAGACTATGGAGCAAAGGAACAAAGGATGGTTGAATATTTAAAGAAAGTGCAAGAGAAAGTGGCTGCTTTCAGGGAGTTCGAGGTAAAGCAGGTACCGCAGGCGAAAAATGCTAGTGCAGACGCACTGTCACAATTAGCCACCTCAGACTACATAGACCTGGAACATTCGGTATATTTTGAGGTATTACCTCAATCGGGTACCAAAAGAGCCCAAGAGGTGTTGCCAGTTAACGAGAATGACCCTAATTGGATGGATCCCATAACAAAGTCGCTGAAGGAAGGAATGCTACCAGAGGATAAGGACAAGGCGAGGAAGGTATGCATGAGGTCAGCACGGTTCCTATTGAAGGATGAAATACTATACAAGATAGAGTTCACCACACCGTACCTCAAATGCTTGGACCCTATCGATACTGATATGCTCTTCGAGAGGTGCATGAAGGGATATGTGGCCAAATCTAGGAGCCTAGGTCTTGGCGCACAAGCTATTGTGGCAGGGCCTATTTTGGCTGACTATAAGGAAAGATGCTCAGGAATTTGTCAGGAAGTGTGTGAAGTGCCAAATGTTTGCCCCATCCCTTAACAGTATGCCACAGAGCTTTCCTCCCTGTCAAGCCCCATACCATTTGCCATGTGGGGAATGGACATCCTAGGGTCGTTCCCACTAACTACGAGATAAAGAAAGTTAGTTGTGGTGATAGTAGACTACTTTACAAAATGGGCAGAAGCTAAAGCATTGGCCACAATAATGGAGAAGAATGTAAGGGATTTCTTTGAGAGGGAGGTGGTCTATCGATTCAGGATCCCCTAAGTGATAGTAATAGACAATGGAACTCAATTCGCCAATCCAACTTTTGGTTCGTTCTGTAAAGTCGTCATCATTAAGTACAGGAAGACATATGTCGGTTATCCATTGACGAACGAATTGGTAGAAGTAACCAATCGTACCTTACTCCAAAGAATAAATAATAGACTGGATAATGCCAAGAGGCTATGGGCAGATGAACTACATAGCATCCTTTGGGCCTACCGAACAACTGAAAGGTCAGCTACCGGAGAAACACTCGTTAATTTAACTTACGGCACTGAAGTTGTGCTCCTAGTTGAGATAGGAACCATGACCCATCGAGTTTAGTACTACGACGAAGGAAAAAATGATGAAGGGCTTTGAGATAATCTAGACCTCCTAGATGAAGTATGAGAAGACTGATAGGAAAGAATTACAGCCTACCAACAGAAGGTTGCAAGACACTACAATTCAAAAGTCTGAAGGAACGAGTTTAGAATAGGAGACATCGTCTTAAGAAAGGTGGAAGTATCGGTCCCGAAGCATCAAGGAAAGTTAGCTCCAAGTTGGGAAGGGCCTTACAGAGTCACCAGGGTAATACGACCAAGCTCCTATCACCTGAAAACTACAGGGAGAGAAAGGGTACTCCGATCATGGAACTCGAAGAACTTGAGGAAATTCTATCAGTAGTAATAACGTGCCTAGTAGTAGCGTGCACATTTACTTAGTCGTTTTTTGAATTCATAATATTTGTTACTTCTTAAGCACTCTCAATTTGTAGTTTTCCATCCCCGACCTTTTCGGAGGATTTTTATTACAAAAAAAAATATATATTTACATAAGCTGGTTTACGGCAATCGATTCCAAATAATGGCTATGATTAAAAAACATCCCTCGATTGGGAGCTCAGGCCAAGGCCGAGTGGAGCTGACCGAAAGGGTCCTCCCTCGGTTGGGAGCTCAGGCCAAGGCTGAGCGGACCCAACCGAAGGGTCCTCCCTCGGTTGGGGGCTTAGGACAAGGCTAAGCAGACCTAATCGAAGGGTCCTCTCTCGGTTGGGGACCCAGGCCTAGGCCGACGTTAGCCAAGGAAACTTGCTATGAACAACACAAGGTGAGGAGGGGGGGGGGGGAGGTGAGGGGAGGCCAGTGTAAGAGGACCCCTTTCACTCTTGGGAGGACATAGGCAAGTCATCCTTGGCTACCAAACGAGGCTCTTATATTCATGCAAGACCTCCCTTCCTCTTTATTACATAACCAACTTCAATTCCCATTTCATTCCTTTCATCACTTCACAGCAATGTCAGTGAATGATAATGCTGGGTGTTAGGGATCCTCTATTTATTGTCAACGGCTGGTTTGGTGGGGAGATCAGATTCAGATCACCTCATAAAATCCACTTCTCATTCATCTTTGCCTCATCCATAGCTTTTATTTATAGGTGAGGGAATATATTCTTGAGAATTAACGTGGACCCATTTACTTGTTGACTGTTTATCTTTCCATGTTTCCAATGGAGCCTCTCTCTCCTTTTCGAGAAGGAGAAGAAGAAGAAGAATATGCTCACTATCATACGAAGAGGAAAGAGATATGACATTAGTTGATAGGATGTTGCATACTTGCATATGCACACTCACCTGATGGGCTAAGAAAGCATTTGACCCCACCACTCAAGTTGGTTTGATTTTGGTTCTCTCAAATTTCATGTTATAGCTTAACGGTCGCCTGATTAGTAGTAACTGATTAATTACTCAGCTCAGCCTAATATGTTTAAAGCCAATTTAGAGTCTGCTTAGCGTTTGTCTATGGTCTGTTTACTCAGCTTTACATATTTAAAGACTGTTTGGAGATAAATATCTCATTCACCCATTTAACTCCCGTTTAAGCTTCATTTAGCCCAATTATTGGTAGCCCAATTAAAGATTGATACCCGATCACGCGTTTATAAATAGAACCATTTTTTTATCTATGAGGACCTGTAACTTAAACAGACCAATTGGTATGAGGTCCTAAAGTGTGGAAGACCGATTAGGCACAATGGAAACCGAAAATGAAGAAGTTGCTCACCAGATCTAGATCCGGTAATTAATTAGCTAAAATCCAAAAATATTGATCCGATGATTTTGTACAACCTGATTTGAGTTTAGATACTAATTGATTGGACTGTAAGATTAATGAGTGGTCCAAAGTTTTAAAGGTTTTGTAACCCTCTGAAAAAGGATTCCAATAATCCAATGGTTAATTTGGAATGGGGATCTGAACAATGACAAGTTACAATAATTATACAGAGATAGGGGTATGATGAGTCAACTCAAACATATGGGAGCGAGAGAGAGAGAGAGAGAGTTGACATTCCTCATTATTCCAAAAGAAACATGGCATGGCATTTGAGAGAACCAAAACCAATTTAGGGTCATATGCTTTCTTAGTCGATTAGGTCCTTATGCAACATCCCTTTCAACTATTGTCAAAGCTCTTCAGTTTCCTTCTCATTTCAAAAATTTCTATATAGAGAGGCTTATTAACACCCAGCATTGTCATTCATTGGCATTTCTGTGAATTGAAAGAATGAAATGAACTAGAAAGTTGGTTATGTAATCCTGAGGAAGAGAGGTCTTACATGAAGGTAAGAGCCTCGTTTGGTAGCCAAGGATGACTTGCCTATGTCCTCCCAAGAATGAAGGGGTCTTTTAATGTTACCTCCTCACTTTGTGTTGTTCATAGCAAGTTTGCCCGGCTAACTTGACTGGCTCTTTTGTTTCATGTTAAGACCTTCTTTTCTTAGTCCACAAATTGAAACATCAACCTTAACCCTTTTTTTTTTTTTTTTTGGATAGAGGTTTTCTTCCTTGTCTTGTGGAGGAAAAAAAATGGTAATACAATAAATAATGTGTTATCAGCTTTACTAATTATCTTTTCTCATATATGGTTCACAAAAGTTAGTGACAACTCAATTATTTATTTATTTATTTATTTTTATTATTATTATTATTATTATTATTATTATTATTATTATTATTATTATTATATGTCTTTAGATGTTATTGAGAGGACAAGTGGAACCTGGCTTTGTGAAAAGAGTAATATGAATTTGACGGTGTCTTTACAAGATGTGACATGTTGTAGGAGAATAAGTTGTCAATTGAATCACGGTTGACCAAGCATTTGTTGGAAGTTCACTGGTGTAAATCTATGAGGAACTGGCTTAAACTAAATGTTGATGGGAGCTCTCTACTAATCCAGGAAGAGCAAGAGCTGGTGCAATTTTGAGAAATCATGTGGGTCAAGTGGTGAGTTTTTTTTATATTTACTTTCGTATTAAACCAATTTTTGAAGCAGAGTTTGTGGCGTTGGTTGAAGGTGTTGAGAAAAGGAAATCTAAGTTACTGCTCTTTGGATAGAGTCGGATTCTGCTGCCATGATATCTTCCATTCAATCTAAAACCATTCCATGGTTTGTGATCCAAAAGTGGTTAGTAGCCATATCTTGTATCAATTCCATAAAGGATAACTCACTGCCTCCGGGAGGCTAACCCTGTGGCAGAATATTTGGCAAAGCAAGCTACAAGGATTGGTGGTTTTAGGGATATGATGAACTTTCCTTCTCATGTGAACGAGGAAATTGCTAATGATGCAATGGAACGTCCAAGATTTAGATTTAGTTAGTCTCAGGTTATTCTCTTTCGGCTGATGGCAATTCCAAAGGTGGGAAGAGATTAACTTGGTTTTTTGCTGGTTTCTTTTCGGTGTAATGTTTTGCTTGCTGGTTTTTTCTTTTTAATAATATTTATCTTTTAACAAAAAAAATTGTCAAATAATTTGATTCATTAAATTAACCATCATATACAAGTATGAGAGCTAAAATAATATCATCAAGGTCAAAGAAAAGATCTTGGTTGTAAATATAGGATTACTCCACGTTTCGGGGGGTTCTTAGCTCATCATTGCATAGCCCTTCTAAGGGTGACAAAATGTGATGTCTAAAATTATTATAGTTGAAATTACATGCATGTGTACAAGACGTAGTTGAATTATATTTAATTGATGCATTTCATGAATTCATGCCCCACCCCCCATATGCAACACATTGTCGACTTAAACATGTATGCAAAAATAAGTAGTCATCCTTTTTTCTCTTTTTTAATACAAATGATCCTTTAGCGGAAAAAGAAAAAAAGTGGTCATCCTTAATTGGAGAGTAACTACACTTGAGGAATCTTGATCTTTCCAAAAGTTTACAGCATTTTTCTTTTGGTAAGACGGTTTGAAGCATTACCTGCCTCCGTTTGCAGACTTTGAAGTTATTACATTGTAGATATCTTCAAACATTGTCTAAAGGAACAAGAATTGATCAACATGAGGCATCTAAAAGTTGAAGGTAGGTGATGTAGAGGAGGTTTCTGAAGAATTCCTAGATTAGTTGGACAAGCGGAAATTCACCCGATCAAGAGTTTTACACCTAACTTCTGAAAGATGTAACTTTCAACTCGGGTGGAGTTACAGGAGCCATAATAACTTTTTGTCTCGGGTGGAATTCATTGGACGCCAAATTCGGACCTCAATTTCACACATTTAAGGGGTGCATCGAGCCTCCAAAGTTTGTGTGCCCGATTTTGGAATATTTATTTGCTATTTTATTTTGCTGATTTATTTCAATTGCTATTTTATCTTGGCTTTCTTTCTTTTATAATTCGGCCTTCTTATAAATAGGTCATTTTGGACGAAATCAGGAACATCTCTAGTTTTATGAATCAATTCAGTTTCTCTTCAAATTACGGTTTCTTAACCTTGTGGATTCAAGGGTCAATAAAGTTAAAATGAGATCTATCTATCCCCCATCTTACTTCGTTAGAGGGTTAAGGATTCCAAGAGGTGTAGGGCAATGGTGCAGGAGCTCACAACGATCCCACGACAGCCTTTTCGACAGTGTCATTCCCTTAGAGTAGGTTCGATCTCTTCAACACTTCCTCCACCACCATGAGGTCCACTCGTTTGGAACCTCCAGTACTGCCACCCTACCTATTATTCCCACTTGCTTAGAAGTTTCACCCACCTTCATTTCCATCTTTGGCTTCGTCGGCTTCTGCTGCTACTACCCACAGGCACCACCAATGGTACTGCCATTTCGACTGCCGCCGGTTCTAGTAGTAATCATCAGCTACTCTCTAACTTGAGCCTTACAAAATAGGCTCATCAAAGACTAATAAAGATACAATATCCAATCTTCACGAATAAGTGGTATTTTTTGTAGGAGTATCTGAATCCCAAGAATCTATTGATGACCTTCAAAGTGAAAACTCTTGATTTGATGTGATACATTTTAGTCCACTTCGCCATGGTTATTGTAGGAAGAAAGAATAAATGATTCGCTTGATGCTTCTAAAAGATGGTGAAAGTAGGAATTGGCATGCATCTTCTTTGCTCTAGCATCAGGGAAGAAATAAGTTGGGTTGCCTTCCTAAAGGAGAAAAGAAGTAGGTGCAAGGTCCATTCATTGCTTATAGCAAGCCAAAATCCTGCTCAATTCTCTCAAAACATTCATTAATGAATTGGGCAAAAACTGAAACCAAGCACATTCTTATTCATGGTGTTTTGAAACAAGACTATATCACAAGATTATTTTAAGGCCAAATGAGGCAATTTTTTTTTTGCTAAAAATCATGTCTCACATAAAAGTCCCAGATCAAAAAATTTTCTTCACAAAAGTTATAGAGGATGAGAAGATGGTCACAACAGTATATCACATATTACCAAAAACCTCCAGACACGTCGGCATGCACAGTCGAAAATGATAATCAGAGGAGAGAGAAAATAGTTTTTTTTTTAAAAGGCGGAAAATCTTCGTCAAACCGACTCAGTAGAGTTTTTGAGTTAACCCGACAATGCAGTGAGTTAAGTCTTAACCCAACTCTATTTGACCCAGTCAAAGGTTGATCAGATCAGTTGACTGTTGACTATTGACTGGGTCATTGACCACCTGAGTCGAAGACCAAATTTTGACCTGGATACCCGACCCAAAAACCCAGGGTTTAACTAGAAGATGATAGGTGTGGATATGACCGAACCAGGTTAGACCACTTTGGTTGAACCGGTTTGGTTTGCAAACCATATTGATTTTGACTCATTTTCCTACAACTTTAAATGGCTCATACGGGCAAATGGTGAGGAATTTTTCACCCTGGTTTTTTATGTTGAGTCCAGTTTTTCGTGCTCTTTATTTTGATATATTATGAGTATACTTTTGTTTAAATTTTATGGTCTGTTTTGTGAAAATTAAAAGTATGGGAGTTTTGTGATTCTTATTCATGTTTCTCTTAATTGTACGAAATAAAAGGAAAACCAACTCATATATTACTTGCATGTCAGCATGTGAACTTATTTATTGGCTAATGATAGTCCATGTTTTTGTTTACATATATTTTGTTCATGCTTAAACAATCTCACTGTTAAGTAAGGTTGCTAATGTTCACCCAAAGTGACATTATCAAAGAAATATTAAAGTTAAAGCAAGTGAAAACAGAATAGAGATTTCTCAACCTAGAGGATGCTATCCATCCAAAGATTGTGGTATTTTTTGAAAGTTAGAAGAAGTCTCGTAGTTATAGTAGAAACTTAAGTGGACTAGTACGTTTCAGACCCAAAGGTCACGAATGTAGTTTCGGTTGACACTCTTGAAGTAATTGATAATTGAGCATTGTAATATTTATTTTGCGAATAGGTACATACTTGTTCTTTTACATGTAAATTGATATTTAGTTCATATTTAAATAACCCGCAAATTTAAGCTGCCAAATATAATTGTAAACTATTGCAGTAGACTGGATGGAACCTACCAAAGTGGTAAAATCTAAGATTACTGCAATAGGTTTGCAATTCAAAGGTTTTATCTTATTTTCAAAGACATAGAAAATTATTGACAGGAATTAGGTAATGCTTGCCCAAAGGCGACATTATCAAAGATAAGCATTAATGCAAGTGTACTATAGACAGACCTTAACCTAGAAGTTACTATTCATCTGAAGGTGGTAGTAATTTTCGAAGTTGAAGAGCTCCCACAGTCATTACAATTTTTGAGTGGGCCAGTGCATTCTAGACCCAAAGATTAAGAATAAAGTTCGGTTGACACTCTGGTTACATTTAATGATTAGTGATGTAATATTGGTTTTAATTATATTGATGTTACATGCATTAATTATATATTAAATGGATTATTCTTCCTTGAATTGAACTATTAAACTGAATGTCTTTAAAAGTGGCTTAAGAATATGGAGGTCGACATATGCCTCAAAGACTTAGTTTTCTATACTAGGAAAACCAAATCAATAGTTTGGTATTATGCTTTTAAAGCAAAGATTTTTTACCCTAAAAGATATTAAACAGTTGATCAATGGCAATAAGATGGATGAGTGTTTCATGGCTATGACCATCGATTATAGATTTATTTAGTGTGTAATTTTTGTATTCCAATTGGATCAATTCGAATTGGTTGGGTTGGATTAGTATCGATTTTGATCAATTCAATACCAAGTTCTCAAACAGTGCCATTGTTCTTTGAAAACCTATTTATGAACATTAATTGATAAATATTTGGTTTTCTTTTGTTTTTGAACTTATGTGAACAAGTTTATATGTATGTCACATTTAACAAATTATGTTCTCCAATAAATAGATTAATTTAAGACTGGTCAAACCAAGTGGAAGGATAGAATTATGTATCTTAAGCTGTTTTATGTGGCTCGATCAGTAGGAGGATAAATTCGGCATACTAGGTTGCTAGTGGGAGGATGTTACTAGTGAAAGATCAGTATACTAGGTTGCTAGTGGGAGAATAAATTCAGTGTAATGTATTGTTTTTCATGCAAAAGAAGTATTTTAAGTTTTGCATTGATTTATTATTATCATGATATTGAAAAATTATTTATTACTGAAATATATAGTAAATTCATATTCATGTCATTTTGTACTTGTATGTTTTATTTGAAACACCCTATAATGGATAAATATGTTAGAATTAAACTGGGTGCGAGCTTCCTTATGATGCACAGTACATTTCTATAAAGCTATGAAAGGATTGGGTGGAATCCACCAAAGTGGCACATCCTATTTTTTCATAGTTTTCTAAGCGCAGCAAAGTTGGTGACATTTGCCAAAAGATGATGTCACTCAAGTTAAAGAAAATACATGTATAGAAATGACTATAATTTAGAGGTTTCTAAGCCCATATGTGATAAAAGTAATTGTATTTTCACAATAAATTTAGATTTATAAGAGGATCAGTGCATTCTTAGCCCAAAGGATAGGAATGTAGTTACGGTTGTGACTCTTATGTGTTTTATTTGCTAGATGTACATTTATTGTGTAGTTTATCTGCTAGATGTACATATTAAATTTTTTTAGCCCAATGATTTGGTGTGTATGTTTCATACCTGAGATTTTTAGGGTTACTTGATCTAGTTTTAGCTCTCAGGGAACCCAAACATGTGTTGTTGCTGATCAAAGCACAACTAAAGGGAAATATGAACAATTTGTTGCCTTATTAAGTTTATAATGATTTTGGAGTAATTTTGAATTGATTTTATTTTAAATTATGTTCTCTGAATTATTTATGTACATTATGCTTCATTTGTTTTTGTCGTCCTTGGTTGTGTAAGAAACACATTAAAATATATACTTTTGTACATATATTCATCTCCAATGTGAAAAACATGATAGGAATGAATGAAACCCACCAAAGTGGTACATTTAATTTAATCATGTGTTTCTAAAGGTAAAGGTGACATTTGCCTAAAGGCGATGTCACCCAAGTTTAACAACTAAGTGCTCAAGAGTCATATTTTCTTATATTGGTGTTATTGAGGTTTTGGATATGCTTGGTTAGTGAAAGTTTTATGATCTCATTTAACCAAAGATATCATGGTGACAAAAGCCAAAGTTTAAAGGCAGTATCTGCTAAGGTTTGTTGGCAGTGCTTAGCCAAAGTAATTGACAATAAGTCAAAGTAATTGGCGAATTTTTGTCAGGATTCATGATGTATGGCAGTATTTAGCCAAATTCTGTGATTTATAGCCGTATTTAGCCTAAATCCAAAGAAATGGTGATTTATTACATGCGATTTGCTAAAGTTTGTGATTTATGGTGGTATTTAGCATAAATCCATAGTAGTAGTGATTAACCACAGGCGGTTTGCCAAAGTTTTTGATCTATAATGGTATTTAATCTAAATCCATGGAAGTGGCAGTTAGCCATAGGCGGTATGCCAAAGTAAGATATTAATTCAAGAAAAGAGCAGTTTTCCTAAGTGTTGATTAATATCAAAGTTTACTACCTGTGAAGTTTTCAAGGTAGATTGATCTTTAGATCGGGAAATGACCTAAGGAAATGTATATTTCATGTGATCACAATTATGATATCAATTTCTTATATATATATATATATATATATATGTGTGTGTGTGTGTGTGTGTGTGTGTGTGTGTTTCTATGCGATTTGGATTTATAGTTTTATATTGTTTGTAACATTAGATAGTTATATGCCGTATATTGAGGTGTATTTTCTACTATTGTTCAACGGTAGAGATTATTAATTTGATCAAAATTTCTTTGAGTGGTGTTCAGTCTTGGGATTATTTGGTCAGGTGTCAATGGAAAGACATTAGTATCAGTATAGCCTAAGTGAGAGATTGTTAAAACTTTTATGTGAGCTTAACTGATACCGATTGATCCATTGGGCCCAAGCAAACTCCTAGCTCTTTCCATTGTAAGAGTGAAATAGGATTTTAGGGATTCTATTATAAATAGAATACTGACGGTCATTGCAGCTATTACTTAATGCCTTATTGATTTTGGGAACATGACTTTCTCACAAGTGCAAGTGCATAGAAAGAAATGAAACCCTAGAGTAAGAGGCTGCAGAAGATCTCAGTAGAAGGACTCTACTTGTGTAGTTCGTCATTATCATCTTCATGAGAGTAATGTTTAACCACATGAGACAGGGGTCCATGATCTATGCACATGGGGCTTCTAAACTTACGCAAGTACTTCTCTATTCATATTTATGGTTCATGTCATAGATGTCTCATTGATTATTATAGATATGGTAAATCTCTATGGTAAGGAGTACTTTATTAATCTTGGTTTAGGAGCTATATCCATGATTAAATCTCTTTTATGATTCTTGTATTCTAAATGCTATAGGGTTATTCATATGTTTAATATGGTACAGGATCCCTAGCATATGTCACCTATATATTTGAGGTTTATTTATATTGGGTAGAATTTCAAATGTTGTCGAGCTAGCCCAATGGGAATTGGTCCATTGCTGATTCATAGTGGATAATGTTTCTTAGGAAGTGTCTTACTTGGATTCGAATTCCCTTGACACCACCCTCATTTCTTCCTTGGGGCTCCCACCCTCTCCAGAGCGGAAAAGACTTGTGGAGGCCGTAGAGACTATTTTCACCCGAAGGATGTGGGGACACCCTTCGTTATTAAAAAAAAAAAAAAATTGGCAAGCTCTTCAATAAAAATAAATGAAAGGGGATGATATTTGTTAAGATTGTATTAGTTATTCAACAACTATGTATGAGTACTACAGAAAGGGTGATTTGTAGGAAATTTTTTTTTTTTTTTTTTTTTTTGGTTGAAGGAAATTATTAGTTGATGTTGAATAAGTAGTTGAAGTAGGATAAATTGGTATATTATTTTTCAATGTATGGTTCATGTGTTAATGGAGAATTTACTAGGGCTTTTCAATTACACAAAGACATGTTGAAAATAAGTCTAAAACCAAATTGGGTAACATAAAATTCTCCAGTGAAGGGCATTTTCTCTAATTGTTCCTGCACAGCCTAAACTGCAAGAGAGAAAAGAGAGAAGAATTGCTTCATTGTCTACTTGTTTATGTTGGACACCCAAGAGGATGTCCCCACTTACTTTTGAATGCCCTTTCTTTGCAAATGTATGGAAAGGCCTTATGTGGAAATGCACTCCCCCCTTTTTTTTTTTCTCTAGTAGATCATCTGTAATAAAAAAAATAATAAAAAAAAATTTTGAGAAAAATATCATTACAAAAGACCAAATGGCAATTACAAAACAACGGAAAAAAGAGCCAAGATAATACTAATCTATCTTCAGTATCGCCATCAATAGATTAGGCTATCAAAAATCTCTCCAATCCTAAGCTAAGAGAAAATCCAAAATGGAAAAATATCAGGTCCTAACTGAAACGATATCTTGGGCAATCAGTAGCATCTATCTGCAACTCCATTTGTAAATCCACTCCTTCAATGCATAGTATTCTTTATTTCGAGAGAGAGAATGGCATGGCAATGTATCATAGGTTACAGGGAAATCAAGGTGTGATATTTTGAGCAAGCCTATCTCTAGTGATACAGTCTATCACATATGGAGACAACACAACCTAAGAAGATGGGCTTCCAACTCTATGATGCAGTCTAAATTCCGGAAACCATCTCCTTTAAGTTTGCAACTGTGCAGTCCCCTAAGAATCATTACAGTATCACATCTTGGAAATCCCTCTCCCAAATCCTAAGGGGTGGTTCAATGATATATTTTTCTTCACATCCTTTTCCCTTATGCTTTCCTCCTTTAGGGTGTTCCTCTTATATGTTCTTGGAATTTTTTTTTTTTGCTAAAAATCCAGATATGTATTAGAAAAATGAAAAAAATACATCAAAAGACTGAAGAGCTAAAACCCCCTCCTTCGACATTGCCATAAGCAGAGGCACTCAACAGTCATTAACAAAACCGATATCGAGGTCTATCTTGAGCATCCATAACCGTCTCTGCTTGAATATGATATGGATGATTTGGAAAAGTTTCTGATAGTCCTGATTTAGCTGCAGCTTTACCAAGGAAATCAGCGATGACATTAGCTTCTCTGAAACAATATGTCAACTTCCATGCGATAGCATTAAGATAGTGATAAACTCCACTCCACTCTTGCAAGACAAACCATGGAAGCTTGCACCATTGGCACTTCTGACTCTGAATTAGTCTCAATTCATATAGCCCCGACTCCACTGATTTTTGCTTTTCATATTCCTTCCACCAGCCCTTTGAATTCTATCTTATAATTTGATTGTATTCCTAAGAAAATATTAAAAGAGTCGACAATGACTCCCTTGTGATCTCGAAGAAAACCTGTTGCACCAACTCATCCGGGGTTACCCAATGAACAACCATCGACATCCAATTTATACCGCCAACCATGGGAGCGCACCAATGTACTTCAAGAATAGGAATTTCTTCCTTTGGGAGACCCTGCAATCTCAGATTTTTCACAATAAACTAGAGATCATTTGCATCAAATAGCACCTTTCATATCAAGATTACATTCCTTCAATTCTCTGAGAATACATCAAAAACTTGGCCCGTGAGCTTGCTCCTATTATCATACCTCCTCCCATTCCTCTCCCTCCAAATGTTGTCCACCACTATGACAAATCTTGTAGTCTAAGGATCTTTCAATGCCAGAATGCGAGCTTTCTTTTGCCACCAGATCACCAAGTCAAGGATAGAATATTGTCTACACCAACCTATCCTAAAGCATGCCACAAATCGTTTCTAGATCTCCACATAATAACTACGCTCAAGAAAATGTTGATGGAAGGACTACTCAATGTTGTCCCACACAGACTACACTTTGAAGCTAGAAAAACTCCCATGGACTAATCTCCAACCAAAAGCAGCTTGCTGAGGCTGCAGTTTCTTACTCCATATAATTGTCTTCTGTGGAATTATTGGATTTCATCCCAAGCCGAAGAAGTGGTAAACACCCTAGTGGACAAACAACTCCAGGCACATCTATCCTCAATGGAATATTGGGGAAGACAAATTGAGTTAGCTAACTCAATGAAATTTAACAAGAAAGTTTATCTAATCCTTGGAAATGAGCACTGATTATTTAATATGAAATCCAAAACTTTTGTGTTTGCGTTTGCAAAAATTATCATCCAAACCAAATTTCTCCATTATTGAAAAATCATCTAGCCATCTATCTCTCCAAAAATTGATAGATCTACCATTGCCAACAACCTATCTTTCTTTACTTGCCACAAAATTCCAAACCCTCCTTATCCCAGGCCAAATAAAAGAAGCTCTGTGTTTTGAAATTGTTTAATATATGAATTTACACATTAAAAAAAAAAATCACATGCACGGAACCTTCCTGGCGAGTTCTATTTCATCGACTGTGATTTAGTGAAGTTCAGAATACCAGAAATACCATTTCCATTTCATATGAAGAAGTTGAAACAGATAGGGTGGTCTTTTCTAAACTTAAAATTTCTATGGATCTTAGTTGTAATGGGGCAATAATGCCAATTGAACCAGAGCAAATTAATTGGTTCTCCTTGAAATGTATTGAATTGAAGTGCAAAAGTGGACAGAATATCCAAGGGTTAACCACCAGTAGTGGGAAAGCAGTGATTATGAACTGGGCTGTAGAGCACTGCTCCATAAACCCGGTTTATTAATCGGTTGGTTCAGTTTGGTCATGCAGGGTCCGAACCGACAAGGGTTGATGCGGGTGTCCTATGGTATATGACAGCAAGGGTGATTTCGAATGCGAGATGGTCGAACAAATTCGAGCTAGTACCCAATGTGGTTCGCACGCCTAAGCCATGCCCTTGCATGTATCATAAGGCTATATATGAGTAGGGAATGTATGTTACCATATTAGAAGATGGGAACTTGATTCGCAACAAGTGGCGGGAGTAAAATATGCATTGAGAACCGATTCCCTCTGAAATCCAGCATGGTTGGCCATGTTTTGGCCAACAGGTGGGTGGTCACTGGTGGGTGTGACCCTCCTGTGAAACCCACCTGTAAGGGAAATGTGGGCCCCAACAAGCCCAACTTGGGTGATCATGCGTGTTTCAGGTTTTTGGTCATAGTGAAGTCATGTGTGCCCGGTATTACCAACTACTTCACTCGGTATCATGGTTTAATGCAATTCAGGCCATAGAATGTCAAAACCAGACGCGGCCTAGTAGATATTTATGACTCAAACTATAAATAGCATTTACTCTCTTCCCATTTATTATTTCAGCAAGGGTTAGTGGAGAGGAGTAAAGAAGAGGGAGAAGAAAAAGGAAGAGAAGAGAAGGAAGTGTGGGGGAAAGTATTTTCCCCTTGTTGCCAAAGTTGTACCTCACCATTTCGTTGTCAGAAAAGTGATTGGTACCTTGGGATCTACAATTTGTGGTAGGTAAATGCCATAATTCCTTAAATCTAGTGAAACCCTCTTATGTAGTCAAATCAATGAGTTAAGAGAGACTCTATGTGATTTCTTTGAAGGTTTTAAATGAGGGGCAACCAAGATCTGAAAACATTTAGTGATATTTTGAGTTGGAGGAATGATCTTAGGTTTTGGGGTTTCTTGAGGTTAAAGGTATGATTTGTTCCCAAATCTTGATTTGAACTTAGATCTATGTTGTGTTCATGTGGATGAAGTCTTAAATGTGTGAAAAATATGAAGGAAACAACCCCTTTGGGTTCCCAAAAGGTGGGGTGAAAAAGGAAAGTAAGACAGCAAAACCCACTAAACACTGGTAGGTAGCACCGGCGGGTAACCAGACCCACCAGTGTGACCCCCCAGTCTTATCTGGGCTTCGAAGGCTACCGGCAGATACCCGATGATATAATTCACCAGTCTTGGCTGGGCCCCGAGGTCCTACTGACGGGTAGGACTGGCAAGTACCCAGACCCTCTACTAGCACCCACCGGTGTGGGTCTGGGTGCTATTTTCCTGGGCAGCTTGCACAGGTGGGTCCTCCTACCCACCTATATGACCCACTTGTGGTCCAATGAGCTTCGTTCGAGGTTGAACTCAACGATAGCCTCCTTTGCATTATTAAAAGTGTCATAACCATGTCTTTTATTGTTTCAATGGTTCCGAAATATATCTTTTATTGTTTCAATGGTCCCGAAACGGACGTATTCTAAGCTTCATTTCTGTGTTAAGTTTCGTGATCCTCGTCTTCACACGTCGGATCTCACTCATACCGAGTGTGCACATTTTTGTACGTGAATAAGTAAGTGGGGAGAGGGTGTTGATTTTATTTTGGGGTGTTTATTGAATCATCTTTATTTCATACATTATCTTGCCATTTATAAATGCCATTTTCATGCATATGTTTTGTCCACTGCATGATGCATTTATGAATTGCTATGTTGTATCTTTAAATTTTTTGTTACTTGCTTTGAATTATGAGCATGGATTATTCAATTGTTGGATGATGATTAATAGTTGGACATGTGATGAATTGCTAGATTAGATGTCATAATCGGCTTGGAAACAAATGCATTGGTGCACCGTGGAATGGAACACGGAAGCACTATATAGTCGTATTATCTCATATAGATGCATTGGGTTTAGGTTGACATTCCCTCGTGTTATGACCCTTCCTAACAGGGGTTTAGGTGTTGGATTATCACTGGGGGGAAGCGTCAGTCACGGACCGTCGTGTTAGTTAAAAGTACATCCGGTTGATCATTAGGACAACTGGAAATCTTGATGATATATTTAGGATTAAGCGTACTGCATTTATTTTTTACTGTGGTTCGGCCACAATTTACTTTTCCAAGTACTCACGGTCGACACTCTCCGACAACCCTATGGGTGTTTCGTGGGATGGAGAACGCATCTCATACTCGAGGCGTACATGCACTATGGTTGTGAATAGTATGTAACCTATGACTTAGCATTGTTGCCTAGGCAAATAGGCCTAAAATGAATTGCATGCATATAGGATCATTTGAATTACGACTATTTGTTTGCGTCTTTCTTTCCAATTACTGAGCTAGTGAACTCACCCCTTGTGTACACACCTTTTAGATGATTTTGTAGGATTCTCTATGACAGAGCAAGAGTTGGGCCCCACTGACGCGTTTCCAATAGGAGATTGGTGGGTTCTGGAGGGTTTTGGGCACAGTGTTGGGTGCACATGCGAAGGCTGCGTTGCGAGCCAATAGTAGCGATTACCAAACATAACTTTTCTTTTCTTTTTTCATTCTTTTGATGTATTCCCCCTTTTTGTGCTGTAGATATTTAAATTGTTATTTCTTTTATAATTATCATGCCTGTGGGCTCACATGTATATATACTATGTATAACAATTTAAGTATTAAGAGTAAGTGGGGAATTTACAGGTATATGTGATAAGCCTTCTACTGAATTATTTAATTATATTATCATGTCTTGTGTTGCATGTTGTGTTGTGGATTACTGCATCAGATGATCCTGGTGGTTTTTGGGTTACCTCGGTCACCGGTCCGATTCTATGAGAACGGGGAGCTTGTTGAATATATGAATTTACTCATATAAACAAAAAAAAAAAAAAAAAAAAACTCACATGCACAAACCTTCTTGGCGAGTTCTATCTCATCTACCGTGATTTAGTGAAGTTCAGAATATCAGAAATACCATTTCCATTTCATATGAAGAAGTTGAAACGGATAGAGTGGTCTTTTCCAAACTTAAAATTTCTATGGATCTTAGTTGTAATGGGGCAATAATCCCACTTGAACCAGAGCAAGTTAATTGGTTCTCCTTGAAATGTATTGAATTGAAGTGCAAAAGTGGATAGGATATCCAAGGGTTAACCACCATTAGTGGGAAAGCAATGATTATGAACTGGGCCCACCATCACCTTTTGTTCATAGACTCGTAGTTACTTCAAGATCAGGTCTAATCAATTCCAGGCCTACACATGTAGACCCGACCGAGCTTTCTGTTGATTTCAGTTATCAAACTAGACACATAGTCAATACAGGCCTTATGCTATATTCACTACTATCCAACAAAGAGGCTTGCCAAAGCGTCAAGTAACAGGTCTTTTATTAACTACCGAGGCAATGCTGAAGGTGGAAAAGGTGCTCGCAGATCCTCTTTCTATTTCTAGTGGTGCTTGATTCTCACTTTTGTATTATATTTTTCATTCTTTATTTTTAATATATATTTTGGATCTTCTAACGAAAAAAATAGAAGAACCTAGTGCAACTACAAATTGAAAATTTGAGCCATTCTCATCATCCACCATACAAGTAGTCCAACACAAACGACCCAATTGTGTATATGGATGTCATCCACCAAGAAAAACATGAACAATTTAAAAAAGTCCCTAGACTTATGCACCTCATGTCGAAGACATGCAAGTAGATAGGATTTTAGCTGATCTAGATCAAAACTTCAATCCAGAATCTAAATTACAATCATTAATTATATATAGTACTTTTGTTGAATGGGATAATCAAAGACATGAACCTGTGTCATTCGAGAATTTGAAAGGTTTACTCTATGTATTTATCATTATTTTTTTTTTTTTATTGATAAAAGACATGTAAAAAAAGTACAGGATTAAGGCATACCCTGGCAAATACAATTCACACAGGGAAAGGAAAACCCATTATCAACATTGCCATCAGTAAGGCTATGTTTCGTAGCCAAGAGAAAAAAAAGAAAAGAAAAAAGAATCTAGAAAAGAAAAGAAAAGAGAAGAAAAGATAAGTAATGGTGAGAAAATAAAAAGAGTTTGTTTGTTTGGTTACCAAGAGAAGAAAAGTAAAGAAAAAAAAAATTCAAAAATTTTTGAATTTTAAGAGAGAGATTTTTTCTTTTGTTAAAGAAATTTAAGAGAGAGATAGACACATAGGAAATCATTGTGTAATCATTCATTTTTGTCTTATTATGTTTTCATATTTTCTCATGTTTTCTTGTGTTTTTGCTAAGAAAATTTTTAGGGGAGCAAAATAAAATTTCACAATTCCCAGGAGGAATTTTAAATTTGAAAAAAAGAATCTTCTCTTAGATGAAGACATACCAAGTATAAAGAAAAATCCTTAACCTAAGGAAAAAAAGTACAAAATGTGTACTTTTTTTCTTTTCTTTTCTTGACTACCAAACACAGCCTAAGAGATACACAACCCACTAACAAAAATGTCACTTATAAAAGCTGAAATGAGGTCTACCCACGACATCCCATGCCACTTCTTTTAAATAAGTTGGTAGGGAGAGATCAATTGCTGCCTCTTTCGCCAACAAGTCAACAATTGTATTGACTTCTGCCTAAAGCAATAGGAAATTTTCCACTTTATAAATGGACGTAATGGAAAAACCGCCAACCAATCCTAAGCCACAAAACAAAATATGTGATTAAGCTAGACACACATCACACTGCTGTAGAATTCAATTCTATCCATAGCTTTGACAATCCCAAATCTATAAGCAAGGTACACCCTGCGAATGAGCACTAGAAACTCCACCTGAAAATTGTTTGAATCCCAAGATATTCTTGCTACTCGGGCATGTGTTTTTCCTCTATCTACTTCTTGGGATGAACCCCTGGTTGGCTGCCCCCCTTTCCTCTTTGTAATTCTTAATTTTTCTTTGTATTAAAAAAATAAAACCCCAAGATAGTCATTAAACGACCGAATCAGAGAACCCATATGATCTCTGAAGACACCTCCTGCGCTAGCTCTTCCTAGCTTAATCAAAGAACATTTGTCAAGATTGAATTTCACCCACCCCGATGCAAGCAAATACCAAAAATTTTATAATGTAGCCGACGATATGCATCAACAGATATTCAAACCCACCCATTTTTTTCCTTTTCTAAAAGGATAATTTTACTAAGAATTAAAAGAAAAAAATACATCAAAGAAAATCCAAAAGGATACGGCATTAACGCTAGGAAAACTTGCAAAACCACGCATTAATTCAAATAAAATTGTTATTAAATGTAACTGAAATAAAGCACTTGGATGATGCCTACATGCATGAAATGCTATAACGAAATGCAGTTTAACTACTTGTACACAAGCAAGTAATTCCAATTATAATAAAGATCAAAGCCCATTTACTAAGAGAATAAGATCATCTTCACACCTGCCTCTCTTACCGGTTCTAGCTACAAAGAGCAAAGCCCATTTACTAATACAATAAGATCACCAACAATACCTGCCTCTTTCAACGAGTCACTTACCTCCTTCAAAGGATTTTCATCATTTCTAACCAAGAAAAGTAGGTCCAACATGAAATAAAAAAGCCAGTCAAGTTAGCCGAGGAAACTTGCTATGAACAACACAAGGTGGGGAGGGGCAAGGGGAGTGTAAGACCACCCCTTCAGTCTTATTGGGAGGACATAGGCAAGTCATCCTTGGCTACCAAACAAGGCTCTTTATCTTCATGTAAGACCTCTCTTCCTCTGAATCACATAACCAACTTCCCATTTCATTTCTTTTCATGACTTCACAGCAATGCCTGTGAATGATAATTCTGAGTTATAGGGAGCCTCTATTTATAGTCAAAGACAGGTTTGTTGGGAAGATCAGATTCGGATTACCCCATAAAATCTACTTCTCATCCATCTTTACCTCATCATAGCTTTTATTTATAGGTGAGGGAATATATCATCTTGAGAATTAACTTACTTGTTCACTGTTCATGTCTCAATTCAACTTGCCATGTTTCCAAGGGAGCCTCTCTAATTTCTGGAGAAGAAGAAGATACAACCAGTGAGAAGAAGGAAGAATAAATGGCCCCAAACATTACCTTCTGGTACGCAACTTGCATTTGACGGTGTAGCAGTAGAAAAAATTTTAGATGAAAAGAGGGGAAGAGGCTTGACAATACTTGAAAGAGATGTTGCATAAGGCCTTTAAAATACAAAACTTACAAAAAGAGACCTAGCATTTGACTCTAGATTGGTTTTGATTCTCTCACATGTCATCCGATGTTAGACTTTTTGTTGTCACTCCACATCAGGAATTTCAACTTAATGAAGATTTTTGTAGCCAATAACTCAAAGTGAGATTTCATACCAAACTTCTTCCTTAAAAAAGTCCCATGCAACTAGGGCTGCAATAGTATCGAGTTGAGTCAAGCTTTTGAAATTACAGTTCAATCCAGCTTTGACCTGGTATCAAAACCAGGTCGGGCTAATGTTGATTGGCCCTGATCATGGACAGGGGAATGAGATATAGAGGCTCGTAGGAAAAATAAATAAATAAATAAAGACGAAGAAGAACACAAAAGAACATGAATGAAAAATAAATGGCCATGCTGAGCTCAACACGAAGCCTCAATCCTAGCGTGGCTTGGCCTGATAAGCACTCAAGGCTAGGTTATCTCAGCTTGAACAGGGCCAAACGTGCACCTCTATAGGAAACCATATAATTCTATCAATTCCTTCACGTGCCACCATGGTTTTAAGTATCGGTCTCATATTAGCCATATCAGATTGGTATCAGTTGAGACGGATCCCCAATACCTAACCAATCTGGATCGATTATCACCGTTTCAGGAGTAAAATAGTAAAATATTAGTATTAAAAAAAAAAAAAAAAAAAAACAACAACAACAAGGGCAAAACTAATCGATACCCACCAATCCTGTTTGGTCTGGATTGATATCGACATCGACATCGACAGATACCAATACCGATATCAATATCAATACCATCCCCTAAATCCATGCGTTCCACTCATCTATCTAGCTTGATCCATTTGGAATAACAAAGAATATCACAATTCCTTCGCGTGCCACTCATCTATCTAGCTTGATCCGTTTGGAATAAGGAAGAATGACAACTCTCTCTCTCTCTCTCTCTCTCTCTCTCTCTCCTATGGATGAGTTGACTCATCATACTCTTATCTATCTTTTCTTCTCCACAAGGAAGACCAAATAACAGGCGATTGTCATTCCAATGCAAGGACCAAGTGTGACCGTCGCCGGATTGGGACTGACTGATTAATAGTTGAACTGAGCCCGATATGATGAAAACCCATTTATAACTTGTTTATTGTCCGTTATTCAGTCGACACATTTAAAGACCGCTTGGTATAAATTTCTCATTAGCACGTCTAAACCAATTATTGATAGTCCAATTAAAGAACCTGACTGACCATTTATAAATGAGACCATACCTAATCTATGCAGACCAATTACTTAAAAACAGGCCCATCGGTGCAAGGTCCTATAGTTGAAAAGACATATTAGGCCTAACCGAAACTGGACCAATCGAACCGATTGATACCCCTACAGTGTCACATTTCAGTGGAGCTCAATATATCTAGATCCAGACCCGGTAATTAATTAGCTAATCCAAAAATATTGATCCAATAATTACACAGAGATAAGGGTATGATGAGCCAACTCATAAGTATGAGAGAGAGAGAGAGAGAGAGAGAGAGAGTTGACATTCCAAACGAAACAAGGCATGTCATTTGAGAGAACCCAAACCAAGTTGGGGTTTAATGCTTTCTTAGTCCTTGTGTATTTGCAACTCTCTTTCAACTAATGTCAAACCTCTTCTCTTTCCTTTACATTTTGAAAATTTTCTATAAATAGAGATGCTCCTTAACACCCAGCATTGTCATTCATTGGCATTGTTGTAAAGTGATGGAAGGAAGTGAAATGGATAGTCGGTTACATAATCAAGAGGAAGAGAGGTCTTACATGAAGATAAAGAGCCTTGTTTGGTAGCTAAGGATGACTTACCTATGTCCTTCCTACACTGAAGGGGTTTTCATACACTTCCCCTCCCCACCTTGTGTTGTTCATAGCAAGCTTCCTCGTCTAATTTGACTGGCTCTTTTATTTCATGTTAGACCTGCTTTCTTCATCCACATGTAAATGATGAAATCTTTGACCACCCTTATATGATAAGTCTTTGAATGTGATACTTGATTCGGTGACAGAGAAAGGTATGTAGATTATCTTATTAATTAGCTCAATTATTATTATATACCCTCAAATATTATTATAATTTCTATCAATTTTATTTTTTTTATTATAATTGCAATTGCCTGCTTGTGTACAAGAAGTAGTTGAAGTACGTTTCGTTGATGCATTTCATGCATGCAGCATGCCTGCCCCATCCCGTCCGCAACACATTGTTAACTTAGGTTGCGGGATAGAGTGGGTGCGAGTGGCGAAGAAAAAACAAACCGGGTGGGTGGGGATTGTTGAGAGGAGTGGGGCAGAGATTCTGAAAGGGGCTGAGGGCGGGCAGATGCGGAGGGTAGGATATGGATTGTGAGAGGGCTGTGGTGGTTTATTGTAGGGGTTGTCAATTAATCTCAAGATTGTACCACTTCGACCAATCGAGTCAGACCATTTAAAGATCGGCTTAACATGCATTGGTCACTAAGCCTGATCCATTTATAAATAGGTAGTGTACCATGCAAGGGAGTAAGCCTAACCGACCCGACTCATTTACAAGCCCAACTCAGCCTAACACGTTTAACCTGACCATTTATATGTATTTTTTTATTTTTTTTTATAGAATATGGTATATATTGATATTTTTATCAGTTATTGAATATAATCAAGTGTAATATATTTTTTAAATTGTTGATGATTTAATAAAATATCTTAAAATATCTTAAATCTAAGACAATTAAAAATTGTTTAAATCTCATTTTAGGTTTTATTGATATATTATCTTGTTTAAGGCTCGATTATAATCCGATTAATCCGATTAGGAGAAGCCCGACTAAAGCTTGAAAACCGATGGATTCTGACATGAGATCCACTGAAACCGACTCAATACTTAAATAGGTAGATTACGGTCTAAAGTCGTAAACCCGTTAAATTCGGATAGACCTGACCAAGACTGACCCAACCCGACGGATTGGCACCCTCGTTTATTGAGAGGAGAGGGGAGGATACCAGCGATAATTTCGGGTTTTTAAAATACCAGGAGAAAAAGACAGGTGGAAGAAATATTTGGCAGGGGAATCAGAAAAGAAGTTCAAGAGGTGGAATTCCGTCTTGACTCGTCATTCGTCAGCCTTTCTGAAGCAACAGAGCGAACAAGTGGACTGCACTAATCAGACTATGCTCTTCTCTAACCTTCATGTTCTAAGTTGCAGAGCGAGTACCCAGAAGAGATCAATGATGGGTGACCTGAATCTCTGAGCTGTTCGATTCCTTCCTCAATAATACACAATCCATGGCTTCTCTTCCCTCCTCATCATCCCATCGAATTGAAGTGTTTTGGCACGAAGGAATGCTCAATCATGATGCAGGAACCGGCGTTTTCGATACGGCCATGGATCCAGGGTTCCTCGATGTCTTGGAAAAGCATCCTGAAAACTCAGATCGGGTGAAGAACATGGTCTCCATCCTCAAAAGGGGCCCTATCTCTCCCTATATCTCTTGGCATGTAGGAAAGCCTGCTCAGATTCCTGAATTGCTCTCCTTTCATACTCCAGGTACTTCGGTTTCCCTACTTTCCTTCCCTTCTTCTCGCAGATTCATTAAAAGTTCTGGTCTTAATCGATTACAGCTTTATTGTATTTTAATTTCAGCGTACATCAAAGAACTAGTTCAAGCGGATGAAGCAGGGGGTAAGACACTCTGCGCTGGGACTATCTTGAACCCTGGCTCTTGGGATGCTTCCCTTCTTGCTGCTGGTACTACTCTATCAGCAATGAAGTGCATACTAGATGGTCACGGGAAGATTGCCTATTCATTAGTTCGTCCTCCTGGTCACCATGCTCAGCCTACTCAAGCTGATGGGTATTGCTTCCTTAACAATGCTGGCCTTGCTGTTCAATTGGCTTTAGACTCTGGCTGCAGGAGGGTTGTAACAATTGACATTGATGTCCATTATGGAAATGGGACTGCGGAGGGGTTTTATCGCTCGGATAAGGTTCTTACAATCTCTCTTCATATGAATCACGGTTCGTGGGGACCATCGCATCCGCAGAGTGGATCCATTGATGAACTTGGTGAAGGTGATGGGTTAGGTTTTAATCTGACTATACCTCTACCTAATGGAACTGGTGATCGGGGATATAAGTATGCCATGAATGAATTGGTTGTCTCTGCTGTTCAGAAGTTTGAGCCAGACATGATGGTTCTAGTTATTGGCCAAGACTCTAGTGCTGTAAGTTAACTAACCATGTTCTTTCTTCCTTGTTAACTACCCAGTGGAGCTCTCTGCGTAGGGTTGGGGAGTTATTTATGGTAAAGAATAATGGGCAGACCTCAGTGCAACGACAAGGTTGCTCCATTGCGACCTAGTGGTTGCGGATTCAAGTCAGGAAATAGCCACTCCACGAAGCGGGGTTAAGGCTTGTGCATAATAACCCTCTCCAGACCCCGCAGAGGCAGGAGCCTCATGCACTGGGCACCCCCTTTTTTAAAGATCAACAATTCTTCTGGGGTTGCAGTATTTTTGCATTTCTAAGGATCTTGATTTTGTCTCTGATTCTGTGTAACTCAAGGAATTAAAGTTTTTAGCATATACTAACTGGAATTGAATTAAAATTGTGTGTAATTACAATAATGAATATTTCTTGATCTAGAGAAAGAAAAGATAGGCACTTGCGGTAGGAAAAAAAAGTTTTGATTCAACCATCTATGTTTGTCCACACCATAGATGGTTTGTCAGCAAGAAAATATTTCTTTACAGGGAGTTTAATCAAGCTTAGCAGCTTCTGAAAATGGTTGCATGATGTCACAGTATTGCTGCAATATGATGATTAAAGAATTTGGAGCGTGGGAGGTCGCATTATTTATTCACAGTAAAATCCTTCCCTGAGTTTTGATCTGGGGAACACATTCACCACCCAGAATATGGTTTAAACCTGTTTGGCGTTGAATGGAGTGTAGCCCACTGGTGGTTGCTTTAGGCCAGATTCTTACAGTTGATTATCTAAACTAAAGAGCACCCAAATGCCAGGTTTGTCATGTGTAACATATGGGTGAATTACTTGTTCAATCTTTTTATCCATATGAAGTGTCTGAAGTTGTTAGGAGCAGTCATGGTTGGAAATTATGGCACCAATACGATATTCATATACTGATTAGTGATCCTCTTATTTAGCAAATCTCTGGTATACCAATTACAGTCATCCACAAACTCCTAATGTTTATTGTGCATCTCCGTCCATGGGTCTATTCCTTGAGCTCTGTGATTGTCATCTCACTACTTTCAGCGATGTTTCCTATGATGGACTTGAGAAGCCTAGTAAAGTCTTTGATCGACGACTTGCTATGTTCAATCTACCAATACCAAGAATCAAGGACACTGATTTCAACTGATTTAAGAAGTGGAGGATAGGTAAGCTGTAAAGGCATACTGAAGTTTCAAATAACAGAAAATTAATCTGGAATAGGAAAATAAAAGGAAATTTTTAGTTTATAAACATGCGAACCCAATCATATTGCACCATCTTGGATTCATGATCATCCAGCTGAAACAACTCAATATTCCTTGGGATTATTCTTTTTGGTGATACTGGAATTCTTGTTGATTGCTTGTATTTTTGGAATCACTGTTTCCCTATCCTAAACTATTTCTACTCATTTTCTCATACCCCAATACATTTGTTTTTGTGCCCCTAATTCCCCTCACTCCCCAAGAGAAAAAAAGAGAAAATTCCTGGCCCCACCTTTGGCTACCACTCGCCCCTAGTTTCCATCTACAAGCCTTTTTGATATTGTCCTGTGTTGTCTTAATGCTACAGCGACCTTGAGAGGATTATTTCTGAAGGGGAAAAAAAAAAAGATATGCCATATGATCATATCTTCGATATGTAGACAAAGAAATCTGCTCTAAACTTACCAGGACTGTTTCTGAAGTACACTGTAGTATGCTAAACATTCCTGCATGGGGTAAAAATTGACAAATAGATTTATTCACCTAGGGAGAACGATGTCCTGTTTCTGATCAATGTGGTATGATGTGAATATGAGGTATCGTTTTATATTTGCTTGTGAAGCAAGAGAATGGAGTTCTGATTTGAGAATTACACTTCACTCTCATCCAACTAAAGTCGGTTCAATGGAGGATGGAAAATGGCCTTGATTTTGGCCTCATCTAGGCGAGGGATTGTTTTAGAATAAGTATAGCTGGAATGATATTGAAAAATCGGTTCACTAGCGAGAATCAAAGTTTATATGAATCACCATGCATACTGCACGTATACATTTTTAGAATACCTAATTCCTATTTCTACATTGCCTGGATCCATTCCGAATTCTGTAGGATCAATGTATAAAATTGTTGAAGATTGCTGGTAGTGCCATCATTGTATGGATAAGTGTCAATGTTACTTTTCCATTTTTCCATGAGGTATTATTGTCACTGAAGCCAGTTATAGTGGTGATACTACCCAATAAGGTAACTTTGCTTGTTCTTTTCTCCAGTTTGATCCTAATGGAAGACAGTGCTTGACAATGGAGGGTTATAGGGAAATTGGGCAGATAGTACGGAAACTGGCTGATAAGCACAGTGATGGACGCCTTCTGATTGTGCAGGAAGGTGGATATCATATTACATATTCAGCATACTGTGTGCATGCAACACTTGAAGGTGTTCTCAACCTTCCAGCTCCTCTATTATCTGATCCCATTGCTTACCATCCAGAAGATGAGGCCTTAGCAGTCAAAGTTGTTGACTCCATCTAGCAATACTGGAAAAACAATGTATCATTTTTCGGAGAGGATTAATCAATTACTATGTTCACTAAATTAATGTGGAGCAATTTTCTTACATTTTGTGAAGTTCTGTTCAATCGGAAAAAGACCAGTTTGATTGTATATAACCGTAATTTACAGAAATCTTGATGGGATGAATTACCTAGTTTACTTGATCAGGACATGGAACACACACATGATCCAGTTTCAGAATTAAGGTCAGCTGGTAAAGTTTCATGTTTCTATCAATTTCTGAGATTACTGTGTGCATTTGTGTTTTCAACTTATGACTTTGATGCATCAAAGGCTGATTACCATGAGACCTGCTTTGCCTCTTTTATGAATCAATTCATCCTGAGCAGTATCTTCTCCAGAGCAGCCCGCATTACTCAGGTTTGTGCACCTCTCTCTCTCTCTCTCTCTCTCTCTCTCTCTCACCAGTATCAGATCGCTTAAATCAGCCGATCCGTATTGGTATTGACAGAGGCGGCTATTGATTTCTAACCAATCCCATATCGGTTTGACTGTATGAACCAAGGGTAGAAAAATAAAAACAATCGACCTTGGCTGATACCAATACAAACCCGATTCGGCTTATCGATTAGTGGAACCATGTCTTCTTCGAACCTGCAAAAGAAGAATTATAATAGGATAGTTTAATTAACCCACCAAAAACAAAGGAGAGAGAGGAGTTGGGGATTGATTAAAAAATAAAAACTTGGGAAGGGAGGAATGAGAGGTACCCAGAAGATTATGGGATAATGGAAAGCCGCGCATCGGCGTTGTGAAGGGACGAATGAGAGTTACTCATTTAATAGAGATTAATGGAATGCCACGCATCGGCTTTTGGAGCGTATGAGAACCTGATCCCGAGTCTTGTGGCACCAGCGTTGCTAAGTGGTTGTGGTTGTTTGAGATACACTCTCAATGATGAAATGGTTGTTTGACAAATTTGGTGTAAGATTTGTTTGACTCTCCCTCTCATGGATAATCTTAGGCATTATTAGACAACGTTTTGTTTTTGTCGTTTTTATGTTTTTTTGTTCTTAAAAACGGAGAAATAGCTTAAAAAGTGTTTAATAAAGTTTATGCCTATTTACAATTCTAGAAACGACTTTAACGAAACAAGTCGGACTTATTACGTTGTTTCTAAAAACGAATTTGAGAGAAAAAAAAAATTTGTTGTGCCCAATAAATCTTTCAACTATTTAAACATAAAAAGAGGCAACTGAGCTCTCTCTCTCTCTCTCTCTCTCTCTCTCTCTCTCTCTCTTTTGGGCATCTGATGATACTATTGGGGTTTTTAGTGGCATTATGTCAGCAAAAAACGTTTCAAAAAATAAGTTTATCAAATACTAAAAAAATCATTTTTTTTTTTGGAAACATGAAAAGTCATTTCTACTGTTTCTAGACACAGAAACAATAGAAATGTTATCAAATGGTGTCTTATTATCACTCATTTTCTCACAGGTTGGGAAATTTTTTCAATATTATATAAAATCGGGTTAGGAATTGCTACCTCTCACATGGCGATTGTGGTAGTACAAGGATCAACCAGAAGAGGAACACAAGCATCCAATTAAAGGGTAAGGTGGTATTTTCGCCTCCTATATAGGGGCATAAGTACATGTGACAAGGTAGTTTTCTTTTCCCCTATAAAATGAATATTGTTGATGTATTAGAAGTGTTTTGGTTAAAGTATTTTTCCTCTTTTTTTTTTTTTAACCCATAATAAGATATCACCCTAAATTTCAAAAAAATATCAAATGTACCCCTAAAGTCTAACACCGTTAGTTTAGAAATTGAAATTACTCTTTTGACCCTAAAACCAAATATGAATAAAAAAGGCGCTTCTCATCCTTTTCACCTCTTTTACTCTATATTATGAAATACCTTTGAACCCTAGAATGAGATTGCAACAGCCATTGAATGAGATTGGTACTTCCTTCTCGTTGCACATCGGAATCTGAGCCAGAACCATAGGAAAGAAGTCGTCTGCATTACCATTGTCCGTTTTGAGGGATTGGTTTGATTTTCCCCAATTGGATCCAGAAGCAACTCAAGCATTGGATCAAATGGTCGACACTCTGAATAAAGGAAGAGAACAATATAGACATTGGCGAGGAATTAGAGAGTTGGAGCGAGGTAATCCAACCTAACCATGACGCATTTAGAATATAGAGAACAAAAAATACATCTGAATGTCTCCATTCCTGAACTAAAGCTCACAAGCATTCGTTTTTCCTTAACTCTCTCTCTCTCTCCATTTCTTTTTTTTATTTTTATTTTTTTTTTCCTACTTGGCTTCGGGAAGAACCGATTTGGAGATTGGGAGTGAGATCGAGGCTGAGAACCCTAGAGTCAGGAGGCCAATTTATGCTTTTATCAAGGCCCACATTCTTTGCTAGAATCTACAAGATTTCAGACCAATTCTCAATTGTCTGGAAGGATCAATTTCTTGCTGGTGTTCCCGAAGGATTCTTGTGGTTCTCCCTCCTGTTGTTGGGGTTTGAGGTCACGGCCTACTTCAAGGGTTGGCATTTTGGGACTCCTGACATGCAACTGTAACACATCTTGTCCACGTCCTGGGTCCGAATGGAACTCAAAAGATTTGGTAGAATAGTTCTATTCTCTTATTCGATTACAACTTGAGGGCAACCGAAACAGAGTAGGGAGAGAGTGAGAGAAGTGAACAAGAGAAGAAGATAGAATAATAGCTCAACACATCTTCAATTTCAAGGGTAAATTTATCATTTAAAAAATATCAACAGTGACACTTCATCACTAGACATTTGCAAGCTAACTGAATGAATTTAAGAATCATTATTTTTTCAAAATAGGGTAAACACTACACGAATAGATGTGTATCCTTGTTATCAAACGTGTTTAATCTAGAAATATATTTTAATCCTTGTTATCAAACGTGTTTTATCTTCACCCAAAAAAAAAGTTTTGCCCTTGCAAAAGTCTTCCTTGAAAAAATAAATTATGAAAAAACCCTTCTAACTCATAAAACACTTATCTGGAATAGATGTGTTATTCATGAAAGTAAATAAATAAATAAATAACAGAAGTGTTACCAAAGTAGCCTACATTACTCACATCTAATGTTATTTCCATTTAGACAGTTGAAGGACAACTTTTCTTTTTTTTATGAGAAAAAATAATAACCCACTAATTTTCTTTTTACGAAAAAGCTGGATACCATCAGTGTACCTTAGGCTAGGGTCTACTATATCTCTGTTTTTACCTGTTCAAATGATTCCTTTACAGAAAATGACTTCTCTATCACTTTATATGATATCCCATCTCATGCCTTCATTGGTGCACTAGCTTACCTCACATAGGTGGTGTTTTTATATCTATTATCCTTTATTTTTACTTTTGAAAAACTAAGTCAATACAGGGTCAAGATGAATAGTACATCTAGGGAAGCGCATAATCAGTAATACCTCTCTTTCTCTCTCTCTCTCTCTCTCTCTCTCTAATGATTAAAGTGCTTTGCTTTCCCTTTCCTTACCTGTGAAGAAATATGTTATTTCACGCTTCCTAGAAATAATCCCGTTGTTGCCTAGAGCGAGAGTGTGTGTGAGAGAGAATGGGGCTGTTCTCCAACAGGTATCGTTCTCTTCAATTTCCTAAGATGGAGTCTCTCTTGAGTTAATGTTTGAGTGGTTTTATTGATTAATTTTTTTCCTTCTTAATTAATATCTATGATCCAAAGCAGGATCGACAGAGGCAGCTTGAATCCAGGCGATCACATCTATACATGGAGGAAAGCTTTTGTTTACGCCCATCACGGTCTCTCTCTCTCTCTTTCTCCCTTAATTACTTAGGATCACATCCCATCTCTTCGGCGAGAGGGCTTATACATATAAATTTTAAATTTAGAGGTGGTGCAAGAAAATTTTCTTAAATTTTATTCTCCCTTAGATCGAAGCTTAGACGATATCCTTATAGTTTATCCTTATGGATGCAGGCATCTATGTTGGAAATGATAAGGTAATCCACTTCACCAGAGGAAGAGGTCAAGAAGGGGGGACTGAAACTGTGTGGGATGTTTTTCAATTCAGCTCTGTACCACCCCAATTTCAGCTCTGTTCCACCTGCTCACCATTAGAAGAAAGTCATGGAGTAGTCTCTCACTGTCTAGATTGCTTTCTTGCTGGTGGTAACCTGGAACGTTTCGAGTATGGTGTTAGTCGTGCTGTCTTTCTAGCAAACATAAGGGGTGGAACATGTACCACTGCTCTCTCAAACCCAGATGATATTGTAATCCATAGAGCAACCTATCTGCTTAAAAATGGCTTTGGATCTTACAATGTTTTCAAGAACAACTGTGAAGATTTTGCCATATATTGTAAGACAAGTCTGGTTGTTGTCAATCAAGAAGGATTTAGTCAGAGTGGCCAAGCAACATCATTAATAGGTGCATCTGTTTCTGCCGCCTTGGAATCACCCTTGCGCCCTGTTACCTCCAACATCTATGGGATAGCAGCAATAACAATCAGGTGCTACTGTTCACAACGGTATGCTTCAGATGTTGGCATGAGGAAAGATGTGGAGGAGGTAGCAGTGGAAGATCTCAGTAATTACTGTGCTTGGTATGATTTCATTAATGCACCAACAACCGAGCTTCTACATAAAGAAGTACCAATAGACAATCCCACCCATGATTTACAAGAATTGCAAAAAGAGGTGCGAGGGTTGCGAGAGGAGGTGCAAGGGTTGCGTGAGGAGTTGCGGGAGTTACGAGAGGTGTCATGGAGGTTGCAGCAGGAGGAGCGTAGTGGGAAAATTAGATTCGATGAAATAATAAAGCTTGTTGCATCAATGAAGCTTGTTTGTCATTTTTTATTAGTTTTTTTTGTTGTATTTGTAGCAATTTGTATTGGCCAAAAAATGTGAAAATCTGATGTACTTGAATGGGATGTTGATAATGAAATGGTTTTATTTTGATAAAGTATTTGTTTCCACTTAAATACTTTTGCACTTTATTTTCTTCTTACTGCCATGTCTTAATTCATCTTGATTTGTGGTAAATCAAAGTTCATGAGTTTTCAGCTACACAAAATAATGACAAATGCAGGATATGGCAATCAAAATATATCCATGAAATTGGCATTTTGATGCAGAGTTTTAACTTCTATGCTTACAACCATCTCTTCCTTCTAATGTCTCCCTTTGTAGGGGAGAACTGGTAGGTCAACTGCTTACTGCCCTCATTATTTTATTTTTTATTTTTTTGTGCTAACAATGGGTATCCAGGTCTTCGGCTTGACTAGTCACGCTACCCTATACTGACCCCACAACCGCAAGCCCATACTGACTAGTCTACTTCGGCTTACTGCCCTCATCAACTTGCCTTAATTGGGATAAGGTAGTCTTAGCTTTCCAAGGCATTCAAATGGCATTATTCAAGATTGGCCTGAGTTTTGGTGTGTTGCTCTTGCTAGGCTATTGTTAGTTCGACACAATGTATTGAAACTAGACAAATTTTGATGACAAGGGCACAATTTTATCACAAAATATTAGTTGTTTTCCAGTGTGATGAAGAATGCAGGTTGAAACTCTAACATTTTTCAAAGTAAACTTTACTAAACAAAAAGTAAGCAAATTCCATCACATTAGATGGAGTAGCTATCTAGACATCCTAGTCACATTGCAGGTATCCTAACGGGAGCGAGGTGTGACAATGTCTTTCAAAAACTATAGCTCGAGGGGTTGAGCTCTTTAAAGGCTACTCCATCGATATTTGGATCCAATTCCACTTCCTCATAGGTTCCTTATGAATAGTTTCCCTTATTTTGCCATCAGAATGGAGTGTGGACCAATCAGTAATGAAACATATCAAAATTGTATGCATTGAAGCGGGAAGATGCAGTGGGCATTCAACGGCTGGGGTGTATGGCCAGGCCCTCTCAGCCGTTGGATGCTCATTGCACCTCACCCACCGCTCACTGCAGACAATTTGGACTCATCATGAAACATGTCGTTGTAACCTTGTCTTCTAATCGATGTGCCCTAAGCCCAAGCCTGCCTTGCAGGCTGAATAGGCAGGGAATCAGGGAAAACTTACACCCAAAGATTATAATTTACTAGGGAATTAGCTTTAAATTGGTCCAATGACGACATTGCTCAGAAGACCATCTTTTTTCTTTTGGTGAAGCTCATCATATTTCTTTTTTGTGAAACCCAGAAACCCATCTTTACTAGATCGGTACTTAAGGGTGTAAATTGGTCCGGAACCACGTATTCAGTTTGGTTTTTGTTTGATTCCAAGGTGTAGGGGTGTCAATCCCAAGCCTGCTCAGATTGGACCCATCGGGTCTGACTTTTTAAAGACCGATCCTGGCCTGAACCGATTATTAAATGTGTTGGGCTCAAGCATGATCCGTTTATAAACAGGTAGTGCATGATGCAAGGGTTAATCCCAATGGCGCCCGACTGGCCTGGCCCATTTACAAGCCCGACTCAACTCAATACGTTTAGCCCAACCATTTACATACATATTTTGATTTTGATTTTTTTTTATTTTTATAGAATAGGGTATATATCAATTATTGAATGTAATTAAGTGTAATGTATTTTCTAAATTGTAAATGATTTAATAAAATATATTAAAATTTCTTAAATCTAAGACAAATAAAGATCGTTTAATTAAAAAAAATGTATAATTTCATAGTATCTTTACTACAATGTCGATGTATGGTTATTTTTATTATTATTATTATTTTGAAAAATATTGTATGAGTACTAATTTTCAAATTGAGGCGAGACTTGGTCTGGTTCCAGATCACATCAATACTCCTTGGTAGGGGTGTCAATCGATTGGGCCTAGTTGGGCCTGGCGAACATGTACCCTTGCACCATGACCTACCTATTTAAAGAATGAGTCGGTCTCATGTCGAGCTCGGGTAGGATTCCGGACCTTGATCGGGTTTCTTCTAATTAGGCCTTAAAAGGGATAATGTACCAATAAAGCCTTAAATGGATCTTAAACGATCTTTTATTGTCTTAGATTTAAGAAATTTTAATATATTTTATTAAATCATCAATAATTTAGAAAAGATATTACACTTAACTACATTTAGTAATTGATAACAATATCAATATATACCCTATTCTATCCAAAAAAATAAAATATATATATATATATATAAACAGTAGGGCTAAATCTATTGAGCCGAGCCGGGCTTGTAAATGGGCTAGGCCAGTCGGGCGCCATTAGGCGTAACCGTTGCATTGTGTACTACCTATTTATGCGTCAGGCTTAAGCCCAACACATTTAATAATCGGTGCAAGTCAGGAGCGGTCTTTAAAAGGTCAGACCAGATCAGTCCAATCTATGTAGGCTTGGGATTGATAGCCTTACTCCCTAGAATCAAACCACAATGGAACTGAACACTTGGTTCCGGACCGATTTACACCCTTAAGTATCTAGTGAAGATGGTTCTCAGAGTTTCACCAAAAAAAAAATATGGGCTTCACCAAAAGAAAGAAGATGGTCTTCTGAGCAATGTCATCATGTGGACCAATTTAAAGCTCTCTAGTATTATAATCTTGGGGTGTAAGTTTTCCCTGTGCCCCAGCCTATTCAGCCTGCAAGGCAGGCCTGGGTTGGAAATTCCAAGCCCGACTAGGCATGGTCAGGCCTGGGCTTAGGTCACACCGATGTGAAGACAAGGTTGCAGCAACATATTTCATGACAAGTCCAAATTGTCTGTAGTGAGCATCCAACGGCTGGAGGGCCTGGGATGCTCACTACACCTCACCACCTAACTGCAGGCGATTTTGATGCGTTTCATGACTAATTAGTCCACACTCCATACCGATGGTAGAATAAGGGAAACAATTCTTAAGGAACATGTGAGGAAGGGGAATTGGATCCAAATATCGATAGAGTAGCCTTTAAAGATCTCAACCCCTCGAACTATAGTTTTTGAAAGATATTGTCACACCCCACTCCCGTTAAGATACTTGTGGTGTGAATAGGACGTCTTAGATAGGTACTCCATCTAATTTGATGAGTAGTAGGTCTGGTGGTGGACGTAATGCTATTCACAGATACCTCTGGCTTAAGTTGTGGGTTGCTTATTTAGTTTTCAATGTGGAGTTATGTGTTGCATATCTAGTTTTTATTGCTAAGTTGTGTATTGATTACATAGTTTTCAATTACAAGTTGTGTGTTTGAGTTATTATCTTCGTGTTTGGCGGTGCTGTCCAGAATTCATTATCTCATTCCTCCTTTAATAAAAATAGTTTGGATGATGGATTGTCTTGGCAGTAGATGTAATGCATGTATGATGTTTTGGCTTGACTGATCTATATGGTACGTTAGGTAAATAGTCGATACCTTATTATAGTCTATCGTTATAAGTCTGTGGTTGATTTCAAATGGTGCATCAGGTTAACAACTAACACTTATTAAAATTAGCCATAGCCCGCCAATCTTTTTGCATGGTAGCTTGCGCTTGTCCTTGCTTGGAATCTCCATGTAGCCAACACCATTAAGTTGGGATAGGTTTTTGGATGTTTGTTTGTAGTGCAGCCTCTGCCATAATTTGTCTCTCTCCTCCCCCAAGTAAAATGACTTATATGGACAAAGGAAAAACACAGACTATGGGGGCGATGGTGGAGGCCGCGCTTCCCCACAGAGAGCACTCCCTTTTTTTCTTTGATAAACCAATGTTGGTAGTAGTTGTTTGACAATTTTGGTTAAAGATTTTGTTAACTCCCACTTTTTAACACTCTATCATTGTTTTCCATTTGATGTAGAATCCTATTTTCATTCACAGATTTCCTTACAGGTTTTTTATGGTTAATTTTTTGTTTTGTTGATGTGCCAAAAGTGCTCCTGTTGAAGTATCTTACAAACTTTTTTTTTTTTAATTATCCAGAAACACATAGTTTACTTCATATTACCAAACGCATTATACTACCGCATAAGTCTTCCTTAAGAACAAAAATAAGAAAACAGTTCTAGCTTATAAAACACTCGTATGAATTTTTTTTTTTTTTTCGGGTGTGAGTCTTACATTTAATGTTATTTCAATTTGAGAGAGAGAGACTCTTGGTTCTCTTGGTCTCTCTTGTGTAGAAAATAACGATGGTTTTCTATAGTCTTGATGAAGCCAAGGACCCTTCTTTTATAGCACAATGTCGTAACCCCTATTCCTTCCATCATAAAAATGGGGCTACAGCTTCCCCTTATAACTTCTAGGAGAAATTACTGTGTAACTCCCACTCATAATTGTTCTTATTGCAAATGAGGTAATGTAGGTGACATTAGTCTTACATAAAAATTTAGATTTTTAACCTTCGTCAAGAAGGTAGAAAAATTAATCATTTTCAATATTCCCAACAACAGGGGCACCTCAGATATATGATAGGATGTTTTGTCTCGATAAATCAAGCAGTCAAGAGAATAAGTTGTTGTCAATAAATTTGGGCAACTCCAACCAAAATAATGGAAGAATTGGCCTTGTTGAGATAAATTGTATTAGGTGTTTTAAAAAATCCAATTTATGAAAATTGATATACTCACATATTTTAAAATTTGTACATGTAAAATATTTTCTTACAAAAATAAAATCACTACTATTGGTTTGTTTTCAGCTCTACATATTACATCTGCTTGGTTTATATTTTTAATTCCTGACCCTAGAAACTAAGTAACATAGGCCACGTTTTTTTTTTTTTTTTTTTTTCTAACAATGGGTATCCAAGCCTTCGGCCTAACTAGTCCCGCAGGCTCATACTGACCCCACAACCACATGGATCAAGTCATACTGGGGTTGATGAGAACCATTAAACTTTCACTAAAAGCAGTAAAGAGCACTAAACATCCCCGTGTGAGTGGCCCAAGGTGTGCCTATTGGGAGTCGAACTTAGGACATTCGATTTTACAGCTCGTACCAAGTTCATTGCTCACTAATTGTGCTACCCCCTTAGGTTTACACAGGCCATTCTTAAACAACCAATAAGTACCATTGTATGTGAGGATTAGTAAACATACAACAGTAAGTCAATAACCGTAAAAGCAAACACGTTAGAGCATAGACTATTGCCCTTACATCCAACTACAAGAGCTAGAACCTAGGCTCCAAACATAGTGCTCTATTAAAAAAAAAATGAGAGAGAGAAAGACATGGTACACGCATTACATGAATTTTCATTTACGAGATGTGTTAATGAGTGCATATATTTGCAAAACATATATGCACAATACATTAATATATCATTTTTTTTTTATTATTATTCTTTTAACACTTTGTGGTCTTTTTTTTTTTTCTAATAAAAAAATCACATTGATTTGGTTCTTGTGCCTAAGATTTGATTTCTAGTCCCTTCTTTTGTGAAAAGATCCTCTCTAGCGCACTTTCCTTGCCAAATTATTGGACTATAATAGTTGATATTTTTCAACTTATAAGGAGTATTGGATGTTTAAGATAAATATTGGATGTTTCTTAATAGAAAAATGACAAGATGGATAAATCTTTATGCGAAAAAACACGTCTCACACAGATTATTTTGATTCTTTACAGCTTATAAGGAGTATTGGGTATTTCTAAAAAAATGGATCATTTTAGAAGAAAAGTGACAAGATTTGGTATGCATTTATGCAGACAAATGACAAAACACGTATCACGTCAATTTGAAAGTTTTGGTTATATATAGGGGTGTCAACCGGTCGGGCCGATCCGGTTTTGATCAGGCTTAATCGGGCTTGAAGACTTTCAAAGGCTACACCGTGTCCGCCCATTTAACTAATCGGGCTTAGTTATTGAGGGTATGGTACACTTTATATTCGGTCGGTCGGCCTCGGGCTCTAATCGGGCTACTTTAATCGGGCTTTAGTAGGGCCTTAATCGGGCTACGGACATGTTTAATGTTAAACGGGTTTTAACCGGTTTTTAAACAGGCCCTCTTTAAAATGTGCACTTATATTCCGGCCCACTCATGCAAACCCAAAAAAATGAAAATAAATCAATAAATGATACCAAATATAACCATTATTTAAAATGTGAACATGTCTTTACTTTTTTAGTTTTTATTCTTTAATTTGGGGGGGAGGGGAAATAGGTATTCTACAATCATTAAAGGGTCGGGCCAAGTCGGTGCACAATAGGCCGGTCTCGGTCGGGCGCCCGACGGTCCAAGTAGAAAAACCGAGACCGACCATTTATAAACGAGCCGGGCTCAAGCCCGACACATTTAATAAATGGTTCGGGCCGGGCCGGTCTATAAACGGTCGGTCCCAATCGGTTTAGTCGGGTCAGGCCACGAATTGACACCCCTAGTTATATATATAATGTCTCCATATGTGTATATATTAAGATTTGATTATTTTTTTCCGATAAAGCTTTCTATGAAAAATGCCTTTACATTGTGTTTCTTTGCCAAGCCATTAGACATATTATAACGGGTGATATTATGCCATGAATGGAAAGGATTTTAACACTCAATATAGGAGTGAGATCCTCTCAAACTCACATCTGACGGTTGGGAATCCCTTCGAGTGGGCGCCCATGTGTTAAAGTGCGTGCTTGAATGTTTCTAGCTGTCGGATGCATTCTGTGAGCCCATAAATGGGAAGGATTCTAGCACTCAATAAAGAGTTAGATTATCTCCAATGCACATTCGACGGTTGGGAGCCCCTAGCTGTCAGATACATACTGACGCCCATAAATGGGAAGGATTTTTATCACTCAATATAGGAATGAGATCCTTTTTAGCGCACATCTGATGGTCCCTTGGGGTGCACTTGTATTGGAGTGCGTGCCAGGGTGTTCCTAGCTATTGGATGCATCTAGGAGCCCATAAATGGGAAGCATTCTAGCAGTAAATATAATAGCGAGATCCTCTTAAATGCACTTCCAATGGGCACACCCATATGTTGGATTGCGTGCTTGGTGGCCCCAGCTGTCAGATGCAGCTGGTACCCATAAATGGAAAGAATTTTAACTCTCAATATAGGAATGAGATCCAAATTAGCGTACATCTGATGGTTGGGAGTCATTTGGGGTGCACGTTTGTGTATTGGAGTTCATGTCCAAGTGCTCCTAGTTGTCGAACGCATTCTTGAGCTCGATTGGGGTGCGCACCCAATGTGTTGGATTGTGTGCCCGATGCCCCCAACTGTCAGATGCATGTTAGCGCCCATAAATGTTAAGGATTTTAGTGCTCATAGGAATGAGATCCTTTACAGCACACGTCCGAAGGTTGGGAGCCCATTAGGGTGCACGCCCGTGTGTTGGAGTGCATGCTAATGTGCTACCAGCTGTCGGATGCACTTTAGGAGCCCATAAATGGAAAGGATTAGTGAATTCTCCAATATGATGAACATAGATGATATCGTCAAGGAGATTATGTGATCAAATCTTCAAGATTTTTCTCATCCAAATCTCAATTACAATATTAAGCAGTCTTTCTAATAATTGATAAATTGTTTTTTCACTACCAATTAGACAGATTCAACTAATTATATAGTGTAGTACACAATTTTCTACTCTTCCACTTCCAAGTCCAAACGATGGAATTTTGGACATATAATGGACCAGGCCCACCAAACACTTGCTCATAGAAGGTTCTCTCACTAATCAAATTATGATATTTAATGTTCTTGATAAAATTACATCATTTTTACTTGCCAAAAAGTGATTGCCAACCCCGCCCATGATGGACATCTGTCTCGAAACTGTCCAGACCAATCTTATAATAGAGCCTAGAGAGATTTACATGCAAAAACTCAGAGCCACCAATAGAGCAAACCATCTTTAATCTTCCCTTCCAAGATCTTGTGTAGGTCATGTTTTACCTAACAACGCTTGAAGCTAAAGTCATGAAATTATGCCTCATTTCCCTATATCTGGATCCTCTCCAACGGTGAGGTTAATCGGAACCCTTAGGTGATCATCATCATTGTCGAAAATTAATTGGAATATCATTTATGGTAACTGCACACTGTCAATTTTTCAATAGCTATATTAACTAGCACATCCGAATACTCGACTTGTAAGTCATTACTTAAGGAGCAAAATTCCTATCCTCATTCACTTCAATCTATTAATGTTGTGGTTAATGGCGTTCTTTGGGACATGGCAAAACCTCTTGAAGTAGACTCAGAGTTTTTTTTTTTTTTTTTTGGTAAGGGAAGTAGATTGTGAGTTGAAGTTATTTACATTTGAGTCTGATGAAGGGCGCGACACATTTTGGCATTCCAGTGCACACATCCTTGGGGAGTGTACAGTTTTGTAGCGGGGGCCTAGCCCCTCGCTCGAATTTTTTATTTGAGGGCAGTTTTGTACTTTTTAAATTAGGGTTTTTTTTTTTTTGCTATATATTTGTAGTGAGGTTTTCTTTCTCTGTAATGCAAGAAATACTGCGATGTGTGAGGAAAAGCGTTGTAACCCTATTTTCCATTGATAGTGAGGCAGAAATGCATCTCACCGATGATGTAGGCAATCTTGCCGAACCTCGTAAACATATGTGCATTATTTGTTCTTATTTTTGTATTACTTTCTGCGTCGCTTTTAGGGTTGCGTTTCTACAAGAGAAAAACCAAAGAACTGTACAATTATAAAGCAAAAGCAAAGGAATCATGTGACTGAAATCTGAAAAAGCTTATGCTTCTTCATTGAGAGGTGGTGTGGATGAGAGAATTGGTCATTGACAAAGCCGAAAATATTTTCAGTTTTGAACAAAACTAGCTAAGAAACCTAGGGGTTCCAAATGGTCGATTTGGCTTGGTTTTGGTTCGGTTGAATTGATTTTGTTTTGGTTGAATTGATTTTGTTTTGGGAATGAGTGGGTTCAAAACCAAATTGTTAAAGAACTTAGATTTTTATTGGTTTTCGTTTTTTAGTATCGGGATGATGTCGGTTTAGATTAGTAGTTTTCTTTGATAAAGATGGGTAGTTTAGAAACATAGAAATATCAACGCTAACTTGATCAAATTTGAAATTGGCAGACAGTCAAATTAAGTGAGATGTACAAGAGGTATTTACAAACAAGGTATATATACAAAGGGAGAGGTATAGAGGTATGCTAGCGGGTTACCCAAGAATATGGAATGCTAGCGTTTGTTGACCATCGAATGTTGTCAATTTGATTTAAATCGTTGGATTATTATTATTATTATTATTATTTTATCAGAAACAAACACTTTATTAAGAAAAATCAGAGAAGGTGAAGCACCTTCCCACAAAAACATGGTTTACAAGACACAAAGGTGGTTTAAACCTCCAAGATCTAAAGAGATCAAACCTAACAACTCCCTGAGCTAAACAATGTGCCCCTCTATTGTCAGCGCTAGGCAAAAATCTGAAGAGAACAAAACAAAACGACTCTAGTAACACTAAAATGTCTTTGACTATCAATAGGCTAGCCCAATCAAGGGAAGAAAGAAGCCCTTTACAAGCAAAAATTACAACTATGCAATCACTACAAATAACAAAGAGAATTAATGCCTAAGAATTTGGCCAAGCCTTACTGCTTCAAATTCTATAGCAGCTGCTGAAAAACTAATCCCTTCTCTACAGTTAGCAGCGCCAAACCACCCGCTGATGTTGTAATAATAGCTCCACGCCCACCTTTGCACGAAGAGGATCTCCAGGCACCATCAGTGGTTAAAATAAAATGGTCCACAGGAGAAGCAGAAAAATCAGACATAGCAATAACATTGGGCACCATATTGCTTTTCCGATGAGAAAAAGTCTTCTCTTCATGGCCAACAACTCTAATAAAAATATACCCTTCCCGAATGGAGGTTGAAATTGCTGCTGAAACAGTGAGGAGATTAGGCTCTACATGATTAAAGATTGCATTATTTATGGCCTTCCAAATCTGCCATAAAGTAGATGACCAAATGAGATTAAAATCTACCAAGTTAGGAACATTCTTATAACGAACAAAGAGAAATTTTAGCCAATCCTTAAAGCTTTCACCCGAAAAGCAAGATATATCAAAACATAATGGGGATACTAACCATACTGTCGAGACAAAAGAACATTGGAATAATGCATGAACTACTGATTCATCCACTCTTGAACATAAAGCATATGTAGAAGAAGGCACCAAATTACGCATTGCTAGAAGCTGCTTCACAGCAGTAGCATTGTTACAGCACCTCCACACAAAAAATTTAATCTTAGAAATCAGTTTTAACTTCCAAAAATGTTTCCAAAAAGGGCCTTGAGATGAAGAATCCTGAAAAGCTGAAGACAAAGCACAAAAATAGGCAGATCTACTAGTAAACACACCGGATCGATTGAAATTCCAAGTCCAAAAATCCTCTCTAGGAGAGACAGGCAAAGGAATTTGGACAATAGCGTTGGCTTCAACTTTGGAAAAATAAGAGTGGATGAGACTTAAATTCCAATGTTTTAAATGTGGGTACTAAGATCCCGAACAAGTATATCATTTGGTATGTGATTCCCACTTAGAATGCGACCCCCCGGTAAAGAAGGAAGCCAACAATCCTTAAAAACTAAGGTAGAAGCCTCATCACCAATACCTCTTCTTAAACCTTGGGAAAGAAGATCCCTAACCTTTAAAAGACTCCTCCAGCCCCAAGAACAATTTGGTTTCATAGTGGCATCAAGAAAAGAGCAATTGGAAAAATATTTACCTTAAGAATTTTAACCCATAAAGCATCATGATTATGTAAAAGTCTCCATCCTTGTCGGGCAAGAAGAGCATGATTAAAACAAGTTAGATCACGAAATCCAAGGCCACCTGCAGATTTACTTTTACAAAGCTGTGACCATTTCACCCAACATACTTCCTTTCCCAGATTGTCTTTCCACCAAAAGGATCTGATCAATTTATTCAGCTTTTCACATAGGCCATTAGGAAGGAGAAATATTGACATTGTGTAAGCTGGAAGGGCAGAAGCAACTGGTTTGATAAGAATTTCCTTACTAGCCGCTAAAAAAAGACTTTCCTTCCACCCTCTCTAACCTTCCTTTGCCACATATTGCTCCCCTACCCCACCCCACCTCACCTCCTCCCCTATCGGAAACGTCCATTATGATTTTCCTCCAAGAAAGCCCCAAATCTGCTCTCCTCCTTCGAACTGTTCCACTTTGCCTCCTATGTTGCAATCTCTTGCCTCTCCCCCCACATATTTAATCATTCTGAATTCCATCAAGAGGGCAATAAAGGTCACTCTCATCAATGCTAACCAGTTTTGGTTTTCCATTCAAAGCAAACCCAAAAATCAAAGCATTCCATGAGATCACTCCCTAGATTCTACTAGAATTCCTTCAAGCATTACACTACATTCATTGCTCCAAATTCAGAATATAGAATTCATATATGTACAAGAGAATTTTACAATAGAATGTTCAACTTAAACCCATATTTATTTAGATGCAAGTGTATGTACAGCTCAACCATGGTGTAATTAACTCAAATCATGAGTGACAGTGCAAACTGATGTAAGGGCACATATACAAGAATGCACACTGAGTGCAATGGAGGTGGATGCAAAGATGTAGCATCGTTTAATTGTAGCCTTTTCTGCCAAGAGAAAAGGTGAATGAGAGAGAGGAGGCATCAATGAAGAGTGCGGCTAGACCTCTTCAAGCAACCGTTGATTTGCAACCATGAGGAAAGATTCTATAACGTCATCGGAGTTGCAGCCACCGGTTCTAGCAGCAGTAGAGGCAGTGCAGTCGTCCTGGGTTCCAGTTGAATAGAATTACCAAGAAGTCCTTTAGATCCATGGAGCTAAAAATTCACTGTGTGTGAAGGATGTAATCAGCAGTGAAAAAGAAGAAGAAGACGACGAGCCAATAGCAAATTTAATAAAAAAAAAGATGTCAGGTATTTGGTATACAAATATACTAATTCATCAATGGCATAGATTTAAAATATCTGACCTAACGGCCACTATTCGCTAGCATACCTATTTCCTAGGTTCTGTGCTAGCATACCTGTCCTTCTCCCATATCCAAAATAACCCGGACCCCTATCAAGTTGGTCCATATATAATTTGCATATTATAGATTTCAACTATTGGAAAAAAGAAGACGATTGATCTAAATCGTTCATTCTGTTGAAATCTAGGCATTTACAACTTAGTAATCCTATCCATAGATAATCGAAGCAAATCATGACCATAGTACATCATTATATAATAATAACTATTTGTATGTGATAATCTATAGCTAGTGTTTCCCTTTGGCACCTACAACCAGTTTTCAATGGAAATTCGGACTATAAAGAGAGTAATTTGGAGTAGAGAAATTGCCTTACATTTTTGAAAAATTTTATGAAGGTAAGTTTATATATTTTATAATTGAAGAAGTTCGTTATTGGCCTATCGTTCTCCCTAATTGGGAATTGCTTTTCTGTCATATGAGTATATGTATGAATACAAACGTTCTCAATAAGTATGAATATTATTAAATAAAATTAATTATACTAGGGGTTTTATTCGGTTCAATTTTTAATATAGATATCGGTCAATTCGATACAATCCAGTTTTCAGCCGATTCATCATATACCCTTGTCTAAAATCAATTTAATAAGGATTGATTCAATTCGGTTTGGATTTTTTGATTGGTTTGAGTGATTCGAACTAGGTTTTGACACTCCTAAAGAAACCCTAAATATACTATTTTGAACATGAGCTACACCAAACATTGTTCTCTTAAATCTATTTATTTTTTTCTTTTTCTTGACCACCAAACATAGCCATTTTCCCCTTTCTTTCTCGCATTGCTAGAAAATTTTTCTTTCCAATTTTCTAATCTCCCATGCAGCCCAAGGTTTGTTCCTCTCCAGACCGGCCCGCTTAGAAACATGGCTCC
>NC_056568.1:21990618-22002639 GCF_013358625.1 Macadamia integrifolia
GAAATTTAAAATATAAGATGAACTATAACCACATAAATCAATCAATATTGTATCATCTTACACCAAATGGAGACCAATATACGTGAGTTTTTTTAAGTAAAGCTATATGACGACTATTATATAATATATTCGACTATTTGAAATTGCAACTCTAACTCATGTCTTTTTTTTTTTTTTTTTTCTTCACCTCTAAAATCATTTAGGATTGACACACTTATAAGGAATACATAAATACTATATGTAATTGTACCATGTGGAAAATTTGACACTCAGATATTTAGAAAATGACTTAAATTGATCATGTGAAATTTCAACTTTAAATTCAATAATATTTCCTCACACCTTCTTCATAGTTATGAATTCAAAATATATTATTCTTCCAATTCACAAACTTTATTTGTGATAAAATTTGACATTTCACTATAGAATATTTTGGTTGAGGATGCATCTTATTGTCAGTGAAAAATTGTAATCTTCTTTTGGTTGGCATTTGTTATGTTCCCAAAAATTATATAATAATGAGTACAAAAATAATTTTAAAATATTTTGATAGTGATTTATCATTATGCCTGCACATTGTCGGCATTTACATATAAAGTGACAAAAGTGTATGATTTTGACTTATTCATTTCACCAACATTAATATTTTCTTTTGCTATAACAGAAATTGCATTAAACAAGGAACAAAGTCTAAAGTGCACTAATAAGTGTCAAACAACAACAACAACAACAAATTTCAAAGCAAACTAAGTTTCTATCAAGCCTACAAGAAAACACAGCCAAATGATGAATTAGCACATCATCTCTCTCCCTAAATTAGAGAAAAAAAAATCTAAAATCTAGCTTCCAATAAGATGTTTAATCCTTCATTTCATATTCTCTGCCATTGGGATATTGTTATTATTGACCATAGTCTCAAAGAATCTGAGAAAACCACAACATTATCCAGCTGCTACGAAATTTCTAGCTTTCACTAACCACCTTATAATAATGAAAAAAGGTAACAAAAGGTAGGTAAGAAAGATCTACTACATGGTTCCCTCTTTGTTTGTTAAAATTATTACAGCAAAAGACCCAACTTTGTTGCATTTGCTCTAAATTGTCGTAGAAGCTTTTCTTGTGTCATAGCCCCCTTTTTCCTGACCTGTAAAACAGAAGCAACAATGTTATTTTATATATATATATATATATATAGAGAGAGAGAGAGAGAGAGAGAGAGAGAGAGAAGAATCATCTAAATAAGTGATGGGTTAATGAAAAATATGCAAAGAAACATACACGGAGGAAAGTAGTAGAGAGCATGTGGAGATGATCATCAAGCTCGTCCACAGAAGCACATGTAACATTCAAACCTGCAAGCATTTCAATAGCCTTCTGGACTAGACCCACTGCTCCCACTGCCTTATTGCAACAAATCTTCAATATGAATCGCTCTTCATCCAACGTACATGCTTCCATCTATAAATATATATATATATATATATATATATATAAATATACTGTTAAAAATATAAAATAGACAGATTCCAAATTACGAGTCTCAATAAGCCATAGAGTGGAAAAAGGCCATATAGTACACAAAAAATTTCAACTCGAATCTGAAAAGGCAGAAGAAGTGATTAAAAATGTCATTTCTTATTAATGTAACGCAAAAGGAATTTTTTGTATTTTTCTTTTAATCAATTCAAATTCAAACTCATCTTACGAGTAATTACAATAATACATGGTTGAGAAGAAAACTGATTGTGAAGTTATCTATCACATAAAGGTAAAAATATTAGAATAACTGTCAATTCAAATTGAAAAGGCTGACGTTGATTCTAACCAATCAGAATCATACCAATCTCAATTGAATTCCTAACTTCTACACGTCAATTCTGGGGGTTTCAAACCCTGAGACCCACTCATGTTACCAATCTGGTGGAAGGCTGAATATAATATTCACATTTCAACATGTATGGTTATCATCACTAATTTACTTTACAATTACTAACTTGAATCCCCCAAACTTCCTATAAGAAAAACATAAATATATGAAGTCCACCAAGCCAGGGCCAGTCTACAATTAGGTCAGCCAGGCCTGGCCCAAAAAATGCCAGCCTTTCTAAACTAGCAAAGATGGATTGGATTAATGGAAGCTGACCTTGGTTACAGTGGGAACCAATGCATAACGATCGCAATCTTGAGTAAAAGTTGGCACAGGTGGAGCTTCATCTTCAGCAATGGTAGTACATGAGGACTCCTCACCTGAATAGGAGGGGGAGGATGAGGACAAGGAGGAGGCAGCACCCAATGATGAAGCAGAGTTCAGATTGAGTTCCTCCAGCTTTTTCTGTGTCTCTTGCAATACATTTTGGAGATAACCAAAAGCATCAACCAGAATTGATCTCTTATCCATCTGCCATTATCACCACACAATGTAAGAATTTCACCAAATAAAAATATCTAAAAGAATTAAGTAATTAATTAAACCTTTGTGATATTGGGAACAAGAGATCTGAGTGTCATAAGCTGTTGATTCAATCTCTTTCTTCTCTTCCTTTCAAAGACAAGATTCCTGCTTCTTCCTGGCCTATTCTGTTTCTTACCATCACTTTCTCCTTCCTCCTCCTCCTCCTCCACTTCCTCTTCCTCTTCCTCCTCCTCCTCCTCCTCCACTTCCTCTTCCGGTGATGACCCTTTTTGTTGTTGTTGTTGTTGTTGTTGTTGTTGTTGTTGTTGTTGTCGAGGTTGATGACCTTGCTCCAGATGCTCAATTAACAACTGCTCTCCTTGTTGAAGATCCTGTTGTTGGAGAGAATAAGAAGGCAGCTTAGCAAGATCAGATTGATCATACTGGGTTTGGATATATGATGATCCATCAGCAACCTCCTGAAATCCATGGTGGAGATCCCACCAGTCATCAAAACTCGAAGAACCCATATCGCCGGCGCCACCGGCCGATGCATTCACCGGCCAAGAGTTCAAAGAATCTTGAGCTAAGAACGCTTCCAGATCTTCCATTCCCACATAATGACTATCCATGGATTTATTCTGAGTCAACCCACCAAAACGAAACAGAGGTAATGAGAAGACACACAAAGCCACTCATTCACTCACTCCCGTTTATATATAAGAAAGAAGCAATGGTTTAAGCCACAAGCCACTAACCTGTTAGTGTCCACTTTAATTAGCGTTTGAAATGTTCCGCGTCAGTGTGAACCCACATAGGAAATTTCTTCTGGAAGCTACTATTTATGGAAATTACTGTACTTTTGTTAGCCAATTAGCTGAGAATTGAAGTGTTGCCACGGGGATTACTGATGACGTATGAGGTATGATTATCAATACGATTTTCAAGACATCCTACATATGTATGATCACAGATTTGAGGTTTCTTTTTGGATCCAGCCTTTCCTTCCTGGAAGGGGTAACATTGGAAGAGCCACGCATTGGAACTAGTTATACAGAGACCATTGAGGAATCTTGATTCTAAATTTACACTTGTCATATGATCATGAATATGGCTCGTTTAGCTTAACAATTGTTCACTTTGATCATATATTTTAATGGTGTCAATAACAATGTGTGTTGAATCATCAATATCGAAGAGATTTTTTTTTATAGAGGATTAGTAATATTTTAGGCTCTTATGGCTGGAAGTAAAAATCAGGTGACCAAATAGCATTATTTTTCTATAATTTAAAGGAAAATGATTTCTATCTTGGAGTCTTATTCCTATGCCAGGCCTCATCCGACCATCTTTCTCCTCTTCTCTGGAAATGATCTTCATGTTTACTTACGGATTGAACCAATTGATAGGTGCTGATTCAGTCTTGCATTGGTGGGGAGCCACACTCTAGCATAGAAAACATCTTCCCTTATTTAATTAATGAAAAATATTTTTTATTTGGGAGCACTGCATCCTTATGTCTATATATCTCCTCCCCTCTATGAAATAACATCTTTACCTCTCTTTACGGAGGAGAAAGATAAGACACATGGAAAGAAGGAGTGCTAACTTAGGCCACACCCCTAACAAAAAATCCTCTCGTTTAATTAAATCATGGACAAGGGATCATTGTCATAATATGTGGCTTTTACACTAGCGTGGGGCCAATAGGAGCATGGGTAGGGGCATCAATAGGGATGGGATTTTCCTTCCTCTCTATGTCGGCATAGATGCCACACGACTTGGTAGGGATCTTTTCTCCTTAAACCATATATTATAAAGGAAAGTATTCTATGGGGCAGTGTGGCCCCTGCGCCTAGACACATGGGGGGAAAAATGATTGACCCACCCCCCATGAAATGAAAACTGACATTTTTTAAATACTTTATTATGTGCTCCCATTGGCACTCATGCACATGCATGAATCACATTCCCCCCACAAGAAAAATTCTCCTATTCTTATAGGCATTTTTCTGAATGATAAAAATGAAGTGTTTTCTGTGAGGGAGTGTGGTTCCTGCACGTGCGCTAAAGCCAATGAGAGCACAAGAGGAAGCATACATAGAAATGTCATTTTTCCTTTCATATGGAGTAGGATGGTCATTTTTCCCCCATGTGTCTAAGCGCAAGTGCCACAGTCCCCACATAAAACTTTTTCCCAATTTCAATATACACATTTCACAAGACAAACTCTTATAGAGAAGGGAAAATAGACAATAGTTGGCATCATTTTAATTAGGGGTGCATGTTTGGCTAGGCGAGCCCAAACAACCCAAGTCTGTCTAAGTCTAATAGGGCCTGGATTAGGTTTTCCAACCTGTAAGCTAAGTTAAGGTTGAAATTTCTAAGCCCGTTATAGGGTCAAGCCGAGTCTGGATTGAGACCTTAGGTTGCATCTAACCTGGCTTGGCCTTGTATATATAATGAGTTCTCTTGTAATGACCCCTGGCTGAGCTCAATTTTGATTAGGGAGGTTTCTCCTATACCTCTGTCCTCTTTGGATGATTTGAATGAACGAACATTTTCCTAGAAAGAAAGAAAGAAAAAAAAAAAAAAGTGTTCCATAGTGATGAATGATGACATATAAGGTCTGACAATTTATATGATTTTTTTTTTAATATTTATTTGAACCGTTGATTTTCAAGACACGATCATATGTATGTATGTATGATCACAATGTAACAAATTTGAGGTTTTTTTTAGCCTTTCCTTCCCAAAAGGATTAAACTTTGTACGAGCCACATGTTTCATATGATTATGGTATGGCCTCCGCAAAAAAAAGGTAATTAGTTTGACATATGTTCTTTTTATCACATATTTTAATGGCGTCGCGTGGCTCTTACACCAGAAGGGGCCAATAAGAATACGCGTCAGAGCATCAATATGGATGCAATTCTTGATTTCATGAGTAGAGAGCGAATAATTTCTTGGGCTCCTGTGTCTAGGAGTAAGAACCATACGACCAAGTAGCATTATATTTCTATAATTTAAAAGAAAATGGTTTCTATCCTGGAGTGTTGTTCCTATGCTAGGCCCCATCTGTTTGTCTCTGACCTTCCTGTCTGCTTATGGATTGAACCAAAAGAGAGGTATTCATTTGGTCTTACGTTGGTGTGGTAACTATGCTCTAGGATAGAAAACAACAAGAACAACAACTCAGAATTTTCCCAATTAAATGGGTTTGACTTTATGGATTTGTCAAAGAAAAAATAAAAGGAAGGAGAGAGAAAATGATGAAAGGATAAAGAAAATAAATAAAGCAATGCAACACCTCTGAGTCATCCAACCTAAATGCAATCGGCAACATAGATCTTTGCCCTCTAAACAGCTGTGTTTGGCATCATACTAAGGTCAAGCCCTAGCTTCTGCATATCTTTCTTTATCAGCTCATCAATGATCATTGTAAGCTTGCCCCTACCTCTTTTAGATCCTACTAACTAGATCTGATCACTTCTCTGTATTAGCGCATCCCAAAGTCTCATTTGAACATGGCCATACCACCTTAAGTGGCATACTCAAAGTTTGTCCTGAATTGTGGCCACTCCCAACTCAACTCTTACCTTGTCATTCCTAACTCTATATCTCGTAGTTTTGTTGCATATCCGTCTCAACAATAACATCTTTGCTATACTCAAATTTTCTATATTACACATCTTAACTTTCGAAGACTTTCCAACATTCCATCTCATACAACATATCCAGTCTTATGACCGTTTAGTAAAACTTCCTTTAAGCTTGAGAGGAATTCATCGATCATATCTTCCTCTAATTTAATTGATGGAAAATGTTTTTTGTTTGGGACTGTTGCATCCCCTGTGTATATATATCTCCTTCCCCCTATGAAATGTTATCTTTACTTATCTTTACGAAGGAGAAGGATAGACACGTGGATACATGGACACAGGGAGTGATAGCTTAGGCCATACTCCAGACAAAAAAATTCCCCTCCTTTAATTCAATCATGGTGGGGTATCACTGCCAAGATGTGTAGCCTTACACTAGTGTGGGGCCAATAAGACCATGGGTAGGGGCATGAATAAAGATGGGATTACTTGTCCCCTCAATGTAGGCATAGACGCCACATGAATTGGCAGTGATCTTTTCCCCTTAAAACCGTATATTATGGGAAAAAGGTTTTTGTGGGAAACGTGACCCTTGCTCCTAGACACATAAGGAGCGAAATTATTGACCCACCCCCATGAAATGGAAACTGACATCTTTGAGGATGCTTTGTCGTGCACTCCCATTGGTCTTTGTGCACATGTAGGAACCACAATCCTCCACAAGAAACACTCGCCCAAGCGTTTAAGCATTTTTCTGAATGATTAAAAAAACAGTGTTTCTTATGAGGGAATGCAGTTCCTGCGCATGTGCACAAAAGCCTATGGGACCGCAAGAGGAAGTGCCCACAATAAATGTCATTTTTCCTTTCACAGTGGGTGGGATGGTCATTTCGCCCTTCATGTGTCTGGGCGCAAGGGCCACACTCCCCCACATTAAATTTTTTCCCAATTTCAATACACACATTTCACAGGTCGAACTCTTACAGAGAAAGATAATTAGGAATGCCACTTTGGCTAGGCAAGCCTGAGCCGCCCAAGCATCTCTAAGTCTAATAGGATTTGGGTTAGGTTTTTCGACCAGTGAGATAAGTTAAGGTTGAAATTTCCAAGCCCATGATAGGGTCAAGCCGAGTCTAAATTGAGGCCTTAGGTTGATTCTAACCTAGCTTAGCCTTGTATATACAAATCCCATGTGTATAATATATAACGAAAAAAACCGTAAAAGGCAGGGTGGCCCCTATGCCAAGATACATGAGAGGAAAACATGACTACCCTGCTCCACATGAAAGGTGAAAATCTCGTTGTTGTTGATGCTTTCATGTACACTCCCATTGGTCCCTATATTGGTGTAAAAGTCGTGCTGCCTTTTACAATATTGTCTCCCAATATATAATTATAGAAAATAATATCTTTTATTTACTCAAAAAACAAGACTAACCCAACCTAGCCTAACCTTAAAATAACAGAAATAGGGATTACCAACTCAATCTCAATTGTAACCCCAATTGTGATTTCAAAATTCAATTGGTAAACTGAAGTTCCCCAACGGTTCTCTGTGTATACTATGAATTTAACCCCAAACTTCCAAACCCACAAACTGGATAGAGAGTGCCAGTTCCAATTGAACCTGGTTTTATAGGCCAGTTCTGATCAATATCACCATACTAACATTTCCACGGCTTAATTAAGGTCATTAAAATAGAAGTTACAAAGATATCTCTCGGTAAAGCGATGTGCCAATGACTGATCACATGTGATATGGATGTCTCATCTCACCAAAATACTTAGTAAAGACCTGGATCCTCTCCAATTGGTTGGACACCCAACGAGCATCCAACGGCTGGAAAATAGCCGGACATGCTTCTATCACATGGGCGTTCCCCTCCCCAATGGGCTTCAACTGATGGATGCGCTGGGCATGCACAGACATTTTTTTTTTGGAAAATTTACATCCACCTCTCCTCGCGTTTGCCCTTATTACATCCACCCCCCTCGTGTTTCGTTTATTATATTTAAACCCACCCAAACTAACATCAAGAGAGGTGTTAATTTTTTAAATCAGACGATTTTACCCTTCTTCTTCCTCTCCTTGAACTCACCCCTCTCTCTCCTGATTTCCATTTGCCCTGAACTCACCTCTCTCTCTCTCTCTCTCTCTCTCTCTCTCTCTCTCTCTCTCTCTCCTTCTTTTATCTTGATTTCCAATGGAACGTCCCAACGTCTTATGTCAAGGCCAAAAACGTTCAGGCAAGCAGCAAGCTTTCATGGGTTTTGACAATATTTTTCTCCCATGATCCCCAAAATCAGTTCAAAATTGTAATTCTTCTACATTTCTTTCTGTTTTAGTTGATGGACACCCAAATCTTTCTATTTTGTTTGGATCAGCTGGTGGACAAGGACCTGGAGAGGGCGATTCCTCTGTTTTGGGCTGCAATTAATGCTGGAGATAAGAGTTGACAGTGCTCTGAAAGACATGGCGATTGTGATGAAACAGCAAAATAGGGCCGAAGAAGCCATTGAAGCTATTAAGTCACTTAGGAGTCGATGTTCAGAGCAAGCCCAAGAGTCTCTGGATAATATTCTCCTGGATCTTTACAAGGTTCCTTATTTTCTTTCTTTTCTTTGAACATCCAGTTTGCCTCTTATGTAAGATTAAACAGTACTATATATTGAGAAGAGAATGGTGCCTTTACTCTGCAGAGATGTGGAAGATTAGACGATCAATCGCACTCTTGAAGCACAAGTTGTTTTTGATTCTACAAGGGATGGCGTTAATGGAAAGCGTACCAAAACTGCTCGATCACAAGGAAAGAAGTTTCAAGTTTCTATGGAGCAGGAAGCGACTCGCTTGCTAGTAAGAACTTATTCCTTTCCACCTCTAACTTTGTCCTCTACGAAACTCCTTAGTTGATGATTAAAAGATGGGTAATATATGTTGCAGGGGAACTTAGGATGGGCGCTTATGCAGAGAAGAAGGAGAAGAAGAAGAGGCGAGTTCTGGGCAAATGGAAAGGAAGAGAGAGAGAGAGAGAGAGGGGTTTAGCCGTTTAGGGCAAATAGAGGAGAGAGGAAGAAAAGGGGTAAAATCATCTTTTCAATTTCAAAACCTAATAATCCTCACACCGTGAGAGGGGAGGTGGATGTAAATTATTATTATTATTGATCCATCAAGCCTTGAACCTCCGACCTTTAGACTGTATATACAGTGAACAAACCATTAAGACAACAGAGAGATTTATTGGACAAACATCTTGTTATATATTGTAGTTTTCATTCCAAGATGATATTATCTTTTATGTCAGAAGATTCAGAACCCTTTTTGAAATTCTCTATTCACCTCAAACTTATCCATCACTTATTATTCTTTGAATTTGATAGCAATTTAGTTTATAAGATAATCTTGAGATTTTTACATTCATGAGCTGTTCCTTGTTTGGATAAACTATCTCTTGTGTAGATAAGCAGCATTGAATATAATTGGATCTTATTTTTGTGGCCCTTCGAGAAAGCTATAACCCAAAAAGCGATGGCAGCATATCAGTTTTGATCAAGATATGAATAATTACAAAAATTTAAATAGATAGTGATGAACCATGTGATAAAGTTTGACTTAAAAAATTGTAGAAGCCCAAATCCAATTGACCCCAATTTATACAATAGTTAAAATCACAAATAGCATAGGTCTCTGCTAAATTTAAAATTCAAATAAACATGTAAATCAACCAAATAACGATGAGTCATATGGTTCAGATTAGACTAATTTTGATATGCTAAGAATCTATGAAAAAGGGATGAATCTAAAACAATGACCAGACACCAGGCACCAGACACCAGACACCAGACACCAGACACCAGCCAAAGACAATACTGATCTCAAATCACTCACAATAAGAACTAAAGCCATTTGGAATTTGCAATGCAAGCAAAGCCACCTTATATGCAGATTCACTTTAACTGAACACATATTGTAAAGAAAACAAAGAAAGAAAAAGTAGACATTTAAAAGGCTTCCTGCCAGTTGTAGGGGGTAGGAACCAGTATGAGAGGTGTCTTCTTGTTGAGAGTAAGATTAAATGACTCCTCCATGTTGATGTCTTCAGTTGCCATTCCTTTGGGTAGTTGCCAATCAAAACTATAGAGAAGATTTGCCACTGTGAGCTCCACAATTGCAACTCCCATATTAATTCCAGGACAAACCCTTCTTCCTGATGAGAAGGGCAAATACTCATAGCTTTGTCCTCTCACATCAAGAGGGTTCTCTATAAATCTTTCTGGCATGTAATCATCTGGGTTCTTCCAGTATCTAGGATCTTTGTGGACTGCAAAAACATTAACATGGATTCTTGTTTTGTCTGGGATGTCATAACCATCTAACTTGCAATCACACATGGTTTCTCTAGCAATTAACATAGGTGAAGGTGGATGCAACCTCCAACTCTCCTTCAGTGCTGCCTTGAAGAAATCAAGCTCTTCCAGATCACTTTCTTGGACCTTCCCCTTCTTACCCACATGACTTCTGATCTCAGCTTGGACTTTCTTCATCACACTAGGGTGCCTTGCAAGATCTGTCATTGCCCACACCATGCTAAGAGCACTTGTGTCTACTGAAGCAAGAAATACATCCTGAAAAGAACCCAATTGAGTTTGTTTGCTTTTATATACTCAAATCATCATTCTCCCTTCAATCTTATAAATAACCCAGATAAGATTACAGAAAATAAGCCTACAGGAGTAGAGGATTTATAGCTTACCTTGAGAACTCCTTTGATGTGCTCCTTGGTGATGTGAATTCGACTAGATTGTTCCTCCTTCAATCGGAGCAAGACATCGATGATGTCTTCGCGCTCGGGCTTCATCCTATTGAGATCAAGGTGATCCTCAATAGCTTTCTCAAAGAAATTATCCAAATTACGGAAAGCCCTATCAACCCTTGCAGAGTGTCCTGTGACTATGTCAATGATTCGCCCAAAATAGGGGAAGAAATCCTCTCCAGAAAAATTACTTAAGCAAGCCATGGCATCACGAACTGCTTCAGAGAATTTACCATTATCAAAGCCTCTTCCTTTATAAACCTTACCAAAAGCAATTCTGCATATCATAGCATCTGTGAGGGACAGTATCTTCTCAGAGATGTCAACAGGATCTGAAGAAGCTTTGGTAATGGAATCAATCATAAGAGCAATCTCTTCTTCCCTCACATATAGATAGGATTGAACTGCTTTGGGGCTAAGAAGCTCCAAAGTACAAATCTTTCGAATCTCTCTCCACCACTCTCCATAGGGAGTGAAAGCAATATCTTTGAAATCATAAGAGATCTTTCTAGGGCCGGCCAGAGGAGCTCTGCTACACATGTTGGCATCTTGGTTCTTCAAGACCTCTTTTGCCATTTCTGGTGTTGAGACAACCACCACAGAAGCCATGCCTAGACGAACAAGCATGACATGCCCATATTTCTTGGACATCTCTGCTAATGTGCGGTAAGGCAAGGCACCAATTTGATGCAAGTTGCCTATGATGGGAAGGCTAGGAGGGGAAGGAGGAAGCTTGAAAGGCTTCCCATTTTTGCTCTTCCCTTTGAGAAGCAGGAAAGATAGAAGAGGAAGGAGAAGCAGAGCAAGAATTGGAAGCAACGCCATTAAAGATTGATTGTCTAAGCTCTGCTTCAATGGTTTTATGATTGATATATATATATATATATATATGTTAGATCAAACACCAAGAAACACGAATAAAGAAAGATAATAGATCCGTACGACACAGAGATTTAACGAGGTTCACACACCAGGGTGGTGTGCTACGTCCTCGGGCGAAGAAGAAGATGATCCACTATCCAGAAGAGAGATTACAGCGGCGAGGAAGAACTCGCCCTGAAACCCTAGCTTCGTGAAAACCCTAGAATACAATGACTCTCAACAAGCAACAGTACATTATATATATATATGCCAAATAACGGTTCGACCCATCGGGTCGTGGTCGATCCGGTCGAACCATACCGCGGGGGCTACGCCCCCGCACCCCCATACGAGA
>NC_056568.1:22002659-22027177 GCF_013358625.1 Macadamia integrifolia
TCTGCAGCCGTTTTCTCTGAGAGAACTTCCTGTAGAACATCATTCGAAAGACACAACTGAATAGCTGAAAGGGCTTTATCATCCAAATCGCTCCAATCATCATCGGACATAGTTGCAGGTTTCTTCACCTTCCCAAATAGGGTTTTCTTCAAACCCTGCTGCGTGAGAACAGCCATCATTCGAACCTGCCATAAACTGAAACTGATGTTGCCGTCAGACCTATCAATATCGTATTTCGTTGAAGCCATGAATCGAAGTAACCAAGAGCTCTGATACCAGTTTGTTAGATCAAACACCAAGAAACACGAATAAAGAGAGACAATAGATCCGTACGACACAGAGATTTACCGAGGTTCACACACCAGGGTGGTGTGCTACGTCCTCGGGCGAAGAAGAAGATGATTCACTATGTAGAAGAAGGATTACAATCTAGCAGCGGCGAGGAAGAACTCGCCCTGAAACCCTAGCTTCGTGAAAACCCTAGAATACAATGACTCTCAACAAGCAACAGTACATTATATATATATACGCCAAATAACGGTTCGACCCATCGGGTCGTGGTCGATCCGGTCGAACCATACCGCGGGGGCTACGCCCCCGCACCCCCATACGAGATACGAGATCAGTGATGCTCGGCTTCCATCACAGATCTCAGAAAAATTCCCATTCGGGTCGCCACCAAAATATGTCGGATCGGGTCAATCTTCAAAACGGGTCAAGAATTCGAGACAAACTTAACAATATATATATATTAGCAGTTTTGGCTATGGGCAAATTGTGACCAGCGTGAAGTCACTGTTCTAAGTTCAGTAGAGGTCCACACCATTGGTTTAAAAAATTGGAATTAGATATAATGATAACCTCTGTTTGAATCAACTCTACTTCACCCAATTCAGTTTTTTTCCGTATTAGAATTCTCCCTCTACTAACAGTTTTAAGGATCCCCCAAATGGATATCCACGGTTGAATAATCTTTTCATTTCAAATGCAATCGGATGACAAGCTGAATCTGACCTTCAGTCACTCTCATCTCCGCAACCAAGCCATTCTTTGATGGCTGCCGCTTCTAGCTCAATCTAGAACTGGGTAAATGTAGTGGCTGCTCTAGTCAATTGGATTCGAAAATATTGTCGAAGGCACGATATCTTGTATTTTATATCATGAAAAAGTGGATTGATTCTGAAAGTCTGTTTAGAGGCCGAAGGCCTACTAAAGACCTTGAGAAATCGGTCTACTTTGGCATTAACATCATAATTGGCAGGTGCCACAACAAATTAGGGGGTCCATATGCTGGTTTGGGCCTTCCTCCAGAAAATTTTCTAGGGACTATATTAGTATTTCAGTAAATTTTCTCCATTGGATTCGGTATATATTTGTTGTAAGGGTTCTTTCTCTGTAAGTAATATGAGAGGTGTGAAAACGAATGACTATAATCTATTCTTCATTGATGTGCTGGTTCAGTCGTTGCACGGGTGCATGAGTATCAAATGGCTTGAGACGTGTGTTCAAATATTCTCAACTGTTCGATGCTCATTGTACCTCATCGCTCACTATAGAAGATATGAACTCAAAAATAAATGGGTTCTAGTTCAAGGAGGTTGTTGTTGAATCCTCCACTTCCCTCACATTCTCAAAATACATTAATATTAGATTTTTTTATTAAAATATATTAATAATAAATTGATAATTAATAATGAGTGTAACCCATTGCCCCAGTGGGACATGATAATAACGGAGAGAGTCCCATTGTCAACTCCCGTGCTGCTCGTGGGCTTCTCGTCTCAAAGGTAAGGAGAAGGAAAGTTAGATTCATTAAGAATTAATAATTAATGGTTGTCAAGAAGTCCCAGCTTGAAATGGGATCTTTTATGAGCTGGGAACTGACATAGCTATTAAAATACTGTGTCCCACTACTATTTCTTTGCTAGATATTCTTTGTATGGCCCACACTAATTTTTTTAATTTTTTAATTTTTTGAGAAGGTCCACACAAGCCGTCGAGTAGAGACAAAAATCTACGACTCCATGGTGCATTCGTTCAACTTCATCCGAAAGCTGTGTGCATGTTTTTACATTATGTTTGATTCTTAAGTCAACATATGGAGATGTGGTCAAATACTCTTCTTGTTATTGCATTTTCAATGATGAATATCAACCGTTCGTCATGAACTACATCATAAACCCTTCCGTGCCAGGCTGCTTGGAAGCGTGCATAGAAGTCAAATCATAGGAAATTTTTCTTGTATCATTCGTAAATTTATATTTATACCGCCCTTGTTTTCTAATAATATCGATCACACCCTGATGCTTAACATGTTTAGCTTAAAACTAGAAAGTTTTATTTTTATCCTGTTACGTCCCTTTATTTGAGTTTATAACCTACAATCTCTTTTTTTTCTTTTATTAATGGCTATCTAAACTTATTTAGTCTCGTGGGTTCATATTAACTTCACAATTGCATGAACCTGATCATACTAAGATTGATTGAGAATTATTCAACTTTCACTTAAAATAGTGAAAATCACTAAACATCCTTGTGTGAATAGTCCCAAAGAAGTAAGAAGAGTCAAATTCAAAATCACTATCCCTTTAAATTAAAAAATTAAATAATAAAACCGTTCGGACCTTAAACCAGGATCAATGAAGAAGAATACTCTCTCTCTCTCTCTCTCTCTCTCTCTCTCTCTCTCTCTCTTTCTCTCTCTCGCTCTCTCCTACTTCTTCGTTCAACCTTGCGTATTGAAATTGAATGATCGATCATTACCGGTCATGGTTTCAAGTTTTTAGTTCTTGTTCGATTTCCAAGATATTGTTTGTCAAAAATGGCGGTGCTCAGTTACTGCTATTTGTCAAGCGTAGGTTTCCGGTCAGCAAACTCTTTAATTTTGATTGTACGTTTTAAATTTTAAATGTCCCAATTAATGAAGGCATTCATTTCGTCATCCATCCAATTAAAGTTCTATACTTTAATCCATTGTGTACACTTTACAACGAAGAAACCATAATATTGAATTCTTTTATTCTGGATTTTCGTGTTTCCTTCTCAGAGAACAAACATCAAACACTAAACCGGCCATCCCTGCCGGAAGTAGAACATATTTAAGCAGAGTTTAAATTAATAATAGGCAATTCAAGAAACAGAAAAGAAACCCAAATGGAAACATACATGTTAGTGAAGAGCATTCTAACAAAAAAATTTCTGACTGTTGCTGCCGAAAATCCGTATGAGCTGATCCTGCATAAGCACAGACGGCAGAGGCCCGGAGCTTTGTTCGGGGTTAGTCCTCCGACGCTCAAGTTAGGGATCGGGCGCATAGTTTTTGTTATAGGAGTAATGGTGTGGGTATTGATGCTTACCTTTTTCCTTCCTCACGGGCCCTCTTATATAGCTCTTGGGGTTTAAGGTTTCCCCTTTCCTTGGAGGAGTCCTCCTCAGGTCCACCTCCTTTCCTTTTAGAGTTCTACTCGGATACGTCCTATCCCCTTCGTGGGGGGATATTCTCTTCACGCAGTTAACGTGGTAGAGTCCTTGCAGCCTCTATCAGGTGGGTGACACGTGTCCAGGTGCGCGACGCGTGTCCATACCTTACTGGGCAGTCAATTTGGCCGTATCAGAAGCCCCCTTACTCCCGCCAGGAGACTCTTCATGTGGGAGTAATCAAATTTTTCGTCATCTTTTCTCTTTTCTTTCTCCTTTTTTTTTTTCTTTTTTTGCGTCCCTTCGGCTTCGGCTTTAGTTCTGCTTGCCACCAAGACCTTTGGTCAGCCGACGTGAAGACCTTCTGTCAGTTCGGCTCGGCCTTGCCCGAGCCCCCACCCGAGGTAAGGACCTTCGGTTAGGTCCGTTCGGCCTTGGCCTGAACTCCCAACTGAGGTAAGGACCTTCGGTCAGTTTGGCTCGGCCTTGGCCTGAACTGACCGAAGGTCCTTGGCCCGAGCCCCCGATCGAAGTGTGGACCTTCGGTCAGGTCCGCTCGGCCTTGGCCTGAGCCTCCAACAGAAGTGAGGATCTTTGATCAGGTCCATTCGGCCTTGGCCTGAACTCCCAACTGAGGTGAGGACCTTCGGTCAGGTCCGTTCGGCATTTGCCTGAATTCCCACCGAGGTAAGGACCTTCGGTCAGTTTGGTTTGGCCTTGGCCTAAACTCCCAACCGAGGTAAAGACCTTCGGTCAGGTCCGTTCAGCCTTGGCCCGAGCCCCCGACCGAGGCATGGACCTTCGGTCAAGTCCGTTTAGCCTTGGGCTGAACTCCCAACCAAGGTGAGGACCTTCGGTCAGGTCCGTTCGGCTTTTGCCTGAACTCCCAACCAAGGTAAGGACCTTTGGTCAGTTCGGTTCGACCTTGGCATGAACTTCCAACCGAAGTAAGGACCTTCGGTCAGGTCCGTTCGGCCTTGGTCCGAGCCCCCGACCGAGGCGTGGACCTTCGGTCAAGTCCGTTTGGCCTTGGCCTGAACTCCCAATCGAGGTGAGGACCTTCGGTCAGGTTCATTCGGCCTTGGCCCGAGCCTCCGACCGAGGCGTGGACCTTCAGTCAGGTCCGTTTTCGGCCTTGGCCTGAACTCCCAACCGAGGTGAGGACCTTTCGGTCAGATCTGTTCGGCTTTTGCCTGAACTCCCAACTGAGGTAAGGACCTTCGGTCAGTTTGGTTCGGCCTTGGCCTGAACTCCCAACCGAGGTAAGGAACTTCGGTCAGGTCCGTTCGGCCTTGGCCCGAGCCCCTGACTGAGGAGTGGACCTTCGATCATGTCTGTTCGACCTTGGCCTGAACTCCCAATTGAGGTGAGGACCTTCGGTCAGGTCTATTCGGATTTTTCCTGAACTCCCAACCGAGGTAAGGACATTCGGTTAGTTCGGTTTGGCCTTGGCCTGAACTCCCAATTGAGGTAAGGATCTTTGGTCAGGTCCTTTCGGCCTTGGCCCAAGCACCCGATCGAGGTGTGGACCTTCGGTCAGGTCCGTTCGGCCTTGGCCTGAACTCCCAACTGATGTGAGGACCTTCGATCAGGTCCGTTCGGCTTTTGCCTGAACTCCCAACCGAGGTAAGGGCCTTTGGTCAGTTTGGTTCGGCCTTGGCCTGAACTTCCAACCGAGGTAAGGACCTTTGTTAGGTCCGTTTGCCCTTGGCCTGAACCCCCGACCAAGGTGTGGACATTCGATCAGGTCCGTTCGGCCTTGGCCTGAACTCCCAATCGAGGTGAGGACCTTCGGTCAGTTCGGCCTTGGCCTGAACTCCCAACCGAGGTAGGGACCTTCGGTCTGGTCCGTTCGGGGGCAAACCTCGAGGGTTGGTACTCGGTGACGTGGTGGAGCCATTAATGCTCGGGTAGTCGTACCATTTTTCTCCCATCTATATAGTGTGGGGGTCCATTTGTGGGGCACTTTTCTTTTTCCTTCGGAGAGCCTTCCTTCGGTCTCAGTGTTTCCTTCGGAGAGCTTACCCTCGGTCTCGGTTTTCTTTTAGTTTAGCAACATTTCGAAAGTAAGTTCAATGTCTTGTTCGTCGGGCTACACTCCGTCGTCTTCCAAAAGTACAAGGTCTAGCCATAGGCGTCGGAGTCCAGGGGAGGTCCAAGGGATGTCCTCGGACTCCACCGATTTGCCTCTGCCCGTGACTCATCGCTTGCGGCCTCGCCGTCTGGGTCCGAGGGTGGCTCAAACGGTGCAGGATTTAGGGAGAGGATGCTCGATTCCTGAGCCCAGACCCAGGAACCCTTAGAGGTGGAGGCCCTCCACATCGTATCCACCATGGATGAGCCAGAATTGGAGGAGCTGAGGGCCTCCTTCGGTATCTCAGACGCTTTCGAGCTCCGGCTGCCTAGTCCGTCTGACCGAGCCAACTATCGGAACTCCGAAGAGCTGTGCTTGTACAAGTAGGCATTTAAGGCCAGCCTTCGGCTTCCCCTCCATCCCTTCTTCGCTCGAGTGTTTCGGCACTATGGGATTTATCCAACCCAGCTGACGTCGAATGGATGGTGGCAGGTGCTCAGCTTCGTCGTCCTTTTCTCAAGGCATCAGAGGCCTCTCTCCCTCCCTCTCTTCATCAACTGCTTCTTCCTTCAGGCCTGTAAGGGGCTTTCGGGCTGGTACTACTTCTACCCCCGAAAGGACCTTCGGCTGCTGAGTGGTTACCCAACATTGATCCACGGGTGGAAGGAGAAATTCTTCTTCATGAGGTCGTCCGAGGGGGTGCCCTTCGGCACCGTCTGGGATATCCCTGACCTAAGGGCGGTGACCTCCGCCCCTGCCCTTTTCGGGGTAGCCGCGGAGTCGTTGGCGATGGTGAGGCGACAAGAAATCTACCCTCTAGTCAAGGCCGACTGCCTTAAGTCCGATGCCATCCTGTTCAGATTCGGGCTTAGCCCGGGTGAGTTAGGCCAGCCCAAGTTTATTTCCCTCGGGCAAGGATTAAAGTATCGGTATCAATCACCGTATCGGTCGGTCAAAATTAAGATACGTATCAGAGGGTATCGTATCGTATCAGAGATACGCTAAGATACGCTAAAGATACGCAAATAAATGGATAGGGAATACATTTTTATACACTTTTGCATAAAAAAATAGTTAAAAAAAGCTATATATAACATGTAGAATGTATAAATACTTAAGTAGAGGGTATCGTATTGATAGACAAATATATTGAGTTGAAAATGTTCAAAATGATTAGGTTTGAGTTTCTTATAGTTTTTTCTTTCCTCATTACCATTGCCACTGTGATGAGTGCCGTGACGAGTGTCGTGGTGGTTCAAATCCTTGGCTAGGACCTTCTTCTTTAATAGGAGCAATTACGATGATATTCTGCACTTGTCGAATATAGGCACAATATTTACCCCAGTCAAAATATTTATGGTAGTGGGTCTCCCATTCATTATAGAAAAATTAAATTTTTTTTTATAGAAGTTGTAGATTAAATGTTTTTAAAGAACATATAAAAAATCAACAAAGTATGGACCAATATATTTGAGTAGATCTGAGAAATAAATAAAAAATTGAAACCCTCACTTTTTTGGGGAAAAAATGTGGGTTTCATTTGAAATCATGTATTTAGTAATTATAAGTTATGACATTATTTTTAAGAGTTGAATGAACTAAATTTTCTAAAAAAAAAAATTTTTGGGGGATTTTTATTTTTATTTTTTCAAATTAATTTCAGAATAAAAAAATTAAAAAATATATTTTTTTGAGAAAAATAAAAAATTTCCATGGAAGTTGTAGAACACTTGTTTTTACATAACATATAAAATCTAGAAAACTGTTGGTGAGAGTGTGAAGTGTTTGTTTCAAACAACAAAAAATTCACACTTAAGTAGCCGTACCGTACTGATACAGTACGATACGGCTCGATACTGCACGATACCTTCGATACGTACCGATACTCTCGAGAATTTTCATTTTTTCAAAAGTTCATATCGTAGAGTATCGTACGTATCGGTACCGATACGGTACGACACGATACGCCGATACACAACAAGAGGCCCAAAATTTCCCATAGCGTATCGGTATGTATCGTGCCGATGCCTATCGATACGGATACATATCGGCCATACGGCACGATACGCACCGATACTTAAAACCATGCCCTCGGGCATCGGTGTTTCGTACTGACTCCCTTCGTTTCTTCATGCAGTGCAAATCTCAAGGTCCGAGGCTAGGGCTGCCGTAGCGGCGAGGCAAGCCCAAATAAGGGAGGCCAGGGCACCGGATGCCCAGTAGCAACAGAGGCCGAAGAGGAAAGAGAAGAAGGGGCCCTCCTCCTAGACTCCGAAGAAAAGATCTAGGGGCGAGGGGCCAAGCATCGAGGCAGTCCAAGCCCTCGCTGCTCCAGGCCATAACATGCCTGCCTGAGACTCCTCCCCCGTTACGGACTTCAAAAGCCCGAGGGTAGGGAGCGTGAGGGCCGAAGTTGGATTTGTCCCTCAGTGGTCGGTCAAGGAAGATGACACCTTGTCCGTCGGGCGTGTTGCTCGTGAGTTGGTGATGAAGGGCAGTCTTCCCCAAGATGCTACTGAAGCTCAACGGCAAGGGATGGTGGCCATGATAACGAACGCCTGCATCTTCATGGCCGGGGTAAGCTTCAGTCCTCTAACCTTCGTTTATTTATCATCGTAACCTTTTTACCATCGGTGTCTTATGTAGGCCCAGAACCAAATGGGTCAACTGGCAATTCGGGCTGAAGCTATGGGCCGAGACCTCGAGGCTTCCGAATGAGAGAAGTCAGTCTTGGAGAATGAGCATTCGGTTCTCCTCGAGAAGGTCGAGCACCTGGAAGAGGACCTCCTCATTACGCGCCAGGAATGCGATCAGAAGTTGGCGGAGCTAAAGGCTCAGATGAAGGCAAGGGTTCAGGAGGCCGAGGCCCGAGGGACCGAGAAGTACAGGTCCTCCGAGGACTTTCGTGAAGAGATTAAGCGTGCCATCGCCCCTGGGTTCACCATGGGTACTACCGAGGTCCGAGACGTTACCTAGGGGTCTCTTTCGAGGACAGCGGGCTCATCTTCGAAGAGGAGTGTATTGAGGCGGCCTCATCAGTCACCGAGGTTGCCGATGTCAACGACGGAGGCTGCAGCGAGGAAGGTGAGGTTCAGCCGTAACACGAGGTCCCTCCGACTCCCGGTCACGATGGCTCCGATCAGGAGACCCATCATGTCAAGGATGAGGCCGTGAATCCGACAGACGCCCCCTGAAGCCACCCTGGGTCTCGGCTCAGCCTTTGAGCTCTCTTTGTTTTTGATATGAGCCTTCGGGCTTCTTCATGTAATCTTGGCCTTCGAGTCTTTTTTTATTTAGTCTCGGCCTTTGGGTCTTTTCATGTACTCTCGGCCTTCGGGTCTTATCAATGAATGTATTTCCCTTCATATGCTTCGACTTCCACTTTTTTGTGTTCTTTCGGGTAAGGTGATCTTTAGCCCGTAGGTAGATGCAAGAAGGCCGAAACCCATTGTTGCCAGCCTAAGGATCTGCACGTCTACTTTATCACGGCTCTGTCCCGCTCCCTCGGCTTATCCGAGAGGTTTCCTGAGTCTGAGGGCTTTGGACTTTTAAGGGATCTTGAACAAATGTGGTTTTCACCAAGTGGTGTGTTCCCCCTCAGCTCCGGCCGAAGGGTCTTTTAAACTCTGGTGTTGATCTGAAGATCCAGCCGAGGTAGATCCTTCGACCATTGTCACTCCCTACTAAATTGAGGACTTTCGGTCAGGTCCCCTCGGCCATTGGCCTAAGCCCTGAACCGAGGCGAGGACCCTCGGTCAGGTCAGCTCGGCCTTGCCCGAGCCCTGATCGAGGTAGGGACATTCGCTCTGCTCGACTCGGCCTTTGCCTGAGCCCCGACCGAGGTAGGGACCTTCAGTCTACTTGGGTCGGCCTTTGGCTGAGCCCCCTGATCGAGGTAGGGACCTTCAGTCAGCTCGGCTCGGCCTTTGCCTGAGCCCCCGACCGAGGTGAGGACCTTCGGTCAGCTCAACTCAATTTTTGCCTGAGTCCCCAACCGAGGTAAGGACCTTCGATCAGCTCGACTCGGTTTTTACCTGAGCCCCCGACTGAGGTGAGGACCTTCGGTCAGCTCAGCTCGGCCTTTGCTTGAGCCCCCGACTGAGGTGAGGACCTTCGATCAGCTCGGCTCGGCCTTTGCCTAGGCCTCTGACCGAGGTGAAGACCTTCGGCTGTATCCGTTCGACAGAGTTAAGGCCACCAAACAGGAGAATTCCTCTCAATTGCCATAAGCCAGCTTTCGTATTTTTCATGAATAAGATCCTCCAGAGTTTAGGATGAGGAATTACAACTTAAAATTGCATAGGAGCAAAAATTACAAAAACAAGTGTGCTTGCTACTTCACTACTGATAGAATTTTTTTAAGTTCTCAGAGTTCCACGATCGGGGTACCTTTCTCCCCCCGTAGTCTCCAAGTGATAGGACCCTGGTCATATTACCCTTGAGACTCTGTAGGGACCTTCCCAATTTGGATCTAGCTTCCCTTGATGTCTCGGGTCTGATACTTCAGTCCTTCTGAGGATGAGGTCACCCATTCTGAACTCGTTCTTTTGAACTTTGCTGTTGTAGTGCCTCGCAACCCTCTGTTGGTAAGCAGCCATCCTTTCTTACGAAGTGTCCCTGACTTCGGCCAAGAGATCTAAATTCGCTCAGAGCCCTCCATCGTTTTCCTCTTTATTGTGGTACTGAATCTGATGGGTTATGACCCCTATCTCCACTGGAAGTACAACTTCAGTGCCGTAAGTTAAAATGAAGTGTGTTTCTCCGGTGGCCGATCTCTCAGTTGTGCGGTAAGCCTAGAGGATGTGGTGCAACTCGTCTGCCCATAGTCCTTTGGCGTCATCCAGTCTCTTCTTTATTCCTTGAAGCAGTGTACAGTTGGTTACCTCTGTCAGCCCGTTGGTCGGTGGATAACAGACAGAGGTTTTCCTGTGGTCAATGCCGAGGGCATCACAGAACAAGCCAAAGGTCGGGTTGGCGAACTAAGTTCCATTGTCCGTTACCACAACCCGAGGGATTCCAAATCTATAGACTACCACCCTCTGGAAGAAGTCACTTACGTTCTTTTCGGTTATTGTCTCTAGTGCTTCGGCTTCTACCCATTTCGTGAAGTAGTCTACTGCCACCATGACAAATTTCCTTTATCTCGTGGCCAGGGGGAATGGGCCCAGGATGTCGATTCCCCACATGGAGAATGGTATTGGGCTCGATAGAGATGAGAGCTCGGTAGAGTGTAGCTTGGGAACGGGGTGAACATCTGGCACTTGACGCACTTCTTGACTAATGATTCTGCGTCCTTCCTCATTATCGGCCAGTACAGACCCTGCCTTAGCACTTCATGTGCCAAGGCCTGGGCTCCCAAGTGTTGGCCGCATATCCCTTTATGCACTTCTCGGAGTGCGTACTCGCCATCGACGGGGTCCAGACACTTGAGGTACGGCACGGTGAACCCTATTTTGTACAGTGTCTCGTCCTTCAGAAGGAAGTGTGCTAACCTCATTCGTACTTTCCTTGCCTCATCCCTATTCTCTGGGAGCTTTCCTTCCTTGAGGTATTTTGTTATGGCATCCATCCAGCTTTGGCTGTGTTCGCCTACAGGTAATACCTCTCGGGGTTTTTCGGTACTTGACTGTGATAGCACTTCAAAATACACCGATCGTCCAAGGTCTGCGAAGTCGGAGGTGGCCAGCTGCGACAGTGCGTCTACACTAGCATTCTCTTCTCGTGACACCTGCCTTACCTCGAATTCCTTGAAGGCTGTTATTCTTTCTCGCACTGTCTTCAAGTACCCAGCCATCCTTTGTTCTTTGGCTTCATAGTCTCCATTCACCTGTCGTACCATGAGCTGTGAATCACTATGCACCACCAGCTCCTGTACCATCAAAGGCCGAGCCAGATTAATTTCGGCTATTAACGCTTCGTATTCTGCTTCATTGTTAGAGGCATCGAAGTCGAACCGTAGGGCGTATTCTATCTTGAAACCTTCGGGGCTGACCAATATGATTCCTGCATCGCTTCCTGCGCTATTAGAAGCACCATCCACGTACAATGCCCAAGCCTTTTCTCCTTGGTCCTTGGCAAACTCCTGGGGATCATCAGGGAGTGTCGTCTCGACGATGAAGTTTGCGAGGGCCTGTGCTTTAATTGAAGTTCTCGATTTGTACTGGATGTTAAATTCTCCCAACTCAATGGCCCAGTTTACCAGGCGACCGGACATATCCGGGGGCTGCAGTATCTTCTTCAGGGGCTAGTCTGTGAGTATGCATACCGTATGTGATTGAAAATAGTGCCTCAGCTTTCTTGCCACTGTTACCAGGGCATACGCCACCTTCTCCGTCTTCCTATATCTTGTTTTGGCATCTAGCAGGGTTCGGCTGACGTAGTATATTGGTTGTTGTTGCCTTCCTTCTTCCTTCATCAGTACTGCGCTTATCGCCACTGCTGATACAGCAAGGTACAGCTGCAAGGTATCCCCGGTGTTTGGCTTCGTCAGCAGTGGGGGTGAGACATGAATCACCCTAGGGCGGTGACTCGACCTGTAAGCTCTTGGACTTGCTTCACATTTTTGGGGGACCTCATATCCCGAATGGTTTGTATTTTCACCAGGTTGGCTTCAATTCCCCTCTCCGAGATAATGAAGCCAAGGAACTTTCCTGAGGCTACCCCGAATGCACACTTTGTTGGGTTTAGCTTCATGCCATACCGCCTCAGCACCTGGAACGCATTTTCTAAGTCCTGAATGTGTTGTTCCGCCTTCAAGATTTTTACGAGCATGTCGTCTACGTATACCTCCATGGTTTTACCGATCATCCCTTTGAAGATTTTATTCACCAACCTTTGATAGGTGGCCCCTGTGTTTTTTAGCCCGAAAGGTATGACCTCATAGCAGTACAATCCTCCCTCGGTCACAAAGGATGTTTTCAGGACATCAACCTCTGACATGTTGATCTGATTGTACCCTGAGTATGCATCCATGAAGCTCAACGCCTTGTATCCTGCCGTGGCATCAATGAGGAGGTCTATTTTCGACAGGGGGTATGCGTCCTTCAGGTAGGCCTTGTTTAGGTCGGTGAAGTCGATGCAGATCCTCCACTTTTCATTTAGCTTCAGGACCATCACCACGTTGGATATCCACTCTGGGTATTGGATCTCGCGGATGAACTGGGCCTTCAGCATCTTCTCTACTTCTTTGTCTATTTTCTACTGCCTTTCGGGGGCGAAAGTCCTCTTCTTTTGTTGCCCCGACTTCTTTGTCAGGTTAACACTCAGATGATGTTCTATTACCTCTCGATCTATTCCAAGCATGTCTGAAGCCGACCAAGCGAAGACATCAGAGTTGTTTCGGAGGAATGAGACCAGTTTTTCTTGCTGTTGCCTTGGCATTGTAGCCCCGATTTGGAATTACCGAGCATTATCCCCCTCCTCGGCCTCAACTTGTACTAGATCCTTAGTCGGCTCCCCCTATTGATAACTGGCATCATCGCGTAGATCCTCTATCAGGAGCGCCTCGCTCGCCTTTTCTCTTCCCCACAAGGTAGTGGCATAATACCTCCGAGATGCCTCCTGATCGCCTCGACATTCCCCGACACCGTTCTTGGTTGGGAATTTCATCTTAAGATGGGGTGTGGAGACGATAGCCTTTAGTAGGTTCAAACCAACCCTTCCTAGTATGGCGTTGTATGCCGAGGTAATGCCTACTACCAGGAAGTTGATCATGACTGTTACTTGGCGATCTCTGGTGCCGGCTCTTACTGGCAACTTAATCGATCCTTCCACCTTCACTGGGAAGCCGGAGAATCCCTGTAATGGGTGTTCTACTTTCTTCAACTTTCCCTCTTCCAGGCCCATCTTCTGGAAAGCTTCAAGGAACAGGATATCAGCTGAACTGCCGTCATCCACTAAGATCCTCTTTACTCTACAATCCACTATGGTCATGGTGACAACCAGGGCATCGTCGTGCGGAGTGTGCACCCCTTTCAGATCATCATCTGAGAAGGAAATAACCATCCCCGTCCTTTCCTTCTTGTTCGGCCATTCAGCCATATGTACGCTTCTCGCATAGGTTTTTGCTTTCTTGGCAGAGACTGAACTTTCTCCAGCGGCTAGGCCTCCACAGATGGTCGCTATAACTCTAGTTGGGCTCTTATTCTCATCTCGGAGGTGATGGTTAGCTTCCTCGGGTGTCTGGTCCCTTCGTCGTTCCTGATTGCCTCTACGGGCAGGCCCCCTTCTTTCATAGCGGCCTCTGCCATCCCTCTGACGGTTGTCCCTACGGTCATTACCATCTTGGGCATCCTCCTTTTCGCGGTCCACGAATCGGCCTAGATATCCTCTTCGGATCATTCCTTTTATCTCCCCCTTGAGGTGCCAACAATCTTTGGTGTCATGGCCATGGTCCCTGTGGAAGTGGAAATATCTGTCCATATTGCATCTCTCGGGGTGCCGTCCATCTTCCCTGGCCACTTCATGGCTCTGGCATCCGGAGAGTCCTTTATTTGCATCAGTATATCCATTCGTCTCTGGTTCAGGGGTGTGTATTTCTCGAACTTCCTTGGTGGACTGGTGCCCGACCACGCTCAGACTTTCGTCTTTTGCCTTCTTCGGAGGGTTTGTAGTCACCCCTTGAGATCCTTTTCCTTCCCGTCGTTTCAGCTTCTTCATCGGCCTAGAGGGTTTCTTCCATCTGGATGTACTTGTCTCACCGAGCTCTCAGCTCGACCAAGTTCCTAGGTGTATGCTTCGCTAAAGACCTTGTCAACTCCTTATCCTTGACGCCTCCCAGTAGGGATGTGAACTCTTCTTTCGGGTCCAGGCCTCTGATCGTGATCTTCTCTTGTTGGAAGCGCTTCATGTAGTTTCGCAGTGATTCTCCTTCCTGTTTCTTGACGTTGGTCAAGTTTAACGTAATCTTCTGAAGGGGTTGGGTACTGGAGAATCCCTTCACGAAGAAGTAACTTAAATCGCTGAAGCTGTGGATCGACTTCGTCGGCAGACGGTTGTACCATAGCCTTGCCGCTCCTCTGAACGTCAATGGCAGGGCGTGACACATAATGTTTTTCGAGACTCGATGGAACTACATGACGACCTTGAAGCCTTCCAGATGATCGACGGGGTCCCTAGACCCGTCGTAAGTGTCATACTTGGGCAGGCGAAAGCCGATCGGGAGCGGGTCCCTTATGACCTCATCAGCTAAAGCCATGTCATTAGTGAGGTCTGGCTCGTGAGCTCCCATCTGGTTTTCTGCCACCTTCTTGATCTCATCTTTCAGGTCCAGGATCATCTGCTTTAACCCCGAGTCCTCGTGCCTCTGTTCGTCTCCTTGGCATGGTTCCCCATGTGGGTCTCTGGCGACACGCCACGTCCTTCCCCTGGGGGCGGGACTTTCCCTCATTGCTTAGTTTCGAAAGTTATGATCGGACCTTATCGATCTTGTACTGCTCCGGTCCTCGTCTTGAGCCCTCTTAGGCTGGATGTGGGGGCCTAGCGGTGCTCCGCCTATCTTTTGAGAGACATCTTTGGAGACCTCCTTCATTGCCTCGGCCATTCGGTCATATTTGTCCTAGAGGGCTTCGAATTGCTCCCTTGTCACATATTCCTACTCTTCAGGAGGGGGTGGAGGATTACTATCTCCGCGTACCAAATATCCGGCCGAACGCTGGTACCTCACAGAACCTTCCCGGTCATCGTTGTCCCTTTCTTGTCCCATTTCCGTCGAGGGAGGGAGCCCCCCTGAAGTTCCTCCTCCCCCATGTTCATGTTCGACGCTGCTCTTGTCTTCTTACGATTGTAGGTTCTCCCCACCATTACTGTAGTTTCCCACAGGCGACGCCAATCTGTTGTTGTCAAAAATCCGTATGAGCTGATCCCGCACAAGCACAGACGGTAGAGGCCCGGAGCTTTGTCCGGGGTTAGTCCTCTGACGCTCAAGTTAGGGATCGGCCGCACAGTTTTTGTTATAGGAGTAATGGTGTGGGTATTGATGCTTACCTTCTTCCTTCCTCACGGGCCCTTTTATATAGCTCTTGGGGTTTAGGGTTTCCCCTTTCCTTGGAGGAGTCCTCCTCAGGTCCACCTCCTTTCCTTTTAGAGTTCTACTCGGATACGTCCTATCCCCTTTGTGGGGGGATATTCTCTTCACGCGGTTAACGTGGTAGAGTCCTTGCAACCTCTATTAGGTGGGTGACATGTATCCAGGTGCGTGACGCGTGTCCATACCCTACTGGGCAGCCAATTTGGCCGTATCATTGACATAGAACAAAAATTGTGGGATGGGTAGCGAAGACAAAGCATAGACAGAGGTGGGGGTTACGGTGAGTAGAGGGTTCAAAGATTGCAAATCGTCGTAGTTTTCATGCTGGGATTCAATCTATCTTCAGATATTGAAGGATTTGCAAAAAAGATAGAGGAACCCTAACTGATTTCATCATTGATTTGGGATTTTTCAATGAATGGTAAAGCGACAAGTTTATCATTCTCTTAAGAGTAATTTAGGTATTTATTTGACTCCCTAACATCATCCGTTAACGAGAAACAACTAATTCTACCAAAAGAAAAAAACCAGAAACAACTAATGGAGTGGATTAACTGTAATATTGTTTTCAAAATGGAGAATATACTCGATATTCTTAGAAAATAAGAAATTTACATTATATACATTATTAAGTGGATAGTCTATTGAATATTTATCACATACATCTTTAAAGCTTATGGATGCTGGTTTTAATTTATATTTATATTCGGTTTCTATTCCATCAACTGATGTCGCTATTGTTGGGCTTTTTGTTTCTTCAAAGTCATTTTTATCAAAAAATTTTGGATTAATTATAGAACTAGTACATCCTGTATCAATTATGGCTTTTAAATATACCATTTTCTTATTTATTTTTATTCTACAGATTGTTTGTAAGTTGTTTAAACTATTTTTTACTTGGCAAAATATGGCTATGTCTTTTTGAATCATTTCTGATTTTTCTATAGTAGCTAAAGTATAGTTTTCGATAACTTGGTTACTTGTGCTAGCCCTATCTGTTGATCCAAATCCTCCTAGTCTTTTTATATCTGGTCCTTGTTCATAATTTGGTAATATTATAGCTTGAGCTATTTTTTGTTCTGATTTTATATATGATTCTTTTAAAGGAGATAACTTAATGTTATGCATAGGATTAATAGGAAAAATAACAAATAATTCTACAACAAATTACAAAGTATCCATAGAAGAAGTTATTGAAGGAATAGGATCAAAAGGAAGTAAATTATTAAAACCTCCAGAAATTGACCCAATAATGTTAGCAGGACAAGAATGGAATTTAACTAGAATAACAGAAGATAAAGAATCAAACACAGTATATGTACCCAGAGATAGCTTAATATATCAAGATAGTAATAATAATTTTAGATTAAGATTTTTAGATTATGAAACAAGACCAGGAGCTGGAAGCAGTACAAATGATACTATGGATAATGAAGAAAGAGAAAGATTAATAAAAGAATTAGAAAATCAAACTAATAGTGAAAATGGAAGATAGAATATTAACACAGGAAGAAATAAAAATATTAAAACAATATGATAAATATAGTTTAATTAGCACATTAATATTTAAAAGAAAACTAGGTGTTGAACTCTCTAAAGAAGATAATATAAGATTAGAAAATTTAGCAATAGAATCAAAAATTATAACTGATGAGGAAGAATTAATTGATAGAGGAGATAGATTTATTATAAGAAAATTAAATATTACTGATAAGATTAGTTGGATTAATAAAAGTATTAAAAAAGTTAGAAGAAATAAACACTAATAACAAAATTACCAGAGAACTTGATGATATAGGACAAAAATTAAGTAATTTAAAAATATCCACAACAGGAGAAACTATAAAAATAATAAAAAAGCCTTGTAATGGAAGTTTTATACCAGTAGAGAAGATCTTAGAAGAAGGAACTTCAAAGAACCCCTATAAATTAGGATGAATAGATTTAGACCATTCTCAGGAAGAAGTAGAACAATCCAAGACCAAGATACAAGACCTCAGAATACTACTGATGACAGTATGTTCCGAAGAATATTAAGAGGAAGTGGAAGTAATAGTAATAATGAGGACATTAGATTAGAAGAAATAGTTGATATTGAATCAGATATTAACCGATTTAGTACACAACAAGCCCATATGATAAATCCAAGACAGTTATATGCACATAATAGATTTTTAAGAGATACCAGTTTATTTTCAGGATATCAAGAGGTTACTTTATCAGTTTCAAATGATGAAGTTGAAACCATAGATATAATCAGTCAAGAGTCAATAAGACAACTGTTATTAGCAAATAAAAGATATTTTCATTTAGAATTATTTATAATAGGAATAAAAGGATTTACTAGAAAGAAAGTTGGAACAAAAGTTCTGATTTGTTTAATAGATGAAAGATGGGATCTTAAATCTCAATTAAGACAAGCATTAATAGCCATGACAGAAGTAGACTTATCAAATAATAAATCTTTATATTATGTAGCACCAGACTTTCAACTCAAAATAAAAGAATTACCAAAATATATAAAAATAAAAGTTATGACAAAAGGATATGATTCTTTTAAAGGAGATAACTTAATGTTATGCATAGGATTAATAGGAAAAATAACAAATAATTCTACAACAAATTACAAAGTATCCATAGAAGAAGTTATTGAAGGAATAGGATCAAAAGGAAGTAAATTATTAAAACCTCCAGAAATTGACCCAATAATGTTAGCAGGACAAGAATGGAATTTAACTAGAATAACAGAAGATAAAGAATCAAACACAGTATATGTACCCAGAGATAGCTTAATATATCAAGATAGTAATAATAATTTTAGATTAAGATTTTTAGATTATGAAACAAGACCAGGAGCTGGAAGCAGTACAAATGATACTATGGATAATGAAGAAAGAGAAAGATTAATAAAAGAATTAGAAAATCAAACTAATAGTGAAAATGGAAGATAGAATATTAACACAGGAAGATGATCATCTAGCATCTAAATGTCCAAGAAGGATAAATGAAGATACAAAAAGATCTTTAGTAGTACAAGATTCTAAATGCTGTTTGATAGATGTTGAAGATGATATAAGTGATACAGAATCAATATACAGCATTGTATCTATAGAAATTTATAATCCAAATATTGAAAATAAAAAATATCCACAGCAAGAAGAAGCTCTTCACTAGCAAAAAAGAAGCTCTTCACCAGCAAAAAGGAATCTCTTCACCAGCAAAAAGGAATCTCTCCACTAGAAGACCCTTTTTTGGAAAAACAGAGTGTCTGGCCGACACTTGTGGATATGTCCAAAAAAGGTGGGCCACCGAAGTTTGAAAAAGAAAATTATTCTTCAAATATCTCAGAAGACTTATCCGGACTTCCGGACTTGAAAAATTTTGTAATTAACTTTGTAAATTTTTCTTATAAATGGACAAAGGCTCTTCACAAAGGAGGGAGCCTCTTCTCTTAAGTTTTTGGAAGTTTTTCTTTGTAATAGCTTTATAATCTTCAGTTCAATAAAAGAAGTTCATCATTCCTGTAAGTTTCTTTCTTTTCATCTTATATACATCAGAGCTTCTTCCTCTAGCATCAGACTGAAGCCTACAGTCGCGCCTCTCGATTCTGGCTGCTAGATCCAGTTAAGCTCTAAATTTATTTTTTAGTTATTCCTTTCTGCTTATGGTTTAATTTAATCATGTGTGAGTAGTCTCATAAGAAGGATTAAAGGATATAATGTAAGGATCTCTTGACAGGTGTTTAATTTTTGTAAATCCTTGTTTTTATCTTTTCAGTAATGACTAGAAGATCTATCTTCTAATCAGACTATGTAGTCTTAGGACTGTACTGCTCGGTTTTTCCAGTAATATTTCAAAAGAACAGGTCTTTATGCTCTGGACGCTCAGGCAAGGTGGCCGTTTTAGTCCCTGAGAGCAAAACCCCTGTGTGAGGATATGAATCATGTTGGCATGGCGTCCCACATGAACTGGAAGACTTGCAGCTACTAACTAAGAATTCTCTAAATTAAAAATGACAGTCTGGGTTAGCATACCAAGAGAACTGGGCGTAAAAACTGTGCGTGTATCACCGGTTGATCCCCAGTGTGAGGATGTGAGTTGCATGAGCATGGCGTCTCATACAAGCTTAGATTATGTTAAAAAAAAAAAAAAAAAAAAAAAAAAAAAAAAAAAGAGAATCTGAGTCTGAGAAAGGTTTCATACCTATCTCTTTATGATTGCTATACGGAACCAGGAGAACACTATTTCCCTGGATTTTAGCAAACTTTGATCCCAGTTTTCCCTTTGTTTTAAATTTTATCCTGTCAAAATCTTTTACAAAATATCCTTATATCCTTCTCTTTCTTTTCCCCCCTGGTGTGCGCTCCTCCCTCGCCCTCTGTTTAGCACATATCCTTCTGTGCTACCACCTGAACCGGCAGGTCTCTCCTCTCCGGCTACCACCTGAACCGGCAGGTCTCTCCTCTCCGGCCCAAACCCCCTTTGGTATCAGAGCAGTCTTTATTTTATAATAAGTAAATTTTCAATCTAGCCTATGTTCACAGTTTATTTAAATTATTTCAGCTTTATAGAATATCTTGTTAGAGAATATAATAGAATTTATTATTATGATTATTATAGAATAGAATATCTTGATATAAATTCTCTATCAGGAATTGTACAAATATATTATAAAGATTATTGTGAATCAATATTAGAATCTTCCGAAGAATTAAAAGATCTTCCAGGAGAAATAAAAAGAATAATTTTACAGAAAAGTTATTTGAATAATTTATTATAAAATAAAGACTGCTCTGATACCAAAGGGGGTTTGGGCCGGAGAGGAGAGACCTGCCGGTTCAGGTGGTAGCCGGAGAGGAGAGACCTGCCGGTTCAGGTGGTAGCACAGAAGGATATGTGCTAAACAGAGGGCGAGGGAGGAGCGCACACCAGGGGGGAAAAGAAAGAGAAGGATATAAGGATATTTTGTAAAAGATTTTGACAGGATAAAATTTAAAACAAAGGGAAAACTGGGATCAAAGTTTGCTAAAATCCAGGGAAATAGTGTTCTCCTGGTTCCGTATAGCAATCATAAAGAGATAGGTATGAAACCTTTCTCAGACTCAGATCCTCTTTTTTTTTTTTTTTTTTTTTTTTTTTTTTNCAAAAAAAGGAAAATTATAGACATTTACATGATTATTTTTCCATCATGATGTTTAAAATTAATTGAATATATAGATTTAGGGAAAATGATGTACACAATAGCAAGATGTAATGGAATCATATATTCCAGCATCTTATATCAATCTTTGAATCCCTCTTTTTGCATCTCAACCACTCAACCCATCCGTATTGTAATTCTATTTTTCCTACCTCTCTCTCTCTCTCTCTCACACACACACACAACCACTACCTATCCCCCTCTTAGGCTCCTACTCTTTACTATCCTCTCTTCTTATAATGCCCAAAGTTGACCACAAACCGTCGACAAATCCACCAGTCTGGTCACTGGTAAATCCACTTTTGTACATTGTTTAGACATTAGGTAAAACCCTCATTGTGTCTCTTCATATATATCTGAATATTTTAACAAATTTGTTCTTTCAAATGGGTGAGTTATTTTTTCTGGGTTCTCTGCAAGTCTGGTTGGTCACTCTGTTATTGCCACATTGTTGTTGGTTGAGGGGTAAGGAATATACTGTCTATGGTAATGTAGTAGAATGTTAGTTTTGTAAGAATATTTTATAGGACCAATATGATAAATCAATGAACAAAAACAATAATACAATCATGAATATAATTAACACATACCTAGATCCATATTATATTAGGAGATTCCACAAGCTTTGGCTTTTCCCTCTTGTACAATCTTTTTTTTTGAGCTTTCTCTCCTTGTTAGTCATGTCTACTCTCTTCTCTGTGTAAATTGTCAATTGATTGTAACTAATGGGTGTTGCTTCCTTTATATAGATGAAGACCAACAGGGACTAACCCTGAAATATGATACAAGTGAGACCCTCCCATAATAGGACCAAATGTTAATGAAGCCCATTAGTCTTAATACTTTATGGTAGTTAACCGAAGACCTAAATTCCCATTAGGGGATCACTCTTGAACCAGTCTTTGTCCAACCTAACCTGCCGATCAATATCCAACCACTGATCTGACCCCACACAATGACTAGTACTAGCCCATATATAGAAAAAGACGTTATGTTCTCCCACTTGGGCAGTAACATGTCATTGCTTCAACCATTGATTAAATAGTTTGTGATCATAAAATTGAAAGTGTAGAAAGTAGCTCATTTTAAAAACATTACACCCTTGGACTAAACAAGAACACAAACACCCAATCGTAAGCGTCATCACATCTTAAGTCGACATGCGACACTACACGTCAAAGTGCATGTACTTTCACTCGCTTCTGAGCTATACATGTGTAAAATAGTAGTATGGAAATTGCATGTCAAATCCAAATTAGTTATGACTTCCTACTAAAGTCGCTAGTTACTCCGACACTGGAAGCTCACTGGAATCATTTTTCACATGGCACACTACTATTAAAACTACCAAAATTAGTTACTTTGTATAAAAGAGCACTACACTTCTTATCAAGAAGTCAATGGAGACTGCATAAGTCCCTATACATCAGCTCAAGACCTCAAACTAAAAAGTCTATTAAATTAAGACATACTAGCTCAAGTTCTCAAACTAAGTAACTCTACTAGCTCACATAATAGTATATCCACTTAAACAACTTTGGCACATGAGGAGGATAACACTACATACTGCTTCTACTATCATTCAAGGCTGATAACAATTATATGTATAAATCATAGAAATAATATGGCCATAAAGCATCAAGCAACGATAATATTGAAGCATAAAAGCAAGAAAGTGTTGAATAAAAAAATTTTTTAACAAACAATGTTTGTATCAATAAAATTGTACTCCCACTAATATAATACATCAAAGGATCCAACTAATCCCATAGCAGTCACATGCTTTTTAATAAAAAATAAAAAAAAATTTAGAGTCAATCATTTGTTAGTGAATTTATCATCACACAAGGAATGAGAAAATTATATTACTCCTACTGATCTTGAGTATATACTTTGATCAATAATATTATATTAAAAAAAAAAAAAGGGAAAAAAATGACAACTCCATTGAATGTCAAAATTTCATTATCTAGAAGCTTATTAAAAGATATTCATCTGACCTCTTAGATTTATCAATAGAATATCCACTAATGGTTCTAGATCTTGTGGGTTATAATTTCACCACGATTTTTTCGTGGACCCCTAAACATGTAAGTGTCTTATTTGCATTTAGGCAAACGTAGCTATGTTTAGACGTTTAGTAATATGAATATGAATTTGTAAAGGTCATCCAAAAGAAGTTAAATTTATCAAGAAAGATTTGAAACTATTATATCATATATAAGCAACATTATTCAACTTTAACAAACAAAATCAACAGATAAAACAAATAATTATTTCTGTGTAATCAACTTGAATTCTCTCTTCATTCCATACATATGTAGTCATTCCATCACTTAGTCTCTTTCTGTTTTTTAAACTCGTTCAATATTTCCTTGAAGTTGAGTATATAACGTTGAAGACTCATTTTCCTTCATGTTGATGAAACTATAATAGTCAGCTTTCTTGTGGCCGAGCTTCTTGCAGTAATTGAATTATACGTCAAAATTGTTGGACCCTCGCCCTTTTCCTTTTAAATTCTATGTCTTGGTTTAAAAAATTGGTTATTTTTTTTAAATTTTCAAACTCCTTTTTAAAAATCTTGCTTTTCTGATCACCCTTTTGAGTATTCTTGTTTGCTTCATAGGTAACCGCCACCAACCATGTTTGCTTCCTCATCCTTTTCACAATACCTAACCCCAACTGCAACCATAACCACCACCGTCACCACCACCCACATCACCACAGCGACCGCCGCCCCAACCGTTCCAACCTCTGTATTGAACAGAGTCATTTAATACATGATCGATATCGACTTAAAAGATTCCAATCTAATGTACATTAACCAGAAACATCATACTTCCGTTCCTTCCAAAGGTTTTTCCCACACTTTGTCTGCTGATCACTTTTTTCACTTTTAAAATAGCAGAGTAAGATCTTGTCGCTTCTCTTCTTCTCTTTTCTCACCACTAAGTATTGGTTATATCTTCTTCTATCTTCGGTTTACTACCTCTGAGGATTAAAATCTGTAAATCCGTGGGAGAGCCAGGGTGAAGAGAAGTCTACAATGGCGAGTGGAGGAGGCTACGGAGATGCGAACCAGAAGATCGATTATGTGTTCAAGATAGTACTAATTGGACCCATGAAGAAACTGTAGTCCTCATGCATTCCTACCGTGAGAAATGGTAAACCCTCCGCCGCGGAGACCTCAAGGCCTCCCATTGGCAAGAAGTCGTCGACGCCGTTGGTCGCCGCTGCTGCTTTGCCACCCCTTCTAAGACCTTCGTCCAGTGCCGCTTTGCCACCCTGCTATTGCTGCTCTGCTATTGCCGCTGTTGGCCGTCTGCCCCATGGAAATACATTATCCCTTTTATAGTGTGCGACAAGAGATCTTTTTTCGAAGATATTCTAAGTCCCCCTGTTTCGTCTAAGAGAATCCGTTGTTCTTTCTCTACATCCCTTATTCGATTCTCCTCACCGAGGCCTAGCACTGCTACTTCACCAACACCTAACAACAACTTCTCATCATTATCATATGTATATGATCAGATTAATTCTGATTCAGTTGCAGCATCGAAGCACAATTTCAATCATGAAAGCTATTTTCCATGATGTGGATATCTTCACAAAAAGATCTCTGCAACATTTCCCATTAATTAAGAGAGAGAAAAGAGAGAGAGAGAAAGAGAGTGTTGCTGCCAAAAACCCCGCTGATCCAACCTACACAAACACAGACGACGGAGGCCCGGAACTTTGTCCGGGGTTAGTCCTCCGACGCTCAAGTCAGGGTCGGCCGCACAGTTCAATAAGGGAGTAATGGT
>NC_056568.1:22027277-22038300 GCF_013358625.1 Macadamia integrifolia
TGCAAATTGTTGTGTAAGCCAAAATGTATATTGTATAAATACTTAGCCAAAGAGCCCAATAAAGAGTTACGTCTTCTTAAGCTTCAACGTAAACAAAAGCTCTATCAAACATTTCTTGGATTTTCCATTTTTTTATTTTTTCCTTCTAAGTTTTTTTCTCTCGGTTGTGTGATCAACAGTGAGTTCTTGCTGCTGCAATCACCTCTGAGATTTTCTGAGGCTTTCAATCCTTACCGGATGAACCTCCTACACCCACGCAAAAGGAAAGTAGGGATCGCAAAATCAGATTGAAAATCTAGAATACTTTTAGGTCTTAAAAATCTTAATTCCAGTAAAGAAGACAAAAAACAAGGCAATTACAAAGATCGAGTAATAATGTTCAAACCTTCGATTCTCAATGAGAGATTTTAGAAGGAAATTATTGAATTGAGATTCGAAAGCGTTATTTAAGAGGCGAACATTACGATCTCTTTTCAAGGGTTTAATGTTCTTAAAGAGTTCTCACTCATTTCCGTCTTGCTGGTTGGAGATCCAAATTCTATTTTTGGATTCAAATTCTGAAGATCTTCAATGGCGCAAATGCACATAGATCCTAGTAAGAAGGTGTAACTATCACTGAGATTTGGGTTTGTGAATTGAGTAATAAAACTTGTGTGAAACATCTGGTCCAAGCTCATGGAGGCAAAAGCCTCAAATCTGCAAATTCTTGGTTAAGGCAATTCTTATCATCTTTTCATTTACAGCGTAAATAGGGAGTACGGGCGAAGGAGACTGGGGGAGGGTGGGGAGAAAAGAGTTGCAGAAGCAAATGGGTAGGGGAGAGGTGGAAAGAGACCGAAAACAAAAGTAGGACGGAGGTGACAATGGGGGCATATCTCTCTCTCTCTCTCTCTCTCTCTCTCTCTCTCTCTCTCTCTCTCTCTCTCTCTCTCTCTCTCTCTCTCTCCGACTGAAACGCTCTCTCTCCACCCCCTACGGCTTGTTCCCCCAACCTGTCATCCTCCAAGCTCTGCCCTCCCTCTTTAACTATTATTAATAGTGTTGTCCAACTCCTCCATTTTACTCTGATTGAGGGCATTATTGATGTTCTCAGAGAAGATGAAGCCGGAGGTGGGGGTTGTTGGTGGTAGCTTTAAGTCTAAAAGTGCGAATTCAGAGAGATTGCAACAGCTATGGCAGGAGCACTCCTATGGCAGGGCTGGAATCGTTGGAGCCAGCACCTAGGGATGCAAATTGGGATTTCAGTTTATTTTCCATTAAATTCTTAAGATTTTAGTTGCAATCCTTCGACCCTACACGTGGGGATGCAAATTGGGCCCAAAAATTCCATGCGTGAGCTTCCATTTATGGTAAATAACATCAGGAAATCTTCCTGAGATGACATCGAGTGGGAATGATTCCAAGTGGTAAAATACAAGGGCCACTGGAAATTCCTTGCTGAAGTTCGTTTCCTCTCACTCTTTCTGTCTCTCTCGTTTGCTCTCTGTAGTTTGAAATATGCAAACAATGAAAGGGGTTTTCTTTTGATTTGAAGGGAAATAACAGAGCAGTCAGCATTGGGTTTGAACCGAGGAAAGAGAGGGACCAAAAGAATACCTACTTGAGATATCGCCAGGGCAGATTGCAGAGAGAAGAATCGTAGGGAAATCCGTTTGGTTTCCTCTCTGCGATTCCTCATCTTTTGTGGTTTATTTCTTTAAACATGTCCGCTGCAATGCATGTACATATGTCTCCCTCCTCCCTCGGATACCGTCATTGTTGATTTCAAAATTACCATGTGTTGATCATCTAGTTCATGCTACATATCGCATGGCACAAAGGTGTGCTACAAACGAGCTGAATCCAAGATACAACATCATGTCATTAGTCATGAATGTAAGCATGTGAGAGCATAGATTAATGCCTTTTTAATCCAAATACAATGCCCAGGACCTAGGCTCTGAACATAGTCCTTTGTCAAACAAAAAAAAAAACATGGTGCTAAAGATATATAAACAATACATTAATATATTATATAAACAATACATTAATATATCTTTTTTTTATACTTTTCTTTTAAAATCTAAATCTCAATGATTTGGTTCATACGCCTAAAATCAGATTTCTAGTCCTTGTTTTTAGAACAAGTTCCTCTCAAGTGCACTTACATTGCTAGACCATTGAACTATAATGGTTGATGTTTTTTCATAAAAGTCGAGGATTCTATTGGAACTAATAAGGAACATTAAGTGTTCCTAAAAAAAATATTGGATGTCTCTTAGGAGAAAAGTGACAAAATGGGTATGTCTTTATGCAAAAAAATATAAATGTCATATCAATTATTTTGATTCTATCATAACTTATAAGGACCATTGGGTGTTTATTAAGAAAAAAAAAAGAACTCAGGCGCTTTTAGAAGAAAATTGAAAGGATGGGTATGTATTTATTAGGACAAAACATATGCCATAATGGCAGATATTATGATATAAATGGGAAGGATTCTAGTACTCAAATATATGGATAAGATCCTCTCTAATGTACATCCGACAGCTTGGAGCCCCTTGGGATGTGCGTCCATGTGTTGAAGTTTATGCCTAGGTGCCTTCCAATTATAGGATATAAGCTGCCGCCCATAAATGGGAAGGATTCTAGCATTCAATATAGGAATAAAAACCTCTATAGCACACATCCAACAACTGGGAGCCCCTTGGGTAGGCGTTCGTGTGTTGGAATGCATGCTAGAGTGCTCATAGCTATCGAATGCATGTTTAGTGCCCATAAATGGGAAGGATTATAACACTCAATATAAGAATGAGATCCTCTCAATAGCACATCTAATGGTTGGGGGTCCCCTAAGATGCATGTCCATGTGTTGGAGTGTGTGGCCTGGTGTTCCAGCTGTCATATGCATACTCACATCCATAAATGAGTAGGATTTTGTCACTCAATATAGGATTGAGATCCTCTCCAACGCACATCCAATGGGTGTGAGCCCCTTGGGGTGCACGCCCATATGTTGTTGTGCATACCAAGGTGTCCGCAACTGTCGGATGCACACTGGCAATGAGTAGAATTCTAGTACTCAATATAGGAATAAGATCCCGCAAATCTGTTGGCTAAGAGCCCCTTGGAATGCACACCCTGTTGTTTTATGGTTGTCCTTGTTGGCAACTCGGCCACGTGGCGGTGATGACGTGGCCAGTTTGGGTGACGTGGATGAAAATGATGACATGGCAGTATCCAGTGTCACCGATGAGATAACAGAGCATCTTGGTATGCATGGAGTGGTTTAATACATCATTAATAGGTGGTGCGGGTTTCTGGGTCAAAACTGGCAAAATTGGCCTATTTACGATCGAGGGCATTTTCGGAAATGAAAATGACATTTTTGGAAGATCGGTTCTTCATGAAAAAGATAGATTGTAATTTTCCTAGTCCAGTGCATTTGATTTCGTCACATTCCGATACCGTATGAAGAAGTTACGGCATTTATGGCAGTCGAGGGCAGTTTCGGCATTGAAGATGATTTTTTTAAAGGAAGTGTTCTACATGTAACAATACGAAAAAAATACAATCTTTCCAGCGGTTCTGATTTCATCGCATTCCGATTGCGTATGAGAAAGATACGTCATTGGAAATGTGTAGGGGCATTTTGGTCTTTTTACATGGATGATTCAGATGATTGAGTCTTCTGAAAAGTCGTAGAGCATCCAGTTATGATTCCAACGCACTTCGTTTCATATCGATCGGATATCGTATGAAAAAGTTATAACCGTTTCCATAAAGTCAGTTCGAAAATCCAAACCGAAAATCCATCAGTTGCTCTCGGTGTTGGGTGGGTTTTTCGGAATTTATTTTTGAAATTCGAAGGGCTTTTGTGTAATTTAAAGATTTTGAAGGTCTGAGTTGCAAGGAGTCTTTAAGCACTGAAACATTTGAAGGCAGGGGCTTGATTGTAATAAAGAGGAGTCAAGGGAAGTGAAATGGACGGCCAAGATTTGACCACGTATGCTTGATGCCCATCCAAAGGCTGCTGAGATTTTGGTGTGATATGGACGAGATAGATGCTTGCGCGTGGGATTTTATTGGTTAGATGCATAATTCTTGATGCACTGGCGCTACACTATATCAAGGTATGTTATTGTGTTTCGCACGTGTACAGAAGGTATAAAAAGGATTCCGATCTTAATGATCTCATGAAATCTGATTAAAGCCATCATGGAAGATTCGGATCCAACGGTCAATATGCATTTTCACTTTTGTGAGTGGAAGACAAGCTCCCTTAAAATCCGGAAAAGCAACCAATCATAGATCGACAACACTTCTGACGATGTCAGCGCTTACGTCATGATGACGTCATCGAGATTCAAATCTAACGGTTTGGATCTGTTGTCCGTTGGTTTAATCGGACGGTTTGGATTATAAGATCTCTTATATGAGATCTATGGTCAGATTTCGCCCCTGTTGCGCGCGCCGCCGGTGTAGCCTACGCCACTCGTACGAAGATTCCATTTCAGGCTATCTCATTGCTCCAACTTAAAAAGGTCATATCTCCCTCATTTTAAGTCGGATTTGAGTGATTCAAGTTGGGGATTCTTCATCTCTCCGAGCTCTACACATCAGAGGGAAGAAATCAGGCAGAGGGCTTGCTGAGGTGATCGGAAAAACGAGTTGAAGCTCGTGGAAGGCTAAAGGTTTGAATGAAAGACTTCCATCCTCTTGCACTTCATTCATAGCCACCATTAGAGGCTTAGGAAGCTGCTGGAAACCAAGGTAGCAAGTCATATTGGTTGTTGCCAAGAGAAAAGAAAAGAAAAGAGAAGAGAAGAGAAGAGAAGAAGAGGGAAATAGAGAAGAAGTTTTTTTCCTCTCTTTGTGTGTGTGTGAATGTGAATGTGAATGCCATTGTTGCTCCATGAAAGTAAAGACAAGGAGAAAAGAAAGAAGAAGAACCTAGAATTTGGTTCTTGTGAGTTGCTTCAAGAAACCCAAGTGCCAACCGGGGTTGAAGCATTGGCGGCACCGAGACAACGTGGTTGTGGTCCGCATCAAGTGGAGATTGACATTATTGCATCTCCGACGGTTACTCCTTGCCAAGGTAACCTCAATTTTGCCAAATTTCCATTATTATAAATCATTGTAGGCAAGATGTTTGATAAAATGCCTAAGTGATAGTTGTAGTCTATTTGGGGGAAATTTGCATGTATGAGTGCTTCACTATAGGGCATTGTTATAAGCCCAATTTAATTGTATTATTTATTGTGTGCTTAGTGGGTGCTAAGCACCGGGAGTGGGTGCTCCCGTGTAGTGGGTGCTACACATTGTATCGGCACTACGAGTGCCATCTCAGCTTCGGCTTGAGAAAATTGGGTGTGGGTGCTCCCGACTGTGGGTGCGGTCAAAAGTAGTGTATTGAGTAGGTACGAAGCCTTTACAGGCACTACTCCGGGGATGTAGGCAAATTGCCGAATCTCGTAAAAACCCTGTGTTGTGGGTGCTTGTTGTTTGCATTTGATATTGAAGTGCGTGGAATGTGGAATGGGTGTGCATACTTGGAAGTGCCTATGAGAGGCTGAGTGTGCATACGACTGTGTGCAAACAGGGACAGGTATATCAGGTTCTTCTTGGCCAGACATCGGACAGGTTTTTAGGTATCAGAATTGAACTCACTGATTCACCCCCCTCTCAGTGACTGCCGGGTTACAACACACCCATGTGTTGGAGTGTATGCCACAATGTCCCTACCTATTGAGAGCATGTTAGTGTCCACAAATGGGAATAATTCTAGCACTCAATATAGGAATGAGAACCTCTCCAGTGTACATCTAGCGACTAGGAGCCATTAGGGTGGGCATCCATGTGTTAGAATGCGTGCCCGAGTGCTCCCAGCTGTCGAATGCATGTTGGGGGCCCATAATGGGAAGGATTATAACACTTAGTATCAAAATGAGATCCTCTCATGAGCACATCTGATGGTTGGGAGCCCCTTGGGATGCAGGCGTATGGCTAGGTGTCCCAGCTGTTGGATGCACGCTGGCATCAATAAATGGGAAGGATTCTAGCACTCAATATAGCAATGAGATCCTGTCTAACGCTCAGCCAATGGGTGGGAGCCCCTTAGGGTGCAAGCCCATATATTGGTGTGCGTGCCAAGGGGTCCCCAACTATCAGATGCCTCATTGGCATCCATAAATGGGTAGAATTCTAGCACTCAATATAGGAATGAGATCCTATATATCTCTTATGGTAAAGAGCCCCTTGGAATGCACGCCCATGTATTAGAGTGCGTGCCAGGGTGTCCCCAGTTGTTACATGCAAGCTGGCATCCATAAATGGGAAGGATTCTAGCACTCCTCCTAGAACATATCCAATGGTTAAGAGCCCCTTGGGGTGGGTGGGTGGCCGTATGTTAGAGTTCGTGCTCGAGTAGTCCCAGCTGTCAGATTCATGCTAGGCACCCAACCGAACTAGAGAGGATTTAGATCCCTCACTATAAAAGGGTTATCCTTCTCAGGCAAGAGTTAGAAAGAAATTCATCATTCTCCATCTCTATAATTTTAGTTTTCTCATCAAGAGCTATGTCCTATGTTTCTCTAAATGCAGATTAACTCCAGAATGTTTGATCGCAATATCAACCCAAATTCTATATGGTAAATATTTTTTTTAGCTCTGCACATAGATATCCATTCACCTATAGTTTTCACATTTGATTTCTTTTACTAAGTTTAGTTTGTTTTGATTCAATCAAAACTGGTGAAGGGAGTAGTACAATATAAGTCATCAATTTTAAGTCCAAAAACTATATCACTTTTTTTCTTTTTATGCACTGAAGAAGACCCATTGGAAACAATAAATCCTCCTCAAGGAGAATTTGCACATTCCGTCTAGTGCCCTAAATGCATAAAAGAAATTCAAGAAATGGTGGCATCTACTGTAAGGAGAGTTTTGAACAAAGTACTGCATTGGATTGGCATCCTATTTGCCATTGGATATTATCATTTTTGGGTCAAAGGCGAGAGATGAGATTCACTACATCAAATGGTGAACACCAGGGATACATGATGCTAATGCAATTTCCATCCACTCCCTTTGTTGCAAGGTATGCGTAGTCCCATGTTAAACTATGGTATGCCAAATTGATTGATCGTTGATATCATGCATGATTACATATTCATATTTTTTTAATGGATCTTTTTCATCTCTAATTCTAGCGAAGAAAAATAAAATAATCATACCTAGCATAGTAGTGAAGATACTATGCATGTTCTTTTTTAATTGCAACAAAATGGAACTGAAAATCTATGAAACCAAACCATTAATACTTACATCCAAGCCTTCAGACATCTCTATTTCATCGCATCTTACTAAAAAAAAAGATTCCCCTTTGGAGGAAATTGGATTTGGTTATTTCAATAGATTTTGAAACCTTGATCTTCATTTTATTTTATTTTATTTTATTTTTTTGTGTTCATAATGATAATTTTTCTTTCCCAACTTACACTCAAGCCCAACACTAGCGTAGACAATTCAACATCATTGGCGGCTATTCAAGAAATTATTGGAAAAAGAAGCATGTCCAAGAGCATGCCTCTTGAGCTCGGACACAGGCCTAAAAAATGTCTGGCCCATTCGCTATGAAAAATGTGAATCCCATATTTGTTGATGCTTTCACATGTATTCTCATTGGCCCTTGCACTATGCAGGAACCGCGCTCTCGGACAAAATCTCTTCCCCAAAATATTTTGTGGCAAAATGTTTTTGGTGGGAACATGGGACGCTTAAGTCCAGACATAATAGAGTGAAATGATGCGGCCCCCCTCTCCCCTCTCCCCTCTCCCCTCAATGAAATGCCCAAATCCCATCTTACCAGATGCACTTGTGCACCTCTCATTGCCCCCCACACATCACAGGGGTCACACGGATTATGTTCCTTTCCAGCCACATCTAACAGTTGGGAGCATCCAGGCACAGTCCCAGCACTTGGCACGTCAAAGAACTCTGAGGCACTGGATGTGCGCTGGGACTCTCTCCAGTGTTGTAGAAGATCTAAATCCAGTGCTACGATCCCCAACATAAACCTTCTCCTAAATTTTATATGCTCCCCGATCTGTAAAACACTCTAGCCCCAACATTGGTTCTCTCTCTCTCTCTCTCTCTCGAAAAACAAAAGCGGAGAGCTAAAAAGAGTTGGAACCCCAACCCTCAACCCCCTTTCTTCTTCTACGTCTCCTGTCCTAGTCGAGTTTAGTGGTGTCGTGGAGTCTTCATCTAAGTCTCAATACCCCAACCACCTACCCCTTCCTCTTCTCTGTCTCTATTTGCGTTGTTGAGTGCAGCGGAGGGAAATCCCTACATCTCCGATTGATTGCAACGCTGGGAAATCAATCCCACTCCAAACAATTTAAACACTTAAATTGAAATTTATTTTTTTGAAGTTCTTATAACTTGCAACATTGATTCTGTAATTCAAATGAAATCAAATCCAAAGGGTGCTTCTGTTTGAGTTATGACTTGTTGTTTTAGTTAATTCAGTTAATCTTACTAGTTGCAATTCTATTTCCCTAATATTTTAGTTTACCTACAGGTTGTGGTGGCAGCTCTCTGCCAATCCCCCAACAGGAGCTGAAGACAAAGAAGTCAAAGACAGATGCCACATCTGCCGGTAAGACCAGGACTGCCATATCAATTTCTAATGCAGAGGTGGAGGAGCGCTATGGTGGCCCAGAAAACCGAACTGTGAAAGATGATTTCTGGAGGGCTACTACTTCAACTGAGAAGATGGTTCAAGAAAGAGTTGGTTTTTTTCTGTCCATACAAAATCAGATGATCAAAACCAACTAGATTATGAATGAGTACAGCATAAGCCGGGCTATATTTTTGGAGGATGAGCGCAAAGCAGCACCACCACTAGTTCTCGACTAAGTCAAGACAAAAGCAAATACACTAAATCCTCAACATCGCACACCAGCATACAGTATGGAAGCCATTCTCACGAACGGGAGAGGAGATGGCTCAAAGTTGGTCTCTCGATCACAACTGTAGTGACAGGTTTCTTTCTCCAACCATTTAAAACTCATCTCCTATTCCGATCATTGTAAAATAAAATGCAGCATAAAAGTACGAGCAATCAATTGGTGGTGCTGTTGCCACCATTTCTTTTTTATCATTGGCTCCTTGTCAAGCTTGAATACGGCCCCATTGTTCACTGAACTTACCAAAATGGGGAGCATTGTATTTTCCGAATGAGCTCCAATTATTAATTAAAAGAGATTCCGTTTTGGTAATTTATTATGATATGTAACTCCTCTTCACATTTGTACTCGGGTTTTCTTATTCTTGTTTCGGTCGGTCTTGCTGTTGTGTTGTAAGGATCCTTTTCCCTCTCTTGGCATTCCTGAAGAGGGTTCTTAGGGGTTTCCTTCCTGTGTAATCTCTTTTATTATTTTAATACATCATATATTTACCTATAACATAAATAAATAAATAAAGAGCACTGATTGGGTTTTCTATAGGTTTGCATTCTTGTGTTTGTCTCTCTCTCCTCATCTCGATAAAATGATTTCACTGTTATTATCAAAAGGGGAGCACTGATTGGGTCTCGTATAGGCTTAGGAGTCATGTTCCAAACAGAGAATAATTCCCTTGTCTTTAACCCCCAAGATCAATGAAGGTTTTAAAGTAGACATTTTCTTATTGAGAACCCAAGGTGTCAAATAATTTGTAATTTTACATTTTTATCTTTCAAATTTAATATAATTTTTTCTTCTTTGAGGACAATAGTGTCATTTCACATGTGTATTCGAAAAACCATGTATGACAATGACATAATCATGGATCCGGTTCCTCTCCATAGCACTGATCTTCTAGAGCTTGCCAATAGTTACCTGGGCAATCGACACATGTCCCAGGCACATCTAAGGGTTGTGGCTCCTTCTATAAAAAAAAAACCGCACATCTGAATGGATCCATACCATACCCGATTGAACAATATCAGATACTCCTTCTCTCTTCTCTCACAAAAATAAAATCAAAATTCCACGCATTTGCGACCTTCTCTTCTCTCCAAAAAACCAGAACAAAGGCGTAGGATTCCTTCCTAAGGGAGTCGAGGTTCAAGAGGAGAAGAAGAAGCGAAGCTAGAACCTTGTTTTCTTATGGATGTCTCACAGAATGTGGATTTGAGACTAACGTGAAAGATATAACTTGAACATAATCCATTGCAGAAGCCTGAGGAACATCATGAGATTTCTTCCCAATGACAATAACTAACTCGGCTTCATAGTCAAGGGATTCCATATTGTATGGAATCTCTATTGTTCCCCCAGCGCCTTTGTCCTGGTTTTTGGGAGAGAAGAGGTCACAGACCAGTGCACGGGATTTTGTTTTGATTTGTGGGAGAGAAGAGAGGAGAAGGAGAAGGATCTGATATTGTTCAATCCAATAGGGGTTGGACCCATTCAGAGAGAGAGAGAGAGAGAGAGATCTGGGGTATTTGGTATAGTTTCGAGTGTGAGATTTGAACTCATATCCTTAACATCAAGGGTTTTTGTACCGACAGGAAAACCCATTATTCAGTCTTTTTGTACCGACAGGAAAAGTAGAGAATTGGCTAAATATTGTCATCCACGGTCTTGCAGCACTTTTCTCGTGAGTCACGTTTTCGTTGTGCACTTTAGCCTCCTATCTAGGGGTGTCAATTCGTGGCCCGAACCGGCTAAACCGATCGAGATCGACCGTTTATAGACCGGCCTGGCCCGGACCGTTTATTAAACGTGTCGGGCTTGAGCCCGGCCCGTTTATAAATGGTCGGTCTCGGTTTTGCTACTTGAACCGTCGGGCGCCCGACCGAGACCGACCGAATAACGCCCGACCGAGACCGGCCTATTGTGCACCGACTTGGACCGACCCTTTAATGATTGTAGAATACCTATTTTACCCCCCAAATTAAAGAATAAAAACTAAAAAGTAAAGACATGTTCACATTTTAAATAATGGTTATATTTGGTATCATTTATTGAGTTATTGTCATTTTTTTGGGCTTGCA
>NC_056568.1:22038320-22050956 GCF_013358625.1 Macadamia integrifolia
GAGATCGGCGTGAAGGTTTTGGCCGTCAGTCGGAAGCGGATCCATCGTTCATCGGATCCACAGTTCCACACTCCACAGTCGGCGTGAAGGTTTTGGCCGTCGTCAGAAGCGGCATCAAAACCAGTGAGCAACAGCTGCTGAGAGCCTGAGACGAGTTGCCGTCCTCAGGAGCCGTGGTTTGAGAGGGTTGCTGTTGAGGTATGCTCTTCGAGCCCTTGTTGTGACTATTGTATTGGTTCAGTTGTGCTGGAGTGATTACGAAAGCAAAGATAGATTAGCCAGGGACCAGAGCTACTATTGTATTGGTTCTTACCATGGTTTCAAACAGGAATCAGATCCAATACAGCCGATTCATGCCAAGGAAGCCTAGAATCGATGAATTACAAGATCCGAGACCAGCTGACTCTACGGTTCTTGGAATAGAATTCATTGTATTTGAAAGGCTGGTTTTTACTTCTTACCCAGCCAATATCTACTTTCGAATCCCATCAAGGTGTAGTAAACAAGATACTTTCCTTCTTTCCCAACCCACTCAGGATCTCCGATCTTCATCCCCACTTCTTTAATGATTTTCTTTTCTTTCTTATCAAAAGAAGAGCCTAAGCTGAACAATGTATATTAATCCATTAGACAATACAAAGTAAAGCAAATGGTAACCCGAGGAATCACGAAATGAAAAAGTTGAGGAGAATGTACTTGACCAACTGCAACCCCACACCAATATTGAAATGCTAAGAATTGTCAGTTATGGTGGTACAAGATTTCCAAGTTGGGTAGGCCACCGTTCCTTCTCTAATTTAGAGGTTGTTATACTCAGTCATTGTCATAATTGCATGGTCTTGCCTTATCTAGGGCAATTGTCCTCTCTCAAATACCTCATGATCGACTGTTGCAGTGAGTAAGATATAATTCTGTTTTCTGATTGATTGGGTATTATAATTCTGTTTTCTGATTACTAATCCGATTTGGCATTTTATATCCCTTTTTTTTTTCATTTACTAATCTATGATTTAATTTTTTTGAAAGGAATTTACTCATCGTTCATTCGTTATACGTTAATTATTCTATTTGCTGAGATTGGAAAGGATGTTTTATTATATTATGTAGGTATTTCAAAGTTGAGCTACCTGAGCTTAAGCAAAATGGTGAGACCTAAGGATAAATTTTGGGAACATGTAGAGCAACGTGGTTTGGGCCGTTTCACATGTAACTATTGTGGACTTAATTATTCCGGGAGTGTTTCACGAGTGAAGGCTCATTTAGCTTGTCAACCTGGACATGATGTTCAAATTTGCACCCAAGTTTCTAAGCACATTCAAGCTGATGCCCTGGCAGAATTTAATTTGAGTAGATCTGCTAAGAAAAGAAGGAGTGATTCTCTTGAAAGTGGAATGGGTTCCACAAGTAGCACACCTTCTATGCCTCATGTTAGGGTTGCACATCAACCCACAATGCTAGAGATGGCTGCTAAGCAAGACAAGAAATCATTGGACATGTTGGTAACTGATTTTTTTGTCAATAATAACATTTCCTTCAATGTTATTCAGACAAATTCTTTTATTGAGATGCTAAGGGGTGCATGTGCTTATGGTACAAGTTATGTTGTACCTAGTTATAGCAATCTTCGGACCAGTTTGATTCTTGGAAAAAAAGCAGAAATCATGCAATATGTTAGCAGTATAAAGGCGACATGGGATATCACAGGTTGCACAATTATGTCTGATTCTTGGACTGACATAAAGAAGAGGTCATGGGTTAATGTGATTGCTTACTCTCCTGGGGGTGCTGTGTTTTTGAAATGTATTGAGTGCGGTATAAATAGATTAACTTCCACATTTCTTTTCAATGAAATTTCTGATGTCATTGAAAAAGTTGGACCAAAGAATGTTGTGCAATTTATTTCAGATAATGGTTCTAACTTTTGTTCTTGTGGTGATATGTTGTCTGGAAAATGGCGTCATATATATAAAACAAATTGTGCTGCTCATGGGATTAATCTGCTTTTGAAAGATATTCACAAAAAAGTTAAATGGGTGAGGGAAGTTATAGAAGATGGAAAACTTGTAGTGGATTATATTCACAGGCACACAGGTATTGTAGCATTGATGAGAAAATTCACCAACAATAGAGATATCAAGCAGCCTTGCAAGACAAGGTTTGGTACTTATTTTTTTATGCTGCAGTCTCTTATTGTTGTTGAGAATGAGTTGAGGCTTTTTGTTGCATCATCTGAGTGGAGAGCCTTTCAATTCAATAGAGCTGAAATGGCAGTGAGAACTGTTGGAATAATTCAATCAGAGACATTTTGGGAGGGGCAAAGGAAGTTGTTGCTTTCATGGAGCCACTTATTCGTATTCTTCGCCTTGTTGATTCAGATGGTTCTACTGCAGGTTACTTATATGAAGCAACAGAAAGGGCAAAAGAAACATTGAGAAAATTTGTGGAGAAGGATGGAGGGAAGTATTTAGCCATAATGGATTTGTTTCAATTTAGGTTAGAGAAGAACATTATTCATCATGTTCATCTCTTTGGTGCACTTTTGAATCCTTCTATTATGTTTGGTGGTCGACTTGATATTGATGGAACTAAATTTATGAATGCACAAGATTTTATAATGGACATCATGGTTCCTTTAGAAGATCGTGAGCAATTCATGCAAGAAGTCATTGATTATCGCATGAAAAGTCCATTGTTGTTCAATATGACAGAGCAGACAATGATGAAAACTAACCATCCAAGTAAGTATTATTGTATTTTTTTTAATTAAATATAGCATTCTTATATTTGTTTACTTATGCTGATTTGTAAGGATTTGGTGGCAATTTGTTGGTAGTGCATTTCCTGTGCTTCAAAATATTGCTTGTAGAATCTTGAGTCAGTCTTGTAGTTCCTCTCCTTGTGAGCGTAATTGGAGTGCTTGGGATGCAGCACAAACAAAGAAAAGAAATAGATTAGCCCCAGAGATGCTAGAGGATTTGGTGTACATCAGGATGAACTCTATGATGAGGGAGAACTATGAAAGCCAACTACATAAAGATTCAAGGCCTATTGATTTAGATAATCTTGGTGAATTACCTATAGTAGACTTTGAGCTTGAAATGGAGAGGCTTGAGCAGACGTACGAGGAACCTGAACCATCTGACACTGGAGCTGATGGAGGATCTACTTCATGTAGTTTAATGTCTCCTCATTGATCTTTTTTTTTTTGTCATTGATCTTTGGACCTGTTATAATGATATTGAGTTCTTTAGACATCTTGGATGATATGGATGGATGGATTTTTTTTTTTTTATATATTTTGGACATGTCTTTTTTAATATGGTGTATTAAGTATTAATTTGGAATTTACATTGGATGCTATATTTTGGATGATATATGCATGAATGTTTGATGTTGATGTAGTTTAGAACATTAGATGCAGGTATACAGACAATAATCTCTCAAATTACATGATGATATATTGCCCTTTTTTTGGTTTCTTTTTTTGAAAACTACACGTTTAATACTTGTACCGTTCGTTTCTGTCCGTTTGACGTTTCCTGTTTTTTTGACCGTACCGTTCGTCGTTTTTATCCTTTTAAAACACGTACCGTACGTCTCTGTTTCTTGGGATGTGCACCCATGGGTTGAATTTCGTGCCTAGGTGCCTTCCAGTTATATGGGAAGGAATCTAGCATTCAATATAGGAATGTGATCCTCTCCAATACACATCCAATGGCTGGGAGCCCCTTGTGGTTCACGTCTATGTGTTGGAGTGTGTGACTAAGTTCTCCCAATTATCGAATGCATATTGGGCGGCCTTAAATGGGAAAGATTATAAAACTTAATATAAGAATGAGATCCTCTCTAGTGCACATCTGATTGTTGGGAGCGCTTTGGGATGCATACCCATGTGTTAGAGTGCGTGGCCAGATGTTTCAACTGTTGTATGCATGCTGGCATCCATAAATAGGAAGAATTCTAGCACTAAATATAGGAATGCGATCCTCTCCAACGCTCATCCGATGGGTGGGAGCTCCTTGGAGTGCACGCCAATATGTTGGTGTGCGTACCAGGGTATCCCCAGCTGTCGAATGCACACGAGCTGTGTTGGGTAGGATACTAGCACTTAATATAGGAATGAGATCCCGCAAATCCATTGGCTAAGATCCCCTTGGAATGCATGCCTATGTGTTGGAGTGTATGGCACAATGTCCTTAGCTATTGGGTGCATGGTAGCATCCATAAATGGGAAGGATTCTAGCACTAAATATAGGAATAAGATCCTCTATAGTAGACATCTAATGGCTTGGAGCCCCTTGGGGTGGGCACTCGTGTGTTGGAATGCGTCTCCGAGTGCTCCTAGCTATCGAATGCATATTGGGCACCCATAAATGGGAAGGATTATAACACCCAATATAAGAATGAGATCTTCTCAATAGCACATCCAATGGTTGGGAGCCCCTAGGGATGTACGCCCTTGTGTTGGAGCGCATGGCTGGATGTCCCAGCTATCAGATGCATGCTGACATCTATAAAATGGAAGGATTCTAGCACTCAATATAGAAATAAGATCCTCTTCAATGCTCATCCGATGGGTGGGAGCCCCTTGGGATGCATGCCTATATGTTGTTGTGCGTACCAGGGTGTCCCCAACTATCAGATGCACATTATCATCCATAAATGGGTAGGATTCTAGCACTCAAGATAGGAATGAGATCCCGCAAATCTGATGTCTAAGAGACCTTTTTAATACACACCCATGTGTTGGAGTGGGTGCCACAGTGTCCCTAGCTGTCGGCTGCATGCTAGTGTCCATAAATGGGAAGGATTTTAGCATTCAATATACGAATGAGATCCTCCTAGTGCAAATCTAACAACTGGGAGCCCCTTGGGATGGACGCCTATGTCTTGGAATGTACACTCAATATAAGAATGAGATCCTCTCAAGAGCACAGCCGATGGTTAGGAGCACCTTAAGATTCACGTCCATATGATGAAGTGTGTAACAGGTGGCAGTTATCGAATGCATGCTGGCATCCATAAATGGGAATGATTCTAGCACTCAATAAGGAATGAGATCCTCTCCAACGCTCATCCGATGGGTGGAAGCCCCTTGGGGTGCAACCCATATGTTGGTGTATGTGCAGGGGGTCCCCAGTTGTCAGATGCACACTAGCATCCATTAATGGGTAGGATTCTAGAACTCAATATAGGAATGATAACCCACAAATCTGTTGGCTGGAGCCCTTTGGAATGCATGCCTATGTGTTGGAGCGCATGCCACGATGTCCCCAGCTGTCAGATGCAAGTTAGCGTCCATAAATGAGAAGAATTCTAACACTCAATATAGGAATGAGATACTCTCAAGTGCACATCCGACAGCTGGGAGCCCCTTGGCATGGGCGACCCTGTGTTGGAATGGGTGCTCGAGTGGTCCCAGTTGTCAGATGCATGTTGGGCACCCAACCGAGCTAGAGAGAATTCAGATCTCTTAATATATAAGGGTTATCCTTCTCAAGCAAGAGTGAGAAAGAATTTCTTCATTCCTCATCTCTATAATTTTAGTTTTCTCATTGAGAGGTATGTCATGTGTTTCTCTAAATGCTGATTAAGTCTGGAATGTTTGAGGTCAATATCAACCCAAATTTTATATGGTAAATATTTTTTTGCTCTACAAATAGATGTCCTTTAACACCTATAGTTTTCAGATTTGATTTCTTTTACCGAGTTTAGTTTGTTTTGATTTAATTAGAACTGGTGAAGGGAGTGGTACAAGATAGGTCATCAATTTTAAGTCCAAGAGCTATATCAATTTTCTTCTTTTATGCACTGAAAAAGACCTAGTGGAAACGATAATCCTCCTTAAGGAGAATTCACACATTCCATCTAGTGCTCTAAATGCATAAAAGAAATTAAAAAAATGGTGGTATCTACTATAAGGAGAGTTCTGAACAAAGTACCACATTAGTTTGGCATCCTATTCACCGTTGGATATTATCATTTTTGGGTCAAAGGCGAGAGATGAGATTTACCACATCAAATGGTGAACACTAGGGATACATGATGCTAATGTGATCTCCATCCAGTCTCTTTGTTGCAAGGTATGTATGTCCCATGTTAACATAATTGATTGGTCTTTGATATTGTGCATGATCACATATTCATATTTTTTTTAATGAATCTTTTTTATCTCTAATTCAAGCGAAGAAAAATAAAATAACCATAAGTAGTGAAGATACTATGCATGTTCTTTTTTAATTGTAGCACAATGGAAATAGAAATCTTTGAAATCAAACCATTAATACTATTTATTTGCCCTCCCTGCTTACGTCCAAGCCTTTAGACATCTCTATTTCATAGCACCTTACCAAAAAAAAAAAAGATTCCTTTTTGAAGGAAATCGGATCAGGTTAACTCATAAATTTCCTTGATTTTCATCTATTTTTTTTTTTTTTTAATGAGAATATTTTTTTTCCAACTTACACTCAAGCCCTGTAATAGCTTAGAGAATTAAATATCATTGGAGGTTTGTAAAAGAAATTATTGGAAAAAGGAGCATGTCCGGGATCATGGTTCATGCGCTCAGACATAGGCCCTGGGATGTGTCTGGCCCATCCGTTGAAAGTTGTAAATCCTACATTTGTTGATGCTTTCATATGCGTTCTTATTGGCCCTAGCTAATGTAGGAGCCACGCTGTCAAAGAAAAATCTCTTCCCTCAAAAATTTTGTTGGAGAATGTTTTCAGTGGAAGAGTGTAGTGCTTGTGTCCAGATATAATAGGGAGCGAGATGATGCATCGCGTTCGAAAAACGAAAGAGGAGAGTTAAAAAAGAGTTAGAACCCCAGCCCTCATTCCCCTTTCTACGTCTCCTGTCCTGGTTGAGTTAGCAGCATCAGAGAGTCTTCATCTAAGTCTCAATACCCCTACTACCTACCCTTTCCTCTTCTGTCTCTATTTGCGTTCGAGTGCAGCAGAGGGAAATCTCTACATCTCCCGATTGATTGCAAAGCTGGGAAATCAATCCCACTTCACTTAAATTTGAAATTTATATTTTAAAGTTTTTATAACTAGCGTTATTGATTCTGAAATTCAAATCCAAAGGTTGCTTCTGTTTGAATTATGACCTGTTGTTTTAGTTGATGTAGTTAATCTTACAAGTTCCAATTCTATTTCAAATGAATATAAACATCAAATGAGATTAGATATTATACTAACTTGGATGACTCTTAATTATATTTTGCAGAAGAGGTATCCAATTTTTGAAGGATAAAATGCAAGAATTTGCAGAGAAGCCAGGGTGGATGAATCAAATTTGTAGCTCCGAGTTATTCAGGGCCCGACTAGAGGTTGCTGCACAGGAGTCTTGTGTGTGTGTGTGTGTGTGTGTGTGTGTATGCTGGTGTGTTTACGAAGTTACGGCAGCTTTATGATCCTCTCATAGGCTTTGGATGACACAACCTGATCTGCCCAAGAGACCAAAGTTCCTGAAAGATTTCGTGATAAGCATAAAACCCATCACTCAATAAGCAGTTGCCGCGTGGCACCCGACAACTCATCATCCAAACCAGATGAAAACTAAAGATATCTGCGGGAAGTAAGTAACCTCGGATCTGGGATCCAAGGAAGATCTGTCCTTCCCTCGATTACAGAATCACAGACAGACTCAATCTCTCTAAGAGGGAAAGAGCAGGAGCAATTTCCCTTGGACAGAGGGATACTCTACGTTCAAGAAAGGAACTCGTGGAGGCACTTGGTTTTTGTATCCAGGGGTAGCTGTTTGTGCTTGGTAGCGTGGACATATGATCCCATCCTCGACATTGGGATCGGTGAGCATCTGCTAGTACCTTGTTCCATGGGCAGTCAGCAGTACTGTTCTTGGAGAATGGTGGGTGTCAAAGCCTAGGAGTGGTTGAAGGACCCAAAGGCAGTAACGAGGTCGTTTTCAATTTGGATAAGGAGCCATGGATATGGAAAACAGTGGCAGAAGTGGTGATTGCTTGTACTTTTATGCTGGATTTTACAATGATCGAAATAAGAGATGAACTTTATTGGAGAGGAAGAAATCTATGTCGTTACAATTGGAATCTAGAGACCAACTTTACACCATCTCCCCTCCCGTACGTGGGAATGGCTTCCATACTCCATATACGGGTGTGCAATGTTGAGGATCTAATGATGCATTTGTCTTGACTTTGTGGAGAACTTGTGGTACTATTACCACTAGTTTTTGTCGGTTTCAGTTACTCAACTAGATTTTGTAGCTTAAAAGTTCAGGGAAAACAGTACCACCACAAGTTCTCGACTAAGTCAAGACAAAAGCAACATTAGATCTCAACGTAGCACACCCGCATATTGATAATGGAAGCCATTCTCACGTATGGGAGAGGAGATGGCACAATGTTGGTCTCTTGCTCCCAACTATAACGACATAGATTTCTTCTTCTTTAATCATGTAAAGCTCCTCTCTTATTCCGATCGTTGTAAAATAAAATCCAGCATAAAAGTACGAACAATCAACTGGTGCAGTTGCCACCATTTTTTCGTATCATTGGCTCATTGTCAAGCTTGACTACGACCCCATTGTTCATTGCCTTTACCAAAAGGGAGGCACTATATTTTCCGGATGAGATCCAATTATTGATTAAAAAAGATTCCGATCTGGTGATTTACTATAGAATGTAGTTGTCCTTCTTTTCATATTTGTACTCGGGTTTTCTCCTATTTTGGCGGGACCTATCCTGCCGTTTTAGTGACCCTTTTCCCTCTCTTGTCATTCCTGGAGAGGGTTTTTAGGGTTGCTTTCCTGTGTAATCTCTTTTATCATTTTAATAAATCATACATTTACCTATCAACCGGTGGGGGGGAAGGGGAGCATTGATTGGGTCTTCTACAGGCTTGCATTCTTGTGTTTGTCTCTTCTCCTCCCTATAAAATGATTTCCTTGCCCTTACCAATGGGGAGCACTGGTTGGGTCTCTCGTATAGGCATAGGAATCACTTCCCAAATAGAGAACACTTCCCTTGTTTTTTATTTAATCTTAAAGTAGAGATGATTTGTAATTTTATCTTTTTATCCTTTAAATATAATATAATTTTTCTCTATTGGGATCAATAATATCATTTCACATGTGTATTCGAAAAAGTATGTATGACAATGACATAATCATACGTCACTTTCAAATTATTTATTGAAAACTCTTTGATACCTTTATTTAAAAGGACTTCCAAGAATAAGAGAGAGGATAATTAAAAGATGTGAGAGAGAGATAGATGGAGATGGGATATTTGGTAAAGTATCGGAGGTTGTTACTTTCAGGCTTCACCGACTAGCCTGACATAACATTGATTTAGTTCTTGGTATAGGTATTGGCATCGATCTCTCTCTACCGAGACCAATATAATACTGATCTGGATCAAATCGGAGCTACCTGTATCAATTAATTAGACCTTTACTCTTTACAAAAAATACATTTTCTTTTACTATTTTACCCCCAAATCGATACGACTAATTGATCTGGATCAGTCAAGTATCAGTATCGGTCTCAGTAAATACCAATCTGATACGATCAATAAAGCCAATCTGATACCAATACTTACAACCATGCCACGGATACCGCGGGAACAAGACTAGATACCAAATATTATTTAATATTTTTCTGCCGAAAAAAAAAAAAATAGAGAATTTGGAAAATACTGCCGTCCATGGTCCACCGGCACTTTTCTCACTTTTCTCACTTTTCTCACTTTTCTGACTTTTCCCATGAGCCACGTTTTTGCTGTGCACTTTATCCTCCTATCCCAAAAGTCATAACCTGAAGACCAGTGATGCCCACACAAAAACCTGCTTATCCGCTCTCTATTTTCTCTTCTTCAGGGGAGGAGGAGTGTGAAGAGCTTTAAGAAACATGGAGTAAAAGCCTTTCTTTTTTTCTCTATATATACGTACTAGGAAACACACATAATTGCAACTCCTTCAAAGTAACCACCCTTTTGCTCTGAGGTGCCAGGTCTCCTCATTTTCTAATCATCTACTATAAATGTCTATTTCCGCTAGTTTTGCTGCAATGCTAATCTACATAACAGAGGTTTATCAACGATAATTTTTTTTTTCTTCTTCTTTTTCTTTCTTATTTTATTTCAATTATATTGATTTGAATTGGAGATTGGGGCTTGCAGGGTAGGCATGAAGAGAAGAACAGCCAAGTGAAAGGGACCAAACTCCAGGGAAAAGATCATGAGACTTCTGGGAAGTTGCAGAAGCAGAGTCTTCTCTGTTTCGCGGCCGAGTTTGATGGGTTGCACTGCTTTGAGACCCTTTCCTCCTCCTCCTCCTCTCATTGAATATTCAATCTCTTGTACTTTACTCTCTTCAGGGATTATTTGTCCCCTACCATTCATATTAATATAAAAAAAAAAATCTCACCTAAATCTTTCCACAAATATTTTCACTCCCAACTGGTCCTTGTGATCTATTTTTTTCTGTTTAAACAATGTAGTAACAAATATAAATTATTTAAATATTGTGAAAGATTGTTTTATATTTGATCTCATGATATTCATAAAGGTTTTCAATTTATATTTGCTTTGATGATGTATATATATTCACTTTTTCTTATTAATTTATTTATTTTCTCTCATTAATTTTATGGAATTCTAAAGTATGCTTCAGTTAAAGGATACTAATGGCGACGTCCAAGCAAAGGAAGGTATTTTCCTTGTTTAAATACACGACAACAATCAGAACAGAGGAGCAGAAAAGGAAGTACAGAAACAGAGCAAACTAATTACCATTAGTTAAAAAAAAAAAAGGGGGAAGAATTCTGTCGGAGAGCATGGATCTTGCACCCTGTAGAGGCCAGTAGGAGCACACCTGGAAGCATCAACAGGGTGGGCATTTTCACCTTTCATGGGGTTGGGGAGGTCAATTCTCTCTCGTCTCTCTAGGAAGCCTCTACACTCCTAGACAAAGTCATTTTTCTCAAAAAGAATTTCTAACAAACTAGACCGGGGGTATTGAACCCAAGGCTAAAGTAATAACCCAAAGCGATCTGACCCAATAAAACCTAAAACTGATTGATCTATTGTATTATTCTTTTTTTTTTTTTTTTTAAGAGAATATTTTGGTTGGTCTTGATCCATCCAGATTGATAGATTAGAACCATCTTAATTATATCAAGGGAGAAAGAACGCTACTTGGTCTCATGGCCACTGTGCCAACACCTGGCCAGTGGAGTGCATTTATATGCATCCAACCAAAGGGATAAGGGACATCTTTTTCATGGCGTCATGTGCCTGGGTGTGGATGGCACAACCAGGTAGCATTCTTTTCCCCTTATACCAACTAAAAGAAAAAATGACAAATTAGGCAACTGTTTTGTGTCCTTGATAGGCCCGTATGCCCACACATAAGGAAATACAACCCTAGGCAAAGGCACTGTGGTCATTGCACACCTATGTGTTTTCGCACTGGGCCTGTCATGGACATAAAACTTTGTCCCAAAAAGAAAGACAAGACTGATTGATAAAAAGCGTAAAGATCTAGCGGGAAAAGGATCCCCACCCTATCCACTTAAATGTGCCCTCTAGGCTCTCACATAGGGTTTTCCCATTTTTTTCTCTCCTACCTTACCATTGTGGATCTGATGGTTAAATATTTTTGTAATTTTGTGTTTGAAAAAGGTTTTGTGAGCTAAAGGCGTATATTATGCCTCCTCACAAGGATACACAGAAACACAGGTAAATGTGAGGATGTAGCCTGCTTGCTTTCTTGTTTCTGTTGACACTTGGGGTCTTAACAGGAACCCTTTCTCTGATATAATATATCCATGATAGAAAATCAAAGACCAAAATCCCTTTCTTCGATATTGATAAAAGACACTGGTCGCTCTTTCAAAATACGGTCGTCTGCATCTCAAGACTATATATATTTTTCTTACTTTTGTGTAAGGTTCTCTAAGCCTAAGGCGCACCAAGATATATTGTTATTTTTAATTTATTTTTAAGAAAGAAAAAATAATATTAAACAATACGTATGTGTCTTCAGGTAGACAAAGCTTTGCACTCAAAGAACCTTTCCCTTATTTTTAAATGAAAAAAGATCATTGCCAAGTTGTGTGCATGCTACACCTAAACATAAGAGCGTGTGAAATGATCACCTTGCTCCCTGAAATGAAAAAAAAAATCTCACCCCCGTTGATGCCCCTTCACGCTCTTATTGACCCCACGTTTGTGAGAGTGGGCACACAACTCGGTAGCGATATTATATCGATTATATATAATGTTTTTTGTCCCAGAGTACAGAAACTCTGCCCAGGCATAGAGAGGAGTGAAATGACCACCATGTCCCCCATGAAAGATGGATATGCCTACTCTATTGACTTTTCTTGGTACACTCCCCTAGGCCCCTATGCTGGTGCAACCCCTACAATCCCAGATAGAAACAGTTCTCCCCATATTATATTATACTATCATACTAATGGGTAAGGGAATGCTACCTATTATCACGTAGGTATATGCCCGCACCCGCACCCAACGGGCGAACATGCACAATCATCTCCATTGCAGTCATTTTGCACCATTGTGAACAGATGTAGACACACACATCATGTAGCATTCTTTCTTCCCATACTAATGTATCATATCATTGAAAAAAA
>NC_056568.1:22050976-22057662 GCF_013358625.1 Macadamia integrifolia
CGATACAAACCAAGAGAGGTAATGGAAATTTTTTGGTGTCCTCCCCAAAGGGGATGGGTGAAGCTAAACTCAGATGGATGCTCTTTGGGAAATCCAGGAAAAGCAGGTGCGGGTGGAGTATTTCGGAATGAAAATTCAGAAATATTACAGTCTTTCAGAACTTTTCTTGGTGTCCACACAAATTTTGAAGCCGAGATGATAGCTGTTATTACTGGGCTGGAATTTGCAAGAGATATGGGTATTACTCATTTGTGGATTGAGTGTGACTCAGTAGCTGTAGTTTTACTTATATCTAAGGGAAGAATCCCTTGGGTTTGTCTTCAAAGGTGGATGAGTTTAACCTCCTATTTGAACTCTCTTACCTGGAAAATCACTCACTGTATGCGGGAAGCAAATCCTGTGGCTGATTTCTTGGCCAAAACAGCAGCAAAATTCGAAGTTTCTTCCCCTATCCAATCCTGGCCTGCGCTGATTGCTATAGAGTTGGAAGTGGATGGTCAATCTCGGCCTAGATACCACTTCTTTTAATGTATTCTGTTTCTTTTTTTATTTCCAATTTTTGTGATTTGGTTTCTGTTGTGAGTTCTTTCTCTGCTCATGGCAATGCCGAAGGTGGAGTAGAATTTTCCAGATTCCAAATGTGTTATTGTTTTTGTATATTCTTTTTCCCCTTCTTTTAATACAATGAATTTTTAGCGAAAAAAAAGTAAAAAAGTGTAAAGATGGGTATTTATTTATTCGGACAAACCAAGTGTCACGTCAATCTGAAAATTTTTTATTATATATATTTAATGTCTACCTAAATTTTTTATTCCTTTTTCCAATAGAGATTATTATGGGAAATGTCCCCTTCTTGTGATTTTCCTTGCCAGGTCATTAATCATATCATAGCAATAGATATTATGACATAAATAGAAAGGATTCTAGCACTCAATATAAGAATGAGATCCTCTCTAATACACATTCGACAGCTTAGAGCCCCTTGGGATGTGCACCCATGGGTTGAATTTCGTGCCTAGGTGCCTTCCAGTTATATGAGAAGGAATCTAGCATTCAATATAGGAATGTGATCCTCTCCAATACACATCCAATGGCTGGGAGCCCCTTGTGGTTTACGCCTATGTGTTGGAGTGTGTGACTAAGTTCTCCCAATTATCGAATGCATATTGGGCGGCCTTAAATGGGAAAGATTATTAAACTTAATATAAGAATGAGATCCTCTCTAGTGCACATCTGATTGTTGGGAGCCCTTTGGGATGCATACCCATGTGTTAGAGTGCGTGGCCAGGTGTTTCAACTGTTGTATGCATGCTGGCATCCATAAATAGGAAGGATTCTAGCACTAAATATAGGAATGCGATCCTCTCCAACGCTCATCCGATGGGTGGGAGCTCCTTGGAGTGCACGCCAATATGTTGGTGTGCGTACTAGGGTGTCCCCAGCTGTCGAATGCACACGAGCTGTGTTGGGTAGGATATTAGCACTTAATATAGGAATGAGATCCCGCAAATCCATTGGCTAAGATCCCCTTGGAATGCATGCCTATGTGTTGGAGTGTATGGCACAATGTCCCTAGCTATTGGGTGCATGGTAGCATCCATAAATGGGAAGGATTCTAGCACTAAATATAGGTATAAGATCCTCTATAGTGGACATCTAATGGCTTGGAGCCCCTTGGGGTGGGCACTCGTGTGTTGGAATGCGTCTCCGAGTGCTCCTAGCTATCGAATGCATGTTGGGCACCCATAAATGGGAAGGATTATAACACCCAATATAAGAATGAGATCCTCTCAACAGCACATCCAATGGTTGGGAGCCCCTAGGGATGTACGCCCTTGTGTTGGAGCACATGGCCAGATGTCCCAGCTGTCAGATGCATGCTGACATCCATAAAATGGAAGGATTCTAGCACTTAATATAGAAATAAGATCCTCTTCAACGCTCATCCGATGGGTGGGAGCCCCTTGTGATGCATGCCTATATGTTGTTGTGCATACCAAGGTGTCCCCAACTATCAGATGCACATTAGCATCCATAAATGGGTAGGATTCTAGCACTCAAGATAGGAATGAGATCCCACAAATCCGATGTCTAAGAGACCTTTTTAATACAAGCCCATGTGTTGGAGTGGGTGCCACAGTGTCCCTAGCTGTCGGCTGCATGCTAGTGTCCATAAATGGGAAGGATTCTAGCACTCAATATACGAATGAGATCCTCCTAGTGCAAATCTGACGACTGGGAGCCCCTTGGGATGGATGCCTATATGTTGGAATGTACACTCAATATAAGAATAAGATCCTCTCAAGAGCACAGCCGATGGTTAGGAGCACCTTAGGATTCACGTCCATATGTTGAAGTGTGTAACAGGTGGCAGTTGTCGAATGCATGCTGGCATCCATAAATGGGAATGATTCTAGCACTCAATAAGGAATGAGATCCTTTCCAACGCTCATCCGATGGGTAGAAGCCCCTTGGGGTGCAACCCATATGTTGGTGTATGTGCAGGGGGTCCCCAATTGTCAGATGCACACTAGCATCCATTAATGGGTAGGATTCTAGAACTCAATATAGGAATGATAACCCACAAATCTGTTGGCTGGAGCCCTTTGGAATGCATGCCTATGTGTTGGAGTGCATGCCACGATGTCCCCAGCTGTCAGAAGCAAGTTGGCGTCTATAAATGAGAAGAATTCTAACACTCAATATAGGAATGAGATACTCTCAAGTGCACATCAGACAGTTGGGAGCCCCTTGGCATGGGCGACCCTGTGTTGGAATGGGTGCCCGAGTGGTCCTAATTGTCAGATGCATGTTGGGCACCCAACCGAGCTAGAGAGAATTCAGATCTCTTAATATATAAGGGTTATCCTTCTCAAGCAAGAGTGAGAAAGAATTTCTTCATTCCTCATCTCTATAATTTTAGTTTTCTCATTGAGAGGTATGTCATGTGTTTCTCTAAATGCTGATTAAGTCTGGAATGTTTGAGCTCAATATCAACCCAAATTTTATATGGTAAATATTTTTTTGCTCTACAAATAGATGTCCTTTAACACCTATAGTTTTCAGATTTGATTTCTTTTACCGAGTTTAGTTTGTTTTGATTTAATTAGAACTGGTGAAGGGAGTGGTACAAGATAGGTCATCAATTTTAAGTCCAAGAGCTATATCAATTTTTTTCTTTTATGCACTGAAAAAGACCTAGTGGAAACAATAATCCTCCTTAAGGAGAATTCGCACATTCCATCTAGTGCTCTAAATGCATAAAAGAAATTAAAAAAATGGTGGTATCTACTATAAGGAGAGTTCTGAACAAAGTACCACATTAGTTTGGCATCCTATTCACCGTTGGATATTATCATTTTTGGGTCAAAGGCGAGAGATGAGATTTACCACATCAAATGGTGAACACCAGGGATACATGATGCTAATGTGATCTCCATCCAGTATCTTTGTTGCAAGGTATGTTTGTCCCATGTTAACATAATTGATTGGTCTTTGATATTGTGCATGATCACATATTCATATATTTTTTTTTTAATGAATCTTTTTTATCTCTAATTCAAGCGAAGAAAAATAAAATAACCATAAGTAGTGAAGATACTATGCATGTTCTTTTTTAATTGTAGCACAATGGAAATAGAAATCTTTGAAATCAAACCGTTAATACTATTTATTTGCCCTTCCTGCTTACGTCCAAGCCTTTAGACATCTCTATTTCATAGCACCTGACCAAAAAAAAAAAAAAAAAAAAAGATTCCCCATTTTGAAGAAATCGGAATCAGGTTAACTCAATATTCCCTTGATTTTCATCTATTCTTTTTTTTTTTTTTAATGAGAATATTTTTTTTCCAACTTACACTCAAGCCCTGTAATAGCTTAGAGAATTAAATATCATTGGAGGTTTGTAAAAGAAATTATTGGAAAAAGGAGCATGTCCGGGATCATGGTTCATGCGCTCAGACATAGGACCTGGGAAGTGTCTGGCCCATCCGTTGAAAGTTGTAAATCCTACATTTGTTGATGCTTTTACATGCGTTCTTATTGGTCCTAGCTAATGTAGGAGCCACGCTGTCGAAGAAAAATCTCTTCCCTCAAAAATTTTGTTGGAGAATGTTTTCAGTGGAAGAGTGTAGTGCTTGTGTCCAGATATAATAGGGAGCGAAATGATGTAACGCGTTCGGAAAAAGAAAGGGGAGAGTTAAAAAGAGTTAGAACCCCAGCCCTCATTCCCCTTTCTTCTTCTACGTCTCCTGTCCTGGTTGAGCTCAGCAGCATCAGAGAGTCTTCATCTAAGTCTCAATACCCCTACTACCTACCCTTTCCTCTTCTGTCTCTATTTGCGTTCGAGTGCAGCAGAGGGAAATCTGTACATCTCCCGATTGATTGCAAAGCTGGGAAATCAATCCCACTTCACTTAAGTTTGAAATTTATATTTTAAAGTTTTTATAACTAGCGTTATTGATTCTGAAATTCAAATCCAAAGGTTGCTTCTGTTTGAATTATGACCTGTTGTTTTAGTTAATGTAGTTAATCTCACAAGTTGCAATTCTATTTCAAATGAATATAAACATCAAACGAGATTAGATATTATACTAACTTGGATGACTCTTAATTTTATTTTGCAGAAGAGGTATCCAATTTTTGAAGGATAAAATGCTAGAATTTGCAGAGAAGCCAGGGTGGATGAATCAAATTTGTAGCTCCGAGTTATTCAGGGCCCGACTAGAGGTTGCTGCACAGGAGTCTTGTGTGTGTGTGTGTGTGTGTATGCTGGTGTGTTTACGAAGTTACGGCAGCTTTATGATCCTCTCATAGGCTTTGGATGACACAACCTGATCTGCCCAAGAGACCAAAGTTTCTGAAAGATTTCGTGATAAGCATAAAACCCATCACTCAATAAGCAGTTGCCGCGTGGCACCCGACAACTCATCATCCAAACCAGATGAATACTAAAGATATCTGCGTGAAGTAAGTAACCTCGGATCTCGGATCCAAGGAAGATCTGTCCTTCCCTCGATAACAGAATCACAGACAGACTCAATCTCTCTAAAAGGGAAAGAGCTGGAGCAATTTCCCTTGGACAGAGGGATACTCTACGTTAAAGAAGGGAACTCGTGGAGGCACTTGGTTTTTGTATCCAGGGGAAGCTGTTTGTGCTTGGTAGCGTGGACATATGATCCCATCCTCGACATTGGGATCGGTGAGCATCTGCTAGTACCTTGTTCCATGGGCAGTCAGCAGTACTGGTCTTGGAGAATGGTGGGTGTCAAAGACTAGGAGTGGTTGAAGGACCCAAAGGCAGTAACGAGGTCGTTTTCAATTTGGATAAGGAGCCATGGATATGGAAAACAGTGGCAGAAGTGTTGATTGCTTGTACTTTTATGCTGGATTTTACAATGATCGAAATAAGAGATGAACTTTATTGGAGAGGAAGAAATCTATGTCGTTACAATTGGAATCAAGAGACCAACTTTACACCATCTCCCCTCCCGTACGTGGGAATGGCTTCCATACTCCATATACGGGTGTGCAATGTTGAGGATCTAATGATGCATTTGTCTTGACTTTGTGGAGAACTTGTGGTACTATTACCACTAGTTTTTGTCGGTTTCAGTTACTCAACTAGATTTTGTAGCTTAAAAGTTCAGGGAAAACAGTACCACCACAAGTTCTCGACTAAGTCAAGACAAAAGCAACATTAGATCGCAACATAGTACACCCGCATATTGATAATGGAAGCCATTCTCACGTATGGGAGAGGAGATGGCACAATGTTGGTCTCTTGCTCCCAACTATAACGACATAGATTTCTTCTTCTTTAATCATGTAAAGCTCCTCTCTTATTTCGATCGTTGTAAAATAAAATCCAGCATAAAAGTACGAACAATCAAGTGGTGCAGTTGCCACCATTTTTTCGTATCATTGGCTCATTGTCAAGCTTGACTACGACCCCATTGTTCATTGCCTTTACCAAAAGGGAGGCACTATGTTTTCCGGATGAGATGCAATTATTGATTAAAAAAGATTCCGATCTGGTGATTTACTATAGAATGTAGTTGTCCTTCTTTTCATATTTGTACTCGGGTTTTCTCCTATTTTGGCGGGACCTATCCTGCCGTTTTAGTGACCCTTTTCCCTCTCTTGTCATTCCTGGAGAGGGCTTTTAGGGTTGCTTTCCTGTGTAATCTCTTTTATCATTTTAATAAATCATACATTTACCTATCAACCGGGGAGGAGGGGGGGGGGTGTGGAAGGGGTCTTCTACAGGCTTGCATTCTTGTGTTTGTCTCTTCTCCTCCCTATAAAATGATTTCCTTGCCCTTACCAATGGGGAGCACTGGTTGGGTCTCTCGTATAGGCATAGGAATCACTTCCCAAATAGAGAACACTTCCCTTGTTTTTGATTTAATCTTAAAGTAGAGATGATTTGTAATTTTATCTTTTTATCCTTTAAATATAATATAATTTTTCTCCATTGAGATCAATAATATCATTTCACATGTGTATTCGAAAAAGTATGTATGACAATGACATAATCATACGTCACTTTCAAATTATTTATTGAAAACTCTTTGATACCTTTATTTAAAAGGACTTCCAAGAATAAGAGAGAGGATAATTAAAAGATGTGAGAGAGAGATAGATGGAGATGGGATATTTGGTAAAGTATCGGAGGTTGTTACTTT
>NC_056568.1:22057682-22060647 GCF_013358625.1 Macadamia integrifolia
TAAAAGTATGTACTCCTACGAGCACGAGCAGATGCATCTCCGCTTAAAAAATTCCTATACCCCACCATAAGGATGTGAATTTGAAACCAAAAACGTTTATTGAAATCAAACCGAATCATTTACACCAAAACCATGAAACCATATATTAAATGGTTCGATTTTGGTTTTAAAATTGAAACCGTGAATTGATTTATGTTTTAAAGTTTTAACTGTTGGTAAACCATTAAAGTGATTAATATATACATAGTAAGTTTAAATCATTCAATGTTAAGTTTACATACATTTTAATAAAAAAGATAAAAATAAAAATAAATTAAATTTACATTAAACAACTATTAAAAAAACATATAACAATAAACAATTCAATTCTATGTTACATTTTACATCCATTTCACTAAAAATTTTTAAAAGTAAAGAAGTTATTTGGAAAAAAACTTAAAGAAGTTATTTGGATAAAAACCAAAAAAATATATAAAAACCATACGAATAGCTTTGGTTTTAAAACATGAAACTGTTTATTAAATGATTTGATTTTAATTTTACCTAAAAAATCTTAGGAAATTTACATGATTACCCACTTATGGGTTTCTCATTACAAAATTACCCACCAAAAGTTTCAGTTAACAAAAATACCCAAAATTATGTTTTTCTTTACAAAATTACCCATTTAAAATTTAAGTTAACAAAAATACCCAACATTAAGTTTGGGTTTACAAAACTACCCACTAAAATTTTTAGTAATAAAAAATACATGATTATACGTGGAAGATGAAGAATCACTATTTTGGGTAGTTTTGTAAACCCAAACTTGATTTTGGGTATTTTTGTTAACTGAAACTTTGAGTGGGTAGTTTTGTAAATCCAAGCTTAATTTTGGGTTTTCTTATTAACCAAAACTTTTTATGGATAATTTTGTAAAGAGAAACCTAAAAATTGGTAATCATGTAATTTTTCCAAAAATCTTTTATTGGATCGAATCGAACCGTCTACACAGAATCCAACCGATCAACACCCTTGACCCAACAATAGAAAACCATACGACACCCTCGCTCTCTCTCGCGGTTTCCCAACCGTCAGCTACCCACACGGGTGCCTCCAGCAGGGACTCCAACCCACTCACTTCCCCACCATTCCGCTCCAGAAATCAGACCCAATTCCCAGAAGGTATTGAAATGCCTCTTGAACAGAGGTATGTGCCTCAATTCTTGTACAATACCCTATTATGCTTCTATTCCCTGCAAGATCAACCCACTCACACTCTCCTACTGTTGTGCTCTAGAAGTCAGATTCGCTTCCCATAAGGTATTGAGATGTGATTCGATTATCTATGGTTGTCAATGTCTGAGTTCTCTGGCTTCTATTCCCAGCAAGACCAACCCACTTACTCTCCTACCGTTATGCTCCGAAGTTTGGTTCGCTTCTGTATTGAAGTGTGACTCGATCAGGTATGCTTCTCAATGTCTGGATAAACTTGCTAGCTGATTCTGATTTATTTGATTCTGATTTTTTTGTACAATGTTTTAGAATTATAAAAAAAAGGATGTGTGTAGCAGATGAAGCCCAAGCCTTCAATCTTCATGTCCCCAAATAGATGAAAGATGAGTGCCCAATTGCAAAATTCTTTCTTCATAACAAGTCATCACTGTACCTTTTGGGGTTTGCTTTTTTTTAATATAACGATTTATCTGAGGAAGTGAGGAAGCTCACCACCTGCTTGAAGTAAAGCATTCCTGGAACGATACTACTTACTTTGTATATATTGATTAAGTATAGTTGCCTATACTATTTATTTGTAAACATGATAGTTTCTTTTGTCTGTGCTCTCACTTGTCTTAAGAGTAAGAGGATTAAAACACTGCGCAACTCAACCAAATGCAAACTATCTATTCAACCAGGTGTATCCAATAACTCATTTGAAGAATTTATGGTGATGTATTTTGTCCAAGCTCATCTTTTGCTTCATGTATTGGGTTGTCTTCTACATTTGTGAATGAATTTGTATCTTCCATAACTGAAAGAGCCAACTAGTTGGTTTCTATCTCTATGGTTAAACCTCATCTGATTCAAAGCTTTGGAGGGGCTCTGGCTTTTGGTCTTTACCGGATACATGTTGACTTGAATCGTGTTAACCTGCCCATCTCTGTGTCAGGATAGATCTATTCTACCTGTTTGGATTTCTGGTTGGTTGTCATTAGGAAAATTCAGGAACTTCAACTTGAGGCAGTTGAACATTTAGTTGCTGATCTGCAACCCCCTTCCTCCCTGTTGTTACCTACCCCCTCATATGAGCCAATGACAAATGATCTCCGTACAATTAGAATTTTAGTAGGTTCTCAGTTTTGATTTTTAAAGGTGCCATTGATTAGAGGAATGCTAAAAAGTTTAACATGGATAAATCTTTTCTCATATTGTACATTAATCTCTAGATTCACTATTTGGTAAACTCTCGTCTGATATGTACACTTATTATTCTATTTTATGCCGAATCTAGATATTACATCTATGCAGGATCTAATTTATTACATATATGTGGGAGATATGTATGTATATATATATCATAGTTTTTAAGGCGGCAAGGCGACGGAGGCGTTTGAGGGTCTTTCGGAGCGCCCTAGCGATGAGGCAGGCATAAAGCGTCGCCTTTTCGACTAAAGCGTTCCTGTGTAATTTTTTTTTATAAAACCAATCTATTTGGCTCAAATCCTAGTTGAATCCTATTACTCAGATGTTAAATAAATATTAAAGGTTCATATTCATACCAATGTAAGATATTCATCAAGAAAACAAATCAATAAAGTGAATAAACTAAGTTCATCTTCATCAATCATCGATCATCAATCATCAATCATCAATCATCAATCATCAATCATCAATCATCAATCATCAATCATCAATCATCAATATTCAATATTCAATATTCAATATTCAATCATCAATCATCAATCATCAATCATATTAACATATA
>NC_056568.1:22060667-22063397 GCF_013358625.1 Macadamia integrifolia
GTTCTAAGGGCTGCTGCTCTCTTTGTTTATTCTTTGTGCTAATATTCCTTAAGATCGATAGTGCTACTAGACTGTTATGTGAAGTCTGATTTCTCATATATCTGTAGAGCTGGTTTTGGTTGTTGTTTGGTCTACAAGTTCCTGTCGTTGGGTCTAGTTTGATTGTTCAAATCTAGTCCTACATTAAAGTGGGGTGGGATGGTATCTCCCATGCCCTCGCCTTTCTTACCATTGGATTCATGTGCTTGCATCTCATCCTTTCAAGGGGTGAGCTGCTGCAACCCCACTCTCCTCACTGTCATTGCACCTCTCTCTCTTTCTTTCTCTCTCTCTCTCTCTCTCTCTCTCTGCTGCAACTCATCGCTGGAGCCAATAGAACCCAACCACTGAACCTGTCTCGCTCCTACTTTCTTCCTCGTTTCGTCACCCTGCAACTCTCTCACAAAAAGTGTAGCATGGGATGCCTTCCTCATGAATCTTCATATCTACATCTCCTGAATTGAATTTGTTCAGAATTTGCATTAAACAGTAGCATACAAGCTCAAAGGAAAAGCAGAGTGCTAGAACTGAAGAAGAAAATTCCTAAGAAAAGAAGAGAATTTGAGATTTATACAAGGATTTTCAACAATCTGGGGTCAGCTCACTGCCTAGAGTTAGAGACCTCTTTGTCATTCACTCCTCAATCACTATACTTATTGAGACCCTAGCTCTGTCAGTTCCTTTCCATGTTGAGACGAAACGTCTTCTACTCTCCCTCTCTCTCTCTCTCAGAGAGTATTCAATATTCAAGGACCTCATATCTCAATCGAAAACCCCACTACAGAAATTGGAGATATAAGGATATCAAAGGAAAAATTTCAACTCTCTCTCATTAATCGGTGATGAGTGATAATCTTGACCGCTACTGCAGTAATTATTCATATCCTTCAATGTCTCCTCATCCACAAGCAGTAGTAGATAGATCTTCTACCTCTCTCCTTCTCTCCCCTCGACCCTCATGTCCCCTGTTATAATCTTGCTAGGGGCAGTATCTTTAGCACTATCCCCAATCTGATGGATCCCTCCGGTTTCCATTTTGATTATCTGATGGTTCTTGCTCACGTCTCTCCCTTCTTCAACCTTTCAAGTTGCAAACAACTGCTGTGAAGAGAGTGGATGAGATGCAAACAGGGGAAATTCAATGATTAGAAAGGTGAGGGTGTAGCAGGGTATGGGAGATTCCATCCCAGCCCGCTTGCTCAGAGAACCTTTTCTCATATATGTCCTTGGTGCAATGATAATGGAACTCTATTGAAACCTATTTGTCTTGGTTTTGCATCCTGAAAATATTTAACCTGAGTTGTAGTTGTGTTTTTTTTTTTAAATACATTTTTAATCATCAGGCGATAAGATATAACAGCCGTTAAATGTGCAAAAGGATTTTAATAAAAAGTTTTAATATTTATGCAGGAAAAAGATAAAATCAGAAAAATAATAATAGTAGCAGTGGTTTAGCTAAAGGTTAAGAGGCAATTTATATTTTAAATAATAAAAAATATATTGCTAATTAGATATTAACAGCGGTGGATTTAAAGGTTAAGTGGAAATTTAGATTTAAATAATATAAAATATATTACTAATTAGATATTAATAGCAAAAAACCGCCGCCTCTAAAGTTTTTTTTTTTTTTTATTTCTTTTGGGTGAATGAAAATATATTGAAGAAAAGAAATAAGAAAATACAAAGCCAAGCCATAAGCTAACCAAAGGCCAAGGCCCAAACAAATGAAGAACCAAGGGGAGGGGACAAAAAACCATCAAGGGGGATACAAGAAATCTAGGGGTGGGGGCAAGTTACAAGCCAAGAAAAGAAGGGAACACTAGAAAAAGGGTGAGGGGAGAAACAAATGAAAAGAGGCTACATCAAAATTAGAGAGAGGAAGAGACAAGTGGAAGATCCCAAGCCGAAGCAAGGTACCTATTTCTAATAGAATTTGGTCATTGGCACACCTATAAAGGATTTTATTCCTCACCTCGAAGGTGATGTCATTCCATATTTGATCAATAGAATAGGAGGAGGATGTCCGTCTCCTTTTATTTCTTTCCCACCACATATGGTGAATTGTTGTACAAAAAGCCAGCTTACCTACAATATCACAGGAAGTTTTGCCATTGAATTCTTTTAAGATCCACCACCACCATTCCTTGTCAAAAGAAAGGATAACTCTAGAGAGGGGCCAACATTTCCTGAGGTGATGGGGACATCTACGTATACCAGCGGCGTAGGCGCAAGGCCCAGCCACACGTGCACTCTATCTGGCTGGAGGAAAACTAGAAGAAGGAAGAAAAGAGAAAGAAAGCTGCTGGTCGACCTCTGCCGTGAGAATGAGGAAAGAGACTATCGCTGGTCTCTTTCCTTCTCTCTCCTATCGTCCAGATCTTGTGGACCCCATTGCTGATGTGTTAATTAGTAGTTTTATTTATTAATATCTTGTTTATTTAGGCTTTCGAATTAAGTAGAAAACTACTTTATTTCTTATTTGTTTTTTTTTCGAAACTTCTTTATTCTGAGATTATTTCCTAGGATTAACCTTTTTTTTTTTTTTTTTTAACTAGTTCATTACTTATGTAAGGCCATTGGCCACGATGGGAGTTAGTTAATGAAATTTATTTTGAAAGACAAGAAAGTTGTCGCCCCTCTCTCTCTCGATCTTGTGGACCCCATTGCTGATGTGTTAATTAGTAGTTTTAT
>NC_056568.1:22065554-22075893 GCF_013358625.1 Macadamia integrifolia
CATCCGAAAAAAAAAAAAAAAAAAAAAGTGAGATAATTACCATTCTGCCATTCTCCTTTAAGTTTCCATCTATTTATTATTTTACCATCATATTCAAGTGTAATCTTACCCATTTCCACCATGGTAGCCAATAGTGAAGTTGTTCAGCAACTGAACTCCTATAAGGGAGAAACATATGCAAAATTTGAAGCTATTATGACAATGATGGAATCCATGCAAGCTTCTATTGCTCGTTGGGAGGCAACAGATAAAGGAAAGAGTCCCATTCAATCTGGGGATTCTTCCAACACCGTTCCACATGATCCACCACCACATCATATACCACCGTCGCCACCTTCACCACCATATGGAACTGGTAGATATGATGATGGAGCAGAAAAAACAACAAGATTGGATGTCCTTGATTTTTTTGGAGACAATAATCCAGAACTGTACCTTGACTGGATTCATAGCCTAGAGACATTCTTCAGATGGTACGGGTTGACTGAGGCTCGAAAGATCCTATTTGTAGAGGCCAAATTGAAAGGCACGGCCCGAATTTGGTGGATTAAGCAACAGTAACAGAACCGAACCCAATGTGTTGGTTTAGTCACTACTTGGGCTGAAATGCATGAAGTCATGAACTGAAGATTCTTGCCTTCTGATTACAAGCAACGTATGCATCTCAGGTTTGCACAATTGAAACAAGAGAACTTTCTGTAGAAGAATATGTTGCTAGGTTCTATTATTTGGCTACTCATTCAGATTTTGAGTGGGATGAAGAAGTTTTGGTGGCACAATTCCGTAATGGTTTACACCCTCAACTTAGTGCTGCCCTTGCCTCTAGCCGACTGCCTACAATGGAAGACGCTGTCCAGGTAGCATATCAGGTTGAGGAGAGTCTGAAACGTCCATACAATCAGTGGCCATTTATAGATGCTTTCCCTAGGGGTTCTGATTCTATCCAGCCACAATCATCTCAACAGGAAAAGTCAATCAGTAGACCACAGGCTAGTGCTTCATCTATGGCATCTTCACGACCTAATCAGCCATACTCCTCACCTCAGCGTGGTTATGACAGAAACTTAGCATTTCCAAAGGAGGATATTCAATGTTTCTCATGCAAGGGGTACGGGCATAGAGCTAATCAATGTCCTAACCGGTTGTTAACCTACATTGATAAGGACAATTTTATACCCTATGCACCAGAAGAGCAACCAAAAACAGGAATAGTAAATCTGGAGGCTGAATGTGATTATGATCCTAATGAGATTAATGATGATGATAGTGATGGTGAGCCTCGACCGTTCTATGTGATCCGTCCTCTTTTGACTACACAGAAGTTTCCTGAGGAGGACGATTGGCACTATAACAGTATCTTTCAAACCATGGTGCGATGCAATGACAGTTTGTGTAATATGATGATCGACCCCAGTAGTTGTACCAATGTTGTTGCTGAAGATGCTGTTCGCAAGTTGGGACTGAAAACTGAGCCTCATCCGAACCCCTATAAGGTTGGGTGGGTGAACAACAATAATCTGAAAATTCATGAAAGGTGTTAGCTCACATATTCCATTGGTGGACTGATTGATCAGGTTCAATGTGATGTTCTCCCTCTAAAAGTTTGTCACATTCTACTAGGTCGCCCATGGTTGTTCGACAAGAAAGCCAAGCACTGTGGATATGAGAATACGTACACTTTTCAGCATGGTGGCCTCGAGATGAAGTTTCTTCCAGCAAATGATCTTCCCCCTCTCAAGCTCAAGAAGACAGTTGGTACTTTTCTCATCAGGCGCATCGACTCTGACGGCATTCTTGGACCTTATCCAAACTCGACGGAGTCGAGTTCTTTTCAGAAGGGGAGAGCTGATGTAGATATAGTTGCACTTACCTGGTTGGACCAGCAGGACCGACTGTGAAAGCCAAGGGCCAAGAAGAACCGGTCCAACCTAGGTTTTTGGTCCAACAATGGCTGGTAGTAATTAGTTTTACATTATGTCTTTTATTTGTCTTTGAGTAGGATACGTAGGAGGTAGAGAAGTAGGTTTATGTTTGGAGTCTAAGTAGGAGTTTATTTCAGTATTAGAGTTTAAGTAGGAGTAGTATTAGAGTTTAAGTAGGAGTAGTCTTTTATTTTCCCTTTATATACTTTCATAACTCAATGTTTAATTTATAGAGTGAATTTAATTTTTAGATTAGTGAATTTGTGCGTGGTGTGTGACCTCTTCCCTCTTTTGTATGATTTTCCCTCTTCTCTCTAAGGCTACTCCATCAGAGGGATTTAGTCATAGCCCTCCAAGCAATAAAGGAATGCCTAGGGATGGAAGAACTAAACGAAATAGATCTAAACCATGGAACAACAAGAGCTCTAAGGCACACCAGATTCCAAGTGGCAGAATTGGTGTATTTATTCGAAGAGTTATCCCATTGATCCAAATCCCCACTACCCCTAGGCCTCAATTGAATATTGCGGAGCTTATTCAAAACCTCTATGAGAGAGAGAGAATTACCAGAGCCTCTAAAGTTAAATACATAGGCGGTTTCAAACCCGGCAGGATCAAATTACAGCTCTTTAAATAGTGGTGGTTTTGACTTAGTAGGCCAAAGTTGTTGTAATTAAGAACTAGACAAGTAAACCATCCTAGACACATACAATTAACAAAAATTAGAATCTAAACAAATTAAACAACGCTTTATGCTCAAGAATGGTTCCTTATGTGATTAGTGATTAAAACTAAAGAAGCCTCTGATCCAAAAAACAAAGAAGCTAGGTCCTCTTTACAATGTTCAACTCTACTACAGAATAAAATAATAGAAGAAAAGTTACACTAGAAGCCTATGGAGCTATAAATTGTATGATTATCGCCCATCATGTGCATCCAATGGTATAACCACTTGTCCCTTGGAACTATCATAACCAATATTATTGTTGTGACTATGCAAGTCTAATGGTTCACTGAATAGCAAGCACTCCACCTCTTCAGGTGTTTGAGAAGCCCAAGGATGTTTGTCGTATCTCCTTAAGCCCTCAAGCTCCATTGCCACTTCCTTCATCTTTGGCCTTTTTTCCCCTTCACTCTTAAGCATCTCCTTGCAAGCTCCATGACTTCTTGGATTTGCTCTTTCATACCCTCTTGCAGCACTCGGTATTCCAAAATCTCCCAAGCACTATTCTCCTTCATTGAAGTAACAAAATGCATAGCTAGATTTCTCTCATTTTCAGGTCTATCAAAATAGAGTGCTATCTTTCCAGTCAACAGCTCTACAAGGACCACACCAAAGCTATACACATCACTCTTGTCTGTCAATTGGCTTGAATGAAAATACTCGAGATCCAAATAACCCATAGTTCCTTGCACTAATGTACTTAACTGACTTTTGTCCAATGGAACCAGCCTTGAAGCTCCAAAGTCTGAGACTTTTGCCGTATAATTATCATCCAAGAGAATGTTACTGGACTTAATATCTCTATGGATAATAGGTGGTGAAGCTGCAGAATGCAAATATCCAAGTGCCTCTGCTGTTTCGGTAGCTATCCTCAACCGATTTTCCCATGAAATCGAAGACTTGCATCCTTCGCCATGGATATGTTGGAATAAGGTATTGTTGGTAACAAATTCATATACTAATAAAGGTACCTCTGTCTCCAAGCAACAACCCAATAGCTTTACCACGTTTCTATGGTTTGTTTGGGAGAGAATAACTACCTCATTTATAAATTGATCGATCTGACTTTCTTCAACGATTTTTGATTTCTTAATGGCAACAGTTCTTTGATCAGGTAGAATTCCTTTGTACACAGTACCATAGCCCCCTCGACCAAGGACCTGACTCTCAGCATAGTTGTTAGTTGCCTTCTTTAGTTCTTCAGCAGTAAAGATTTTGGCACTTTCAGTGGATCCTTCATATGAAGATAGTTGTTGCTTTAATAGTAGACCCCCATTTTGCTTGAAGAAATTCTCTCTTAGTTTGCTAAGCTTTCTCTTATCTAGTGCCCAGAGCACCAATAAACTGCTGATAAGTACAAACAGGAAGCCCAGTCCAGTACCTACAAGTAGACAGAAACTTATTACAGATTCCAAGTCAAAATAAGGGTGCACATGAAGTCCACAACCTAGATCCTGCACCATGTTAGTAGGGACTAGGGAATTCTTGTCTTTTTCACATGGGTTATATTGTTATATGCTGAATTCAAGAATAATGAAGTACTAGACAAGCACATTCTCTTTAATTCAAAGCATAATTATTGTTACCGGTATTAGTTGCTGGTGATTCCGATATTGATATAGATACATATCGGTCCAATATGGGATCAAATCATTGTTTTCTCTTACAGAAAATGGATATGTGTACTGCACCAATGCCCTGATACTTAAAACCGTGATTACAACCTTTATCTGTAAGATGCAAAAAGAAGTGATAGCAAGGATTACCTATGGTGACTTGTATCACTGGGAATGGCTTTGAATTGCAGCCGCTTCCATTTTTCCATCCATCTCCTTTGTAACCATGTGGGCAGGAGCAACTGTAACTCCCAGGTAGATTGGTGCACAAGGATTGGTAGGTGCAGAGATTATTATTTGGGTCTGCACATTCATTTATGTCTGCAACAAACATATCTTGTGATATGGTGTAGTGGCTTATGAGATAAAGGTTCATGAGAGAGGGTTCAGGGGGTTACGTACCGTGGCATCCGTCTTGAAGGTAAGGGTTTCCTTGGTAACCATGTGAGCAGTTACAAGCATAACCAGCCTCGTTCTTGGAGACACCACAGACGGTGTTACTGCCACATGCATAAGTGGTGAGGTCTTTTTTAGCTTCTTCACAGGACGTCTGGTTCTGTGTTGGTCCGCTTATTGCCCAGTCGAGAACTGTTGGCACATGCGAATAACCATTTTCATAACTATTGGTGAAATTCAAGAGATCCGATGCTGAGAAGTTGTACCAGTTCTTGTCAACAAGGAAGCCATAGCCGCAAGGATTGAAATCGATGACATTGCTGTGATTTTCGGAGCTTTGGACATTTATTATGAAGATTCTTAAGCCCTTTGGAATGGAGGACTGACAGCATCCGATGCCTGTGCAGCTACCGCTGATCACATCAGATTTCTTCATGGAAAACATGTTACAGCCACTGGTGAAGTCAGTAGTGAACCGACCAGTCGCAGGCGAGGGAGTTAAGCCACTGAGGTCTCCATTGGTGTCACAACCCAGGGCTGTGAATCTGTTCTCTGTATCAGAGAACGTGTAGGGTGTATTCCACACATTTTCCAGCCAAGTTGTTTTAGGAAAACGGTACCCCGAAGCATTGTAGCAATCATTAATTACAAGGCTAAATACATGCAATTGGCCTTCTAATGAAATATTCAAAACTTCCCTGTATTTTTGGCTAGACAAGAATTCCCCATGTACTGCCATGAACAGTTTTGTGTCGTTGCAGGTTAGATTGAAACCTGATCTGTAACACTTTGGATCTCCAAAGCCAAATGGGTAGGGAACTGAGATGTTCCCACATTTATCTGCGCAACCAGTTAAATCAATTGACGAAACTAAAGCAGAAGTTGTAGCTAGCCATGAAAGGATGAGGAGGAGCTGAAGCATTACAAAATGACCCATGCCTTCTTTCTTCTTTTCTTTTTCTCTGGTTAATTACCCACTATATATATATATATATATATATATATATATAACAAACTCTAAGTTATATATATATATATATATATATGACTTCGAGTTTGTTTCAACACGGTAAGAATATGATCTTCTTGATTTGAAATTGAAATGCAAGCAATGGTTGGGTGGACAAGTTCTTGGCTTTGACAAATTCAAGTACCAGAAAGTGTTAGAATAATTATAAGTCATGGGAAGATCTGTTTGTTTTCAGTTGAAAGTCATGTAAATTGAATAATAAATTAATTCCACCCCCCTCTCCTCCTACCCACCCCCCATTTCGATATACAAATATCTGTTCCAAGTCTTTTAATTTAAAAAGGTAATACTGAGGGGTTTTTTGGGGGGGATGGTTAGAAACAAGACGGAGACCTCTTGATATAATGTTTAACTTGGAAGACTGCTTCTATTACAGTAGGCTGGTGGGGATGGCGTCTTGCCTGACCAACCATGAGTTTCAACCTTCATGGCTTCACCCATCTCTGTCCACCTGCCGGGTTTCAATCCAAAATGGAATTTCAGGAGATTGCATGCAAGACCAAGCATGGGTGCTATCCGAGTTTTTTGTTTTTTATTTTTATTTTTTTTCGATTATCCCAAATTAAATTGATTACCACTTTTTCCCATAGTCTTTCCTTTTTACTTTTTATTTTTCCTTTTCTATTTATGAAACAATTGAACTCGATCGGATTATTCTCCTTCCAAATTAATCTCAAATCCGGGTTTGTCGATTACGGCGAATAAGTCAATAAGAATTTATTTCTTATTTTTATTAGAAATATTCATGAATAAGTCCATGAGAATTTATTTCTTATTTTTATAAGAAATATTCATTCAATAAAGAAAACAGTTCCCAACTATAACCAAGTCACGCCCCCGTGGAGAGAAATTGTCACAAGGGTCCTTAGTGCAAACAAAAAGAATAGGTCTTTTATAACCAGTAGCCACACAACAATGACTACATCACACAATAGAAGTCTCGGTAAAAGGAAGATTTTTTTTTTTTAATTTTTTATAATGATCTATTTGTTGAGTGCATCTAATATAATACATAAATTAAACTTATGAATAACTTGACTTTGACTTTCAATTTCTTTCTCCTCTTATACAAGAGTAGGTTGTTGCCACATTTTTCTTATGGAGAACCCACCAATCATGGGTGGGTGTTAACAGCGGCAGGAAGAGATAGATAGAGGAAGTGCTAGCATAGCCTCCTGCTCAAAGATAATTTTCATAGTTTTAAATACCTTGACTTTGATTTATATGAGGTATGCATGACTTTAGCTCCAAACCAAAGAAGATCATGATTCAAGCCACAAATAAGGCTTGTGACATGAAGGGATAAAACTGTTAACATTGGTGGATCCAAGTTACTGAGGCTTCCACACCCATCCCATTTATTAAATTTCAGCTCAAAAAAGTTGGAAAAGTGTATTAAATTGAGTTCTAGGCGGGAATAAAAGTGCAAAAATATTTCTATTTCTATTTATTGTAGTGTTCTTTGGTTGTAGCTTTTCAAGGAAATACTGGAAAGGGGTCCTACAAAAGTGTTAGCCTCGCTCCAAGCCATTGCTTCCTTACGAAGGAGAGTGGACATGGATTGTCAAGAAGTTCAAAGGAAATTCGATTTTCCATCTTGTAGTTAAGATGACCTTCTGTGCCATAGTCTACCTCTGGTGGTTGGAAAGTAACAAGTGGGTCTGTTGTAGTTTATCTCTTGTTTTAATTCTGTTTTTCGGACTCTATCCAAAAAATAAACCCCAAACATTCTTGAGGGAGGCTTCCACTCTGGCAAGCCAAGCATGGGGCATAGAATGAATCCTATCCACATGTAAGTGCACATATAATTTGTCTCTATAGGTTCGAACGTGATTAGGTTTCAAATGCCTAATGGAATATAAATATGACCACTTACTGATTTCATATGGAATCTTATGCTAAATTTTAGTTCAAGCCGATAGGAAAAAATAAATTAAAAAAATAAAATAAAATAAAATAAAATAAATAAAAATAAAAATAAAAAATTCAAAGCACAACTCTATCAATCTAGGATTCAGGTTAAATATGCCACAAGGACAAAGCTGAGGCAAAAATATGATAGATTGGTCTATGATCCAGTTGCCTAGTTCATTGATCAAAGTGCGTAACCTGAATTCAACCCAATTGTGGAACAGATGTGATCCCATGGTGTTTTGGGCAGAGATGGTTGTCTTCCAAGAGTTATCTTGATAGGATCTCTTAGGAGATTACTTACTGTTTTCATGAAGTTAATATGGTGACGGATGCGTTGGCAAAACACGCTACAAATACAAGACTCTCTTCCATTTGGGATTCTCCCCTGAGGTACTCAATGGATGACACAAGTTGAGATGCTCAAAGTTAACCCAGATTCAGGTCTGCTTGAGGTTTTTGTCTTCTCTGGTGGATAGGTGGACCTTATGTTATTGGTGTTTTGGCTATTCTTTCATAGCAATTCTCCAGCTGGTGTTAAAGAAAAATATAAAATAAATAAAAAATTAAAGCAGATGTGATCTTTTAAACTAAATAAGAAAACCCACTCTAAATGGGTACGTAAACATATCTTGGATCACTCCAATATATCCCCTAGGCCTCCGAGATAGGCTATGGATAATGGGACTAATATTTCATTTGTATAAGGAGTAAATATTTCTATTGGAATTGATTATGCATCAATTTTTTGGACTCATACCATATCATCATCCTTTTATGAAATGGTATCCAAATACATATTTGGTATTTCATTTAGAAAAATCATTATAAACTAATGTGTATTAAATGAAATCTGGTTAACCATTTATTTCAACACTCTCAGAATGGATGATAAATCTCTTTCTTTTTGTGCATTTTTGAGGTTGGTCAAGTTTTGTGACTCTTAAGTAGTTTCGATTTAGTCATGGAGTCATTTGATTTTAGATATGGTTTCAATTTGAACCCAAAAAAAAAAATTTTGGGTCAAAGGGCTCATACCAGCCATGTTGAGCAATGATTTAGCCATCCAATTGATGATCATGAAAAAAAAGAATATATATATATATATATATATATACAAGTCTCATTTTCCACCTATCATTTAATTTTGGGGGAGGCGGTGTGGTATGGCGACTATGGCTTAGCAAGCAAATGTTGTAAGGGGATGAAGAACTAAACATGTAAACCATCATTGATACAAAGTTAGGCCTACATTTAATACAAATTAGATTCTAAACAGGGTCATCGTCCATTCTGGTTTGAGTCCATGTGGTTCCGTCATCTTGATTGGAAACAAACTGCGATATCTGCTTGGTCTCCTCCTGTCTTTCATACAGAGGGTCCTGATCTATTCCAAAGAATGGAGAATTGTAAACCAGTTTTTAGGAAATGGAATAAAGAGGTCTTTGGACATGTACAGAGAAAAATCAGGAACTTAGAGAGGGTATGGACATGATTCAAAGTGGTCCTATCACAGATGACAGCAAAGAAATGGAACATGAATTATCTGCTAGACTTAATGAGGAATTGGAAAGGGAAGAAGAATTATGGAGACACAAATCAAGGAACCAGTGGCTACAACAAGGTGATAGGAATACAAGATTCTTCCACTTGTCTACCATTCAGCGACGAGGCAACAACAGAATTCTTCGATTGAAGATGGAAAATGATACCTGGACCCCATCGGATGATCAGATCTATCAGATTATGAATGACTATTATACTCAAATTTTTCGTCTGAAGAGGTTGATCCTGATGCCTTAGCTTTTGTTCTAAATACCATTTAGCTAAAGGTAACAGAGGAAATGAATGATCGGTTATGTGCTGTTCCTACTGTTGAGGAGGAAGATATGGCTCTTAAGGCAATGGCCCTTGAAAGCTCCTAGTCCAGACGGTCTGCCCCCTGCTTTCTTCCAAAGATTTTGGGACTTTACCAAGGAGGATGTGTACTCTTTTGTTTGTAATTTCTTTATTACTGGTTCACTTCTTTTACAATGCAATGACACTCTTCTGTGCCTTATTCCTAAGTGTACTAATCCTGAGAATGCAGATCAATACAGACCCGTTAGCCTATGTGCGGTGGTGGTTAAGATTATCACAAAGGTCATTTTCCCGTTAGCAAAAAATTATAGGAAATTTCTAATTTGATGTGGAAATCCCCTCCATGCCCTTAGTGCTTTAAGTGAGTGAAAAGCAGGAAATCTTCAACAAAATTCTCTAAAAAAAAAACAACTATGAGATTCGAACTTGAGACCTCTTGGTGAGCAAGAGAATTTTGTACGCCATAGCTCACCAACTACACTAGGTAGTTGTTGTTACCAAAAATGAATCTTCAATCAATTAAGGATGTGGTCCATCGATTCTTGTTGGTATTTGGAGTATTCCTTGTACCTTTGGGACAATTGCAAATGGGCTGGTTCTGCATCTCGGTTCAGTTCTGATCCATTATTCTTTTTCTGGTCCGAAAATAATAATCATTTGTACGGGTGACCAAACGAATGTGTACTTTTAATTGAACACATCCATCTTGCTCAGAATTTCGTCCTCTTCGCAATCATGAAAAGAAATAGGACCTCTTTATGTGTAAAATTGAAGATATAGCGCCCAATAGTCCTTAAGGCCTTGAAAATATAAAACCTGCAAAAAGAGAGTAAAACCCAAGGTAGCTCCATTCTAAATATGTAAAATGCATGTTTTACTA
>NC_056568.1:22075993-22090938 GCF_013358625.1 Macadamia integrifolia
CCCTCCCCCCTCCTCTGGATGATCTTTGGTCAGCCCTTCCTCCTATCCCCCTGGGCATCGAGGAAGAGATGATAAAGTCCTCTAGAAGCCCTCTCCAACCGGCTCCTTCACTTCGGCCTCTTCCTAGGAATTTATTCGTACCAAATCTCCTACCATCCCCTGGCACAATGTAGTATGGTTCAAAGACCACATCCCCCGCCACAGCTTCACCGTCTGGCGTGCCCTCACCGATTGCCTCCTTGCCCAATCTTTTCTCATCCACAGACACATTCAGGTCTCTCCTTCCTGCTGCCTCTGTTGGAACAATCCAGAAGATGTTAACCACCTCTTCTTTTTTTAACCCCTTCTCTGCCTCAATCTAGAAGATGGCCCTCAAATCTATTTGGCCCAACTCGAGACCCACTTTGCCCTTCACCAGGGATTGGATATGGATTGATATGACTTTTGGCGGCACTACCTTGTGTGACACTATAGGGAAGCTCACATTTGCAGCAACTATCAACCACATTTGGATGGAGCGAAACCTCAGAAGATGGACTTCCAACTCTCGTTCCTTTGAAAGGATTTGGAAAGCCATCTACTTTGAGGTACGTTCCAAACTTGGCACTCTCAGGCGCAGACCTATCAGGGATACCCCAAGGAACAGGCACATTGTTGTCTCCTGGAGTCTTCCACCCTCCACTATCTCTCCATCTATCCCCCTCCCCCATTGATTGTCTCCCAGTAGTTGGGTTTTCAGGCCGTTGATGTATTTTGTTGTTCCCAGTTCGGTATTGCCTCCCCCCCTTTTTTTCCCTTTTGTTTTCCTCCTTCCCTTGTACATTTTTTCTCTTGTTAATGAATTATTTATTCATCTAAAAAATATATATATATATTTGGCAAAAGTTTTTGTGGTTGATACCTCAGCTAACCGTATAGGTGGTCGTGAGTAATCTTATTCATGGGATTGACATCAATAAATCTCATTCGTTCATTAATTTCTTACACCGCCCATATACATTAGGAGCAAAATACGATCCTTGAAAAAAAAAAAAAAAAAAAAAAAAAAAAAAAAAAAAAAAAAAAAAAGAAGAAGAAGAAGAAGAAGAAAAAGAAGAAAAGATCCCAACCTAGAGTCCTAGGCATGCGATGCACCCGCTCTTTGGTTCGTCTTCTCCCTGCAAGGCAGAGCTTCATTTTCCTCTTCGATTTCTCATAAGGCTTTCCATAGCGTGGGGGCTTCTTCCGATCTTTGTTGGATCTTCAAGTTGATTGTCTCTTAAGCTTGATTGCAACAGCAGGAAGTAATTTTGTTTGCTTCTCAAACACTGACACTAGCACTCTGCCCTCGCTTAGGTGACCGTGACACCTCTTTTTCTCTCTTTATTTTCTTTGTTTTCTCCTTTTAGTGGTAAATGTAGTTGTTTCAGTTTTGAAAATTCTCTGATTCTTGGTTCCACAATGACGATCGATCTAATCTTAGTTTGGAGGCTTTATAATTTTGGCATGCGTGTGTTTTAGTTTGATTTTCTTTGTGTTTGATTTTTATCCCGCAACTTGTTGATAAATCAGAGAAGTGATGAACACCTTCTCGGTTAGGGTCGTTTTTTGTTGTGAGTGGGACTGAGGGGAGAAGACGAAAATGTTATACCATAAGTATCAAATATATAATCCATATATCACATACCCCAAAAACCCCCAGCCCCAAACCCTTTTCCCTTCTTCACGCATCGTTGTCTCTTCTTCTCAAGAGTTAGTTTTGGAACCCAAAATCCCTGTGATTGCAACGGCAAGTCTCGTCTAAGGGGATTGAGTTAACCTCATACTCTTCTCCATCTCCGACGTTACCTGTGATTAAAGCGGTGAGGAGCCTTCGCAAGTTTCCCTTTGACATCAGTGGCCTCAAAATCTCTACTCTCCAGTGGATTGTTCGGCTCCTTCGTCTTCTTCGTCTCTAGCTTCTACAACCCTTGAAGTTTGAACAGGTTCATTAATTTCTTTTGGGTAACCGACCAGATTCACCCTTGAAGTTTGAACAAGTTCATTTTGATGGGGAAATTCTGGGGGTCTACATACGTATATACAATTGTATTTCAAATATAAATCTCATATGATAGAATATTCCACATCAACGCATTAAAATTTTCTACTTCTAATCGAACGACTTAAAAGGTATCCCTCATAAGATTCCTAAATGGGGTGACCGACCAGAAAACCTCAACCCATAATATTTTAAATGAAACAAAATCTATATTAGATACTATATTAAATATATATATATATACTATGATATATTATATTACATTATATATACTATGATATATTACATTATATTTTATATAATATAATACATTATGAATAATATAAAACATAAGGCTAGGCATGCTAGAAGATTACCTAGGAATAAGGTATGCTAGCATCTACTGGCCATTAGATGATAAAAATGCAATATTAAAGTCGCAATCTACGAAAAATACGTCCAACATGGTACATGTCTCTCTCTCTCTCTCTCTCTCTCTCTCTCTCTCTCTCTCGTTTTCTCTGCCCCGTAAAATCTGCTATGCCACATTTACAAAGTTAGCCCGAAAGAGTTTTTTTGTCTTCCCTTGGACCTTCGCTGGTGGCATAGTTGTCATGGCGTCGCCAAGGCGGCGATTTGGCGTCGCCAAGGCGGCGATTTGGCGTCCTGGCTGAAAATGAAGTTCATGGCAGTGCTACGATTTACGTGAATCACAAATGGCGGTCGCCATTGGCTGATAGGCGTAGCTATGGCACCGCCATGGACGCCAGGTACGCCTGATTCACTAGGCGATCGATTTTTTGTAAAATGCAGGGTGATTTTGACAAGGCTATGTTGATTTTTTATGATTTGATGTTGCTTAATTTTGGTTTTATATGTTATAGGGTATATATTGTAGGCTTGTAACATGCTAAATAACTTTAGAAAATAGAAAAAATAAAAAAATAGCATACTAAATAACTTTAGAAAATAAGGAAAATAAAAAATGACATATGGGCGATTTGACCGCCATGGCAATGCCATAACGGGCGATTCATCGCCAAATCGATTAGCCACCCCTCCACCGCCTTGGATCGATTTGACGCCGTGACAACTATGGCTGGTGGCTCTTCCCGCTTTCCCTCCGAGAAGAAAGTTTCAGATTATCTACAATCTCAAAACACGAAGAAGAAGTATTCAAAACTTGAGAGTTTGAGAGCCAAGTCAAGCATATATCTTGCCTCAAGTTATTTGTCATGTAATGGGTTACAGTCACAGAGACCTTGATGCATCAATGTGAGATTATGAGAAAACAACATGCAAAGTTTTTAGCTCCCACATTAGGAATCTGGTTAACATAAGGAACATAAACAGATTAATGTCGTGGGATTTAGCAGATCATTAATCATTCCAAGAAACAAAAGAATTAAAAAAGGCGAAGAGGCTCAGTTTCAGTATAAAAAAGCAGGATAGAGAAAAAAGCAAAGAAAGAAACTCCTTCCTTGAAGACCAAGCAGATTAGAAAAAAAAAAGGGCAATAACATTATGGTAGGAAGGGGAAGGAACCCATCTGGCCATTTGCCATTCTCCAACTCCAGATCTGAAAAAACGGGTATGTAATCTCATCTTGAGAACTTGAGAAATAAACAGACTACTTGGAGCTCTGGACGTGTATGATTTTTCCAACCCACCACTCTTCGTCATCTTTTCAGCTGCTAGATCTAATGTGTCGCCGGAAAACTCTGGTTTGGTGCACTCAACTCTACCTATCCCATCAATCCTTCAATTTGTCTACCCAATGGTTCTTTATACGCCCAGCCAGCTTCACCGGTAATATCTACATCACCACCGATTTCAACAGCCATGGAATCCATCACAACCGAGGGAGAGAGAGAGAGTGCCAGAAAGCACCACACAATATCTAAATTTGACGGAAAACTGTTGATAATTTGTTTCGTTGAGGAATTTGAGAGTGTCGAAGCCATTGTCGTACTATGACAGTAAGCGGTGCTCTGGAGAAAGATGATAATTGATGGAGACAATGACAACAGTGGTATTGCTAGCAATCCGATGACACACACTCTCGTAGTAGTTGAAATCAGGGCTAAGGAAGGCGAAACCATAATGATGGAGGGGATGAAGAGGCGAACCAGAGTTGGAGAACTGGAGTTCCGGCAACTCAGGGTGATCAGACAAACTTCGATACACTTCTTTGATGACAAAGAGAGGAAGGCGTCACAAACCCAGCTGGCAGTCCCAAACAGTATATTGCTAATCGGTGATGCTAAACCCGACATGACACAGCAAGATGGAGAAGGCATATTCTGATTTTTCAACAAAACCGTCCCGTATTTGATTAAGTATTTCTCTTTTAATGTATTTAAAATTAAAATAAGAAACATTAATCCAACAATTTAATTTAAACTGACAAAATCCAACGGTTAACAAATGCTAGCATACTTTATTCCTTGGTAACCCGCTAATGCAAGATCGAAACACAAGTGATCCAATCCTAGGTAGGATCTTTACTAAATTCAATAAAAACCAAATTCAGGGACCGAAAGAATAAATAAACAAAAAATAAGAGAATAAAAAAAAGAAAGAGAATTCGATGGAGGAGGAAGAAGGGGGAAGAAAAACTAGTGACTGAGCATCTCACCCTCTGATTTAGGCATCTCACCCACAACAGCATAAGCCATCTTTTTTTTCATCAATAAATTCGTATTCAATGTTGTAGCCACTTACAAAGTTATATAGAAGACTCAAAACTGACTCAAATCCTAAAAAAGAAAAGCCTAACCCAATCATTAACTAATTGGGAAACCTAAACTGACTAGAAAACTGAAACAACAAAGGAAATAGATTCAAAATAGGATTCTAACTAAACTAATGAATTAAATCCCGTTTTCTTACTTTCTACCCATATTTTAGGCCCATTAAAGTGGTCCATTACAAATAAAACTCATGGGATCAAAGGCCCAACACATACATAACCCAACCCAAGGCTTATTTGTAATAAAATAAGCTCATTAAGTGAATTATCTACATCAACTCGTCCCCTCTTAGAAAAAATTCATCCTCGAATTTTGTAGAGTGTGAGGGTGATTATAGCATAGTGCACGTCCCTCTGCAAGCCGTAGAAAAATTTAGGTAGCTCTTTCATAATAAGGATGTAGTCTAGAATGTGAGGGGTTCGATCTTCAAGATACTTTAATGGGATGACGAACCCCACATGCTTAACCTCAAGGTCTTCAGATGTATCCATGAGGTCGTCTTCTAGCACGACCTCTACTTGCTCTTCTTCAATCATAGGCTCTTCAAGTCCTTTGTCCCTGTCATTCACAATCTCCTCAATGGTTTCATCAACCATTACTTCAATCTCGAACCCTTTAGGATCTTCCACTTGGCTGTCCATAATCACCATAGCTGTTGTAACACTAATCTCCTTGGGTTCGATCTCGTTGTCCACCAGTGTTGCAACCTTGCTGCTTTCAAATTCTTCCACATGAGTCTCGTTGATGGGAACGTCAATGACTAGCTCTTCCTTGACAATGGGAATTGCTAGAATTTCTTCAACACTAACCTCAACTTTTAACTCTAGTTCATTGGTTGGAGGGATCTTCTCTTGTTGCTCCTTTGCATTTGTTGCAACATAATGGCCACGTGGTCAAACAATTCCTTCATGCTCTTGTCACCTGTAGGTGTCTTTTGGGGACCTTAGATGTATTCTGATGGGAATCCTATGGAGGAAGAGCCTTCTTAGGATATATGCAGGGAGGAAGTGTGTTGCTAACTTGTACTTCATCTCTTCCCAAGGCCTAGGCTCATGTCCTCAAACTCAGAGTCGCTTTTCATGGACTCTCCACCATTCTTTAGCACAACCAATCAACCGGAAGCAAACAAATTGAAGCTTTCATATCTCTATCAAGTTATAGTAGTCAAAATATTCCTCCAGAGAATCTAGCCAATCAAGGATGTAGCATGTATCCCTTTGTCCAGCAAAGTAACGAACTTCTGGAACCATCTTCAGTTAGGTTCTGATACCAAATAATGTAAGATCGAATCACAAGTGATCTAATCCCAGGTAGGATCTTTACTAAATTCAATATAAACCAAATTCAAGGACCGAAAGAATGAATAAACAAAAAATAAGAGAATAAAAGAAAGAAAGAGAATTCGATGGAGGGTTGAGAAGGGGGAAGAAGAACTAGTGAATGGGTATCTCACCTAGGACATCTCACCCACAATAGCATAAGCCATCTTCTTTTTTTTTTCATCAATAAATTCGTACTCAATGTTGTAGCCACTTACAAACTTATATAGAAGACTCAACACTGACTCAAACTCTAAAAAAGAAAGGCCTAACCTAATCCTTAACTAATTGAGAAACCTAAACTGACTAGAAAACTGAAATAACAAAGGAAATAGACTCAAAACAGGACTCTAACTACACTAATGAATTAAATCCCGTTATCCTACTTTCTACCCATATTTTAGGCCTATTAAAGTGGTCCATTACAAATAAAACCCATGGGATCAAAGGCCCAACACATACATAACCCAACCCAAGGCTTATTCGCAATAAAATAAGCCCATGAAGTGACTTATCTACATCACCCGCTAGCATGCCCAACCCTCGCCCATTATTATATTATATTTTAATATATGATATCTTTGTTTTGTTAGGATCCATATAGCCAACCCCATTAAGTTGGGATAAGGCTGAGTTTGTTATTATTGTTTTATAATATCTAATACCTAATATATAATATATTATAGGTGCTGCCAAAGCATCCAAGTGGTTTTTCCAGCGTCTAGGTGGATTGTCGGCTTCCAGCAAGGCTTGGGTCTGGCACTTATTTATGCCAAATATCCTAAAACATCTTGTGTCTTAGGATTCAAGGCACAGGTCCTAAGATAACACTGTCAAACAAAAGGTAACAGACTAGGGTTTCCAATACCTTCCTCTTATGGTCATCTATTTATGTTCCATTTACAGGTCTCAATTTATCATTCTACTGGACTGAGTCCCTCTTTCAAGAAAGTTCTCTATTTAGTTGTTCTTATTTTCCAGCTGGTCAATTCCGTCACATATTAGTGCCAATCTTTTGGCCTTCTCAATCAAATCTTAGCATTCTTATGAAAGAATAGAAGGAATAGAAATTTCCAAAATTATTGTGTGCTAGGCAACACATTAATTAAGGAATCCAAGCAAGGTATCAATGTAGTCGGTGCAATTCTTGCAAACCTTGATCTTTATGTAACACAAAAATGACAAAATAGAGCAAATCAAAACTTAGGCACAAAATAAAGATTCAAAACGAGAGAGAGAGAGAGAGAGAGAGGGGAAAAAAAAAAAAAAAACCCAACTTATAAGACGTAATCTGACTTGATTCCTGAGAACCAGTGCTTATAAATCCCATAAACAAATTCTATAGACAAAAGACCACATGGAATGTTAGGAAGAATATAAATATTTGTTCTTTTGTACCAAATACCAGAAATGAACATCTATCAATTGCATGTAGAAATGTTATCAACTTGCATAGGTTAGAAACTGTACCATTGGTTATATATGGAAACTACAAAACCAGTATTGATATAATTGCATTCAAGAACGACTTAAGAATGGGAAGAAAATCAGTAAGGTTTAACCAAAAAAAGTATATTTTGAAGTTATAGCCTCATGAAATAGAACCTTATCTAAGTGCTCTCAGGTTTAATGACTCACAAATCACAAGGACTTCCAGTGCATAAAAAATTATCGCAAACAAAACAAAGATAGCAACAAGTGTAATCACAAAGAATGACATCTGATTCCTCCACACGACTAGTATCATCTTATATAGAAGATTTTCTTTGGAACCAATCAGCAAGCAAATAGAGTCAGAAGAGAATAACCAGTGATAAAGAAGAGAACTCACTTTTTGCCTTCCACGCATAGAAATAGAGAACCTGAAAACAATGACCTTGCAGCCTGAATAGCATAGGTTATCAGACCATTCCTGTCATCAATTGATCTCAATAAGTTTCTGCAGCAATAAAATAAAGGTGCATGCCTAATCCAATCACATTCATAAAGGGCAGTGTCATTTGCATCGCCTTCACGTCTCCTCTTTGGTTCAAGATTCTCAAAAGTAGAAGCTTGGAGCTCTGCAGAAGTGGAAATAAAAGCACTTCTACCCTCACAGCAAGAAGCTAGCTCTTTAAATACTGTTGAACATGCAACTAATTCTCTTCCAACTGGTAGAACCTGGAAAGGAATAAAGAATGATTTCCTTCATGAAATGATAGGGAGACAATAAATGATCAAAAGGGGTGAGGGATGTGTTAATGTGGAAGAGCATAGCAGAAGCGCACAAAACCAGGAAATCTCTACAATCTTAAAGGCCGGTTCTCCAAGGGGGTTAGGACCAGCATTACAAAACGACAAAACAACACATATATTCCAGTTGGTTCATATGTATAACTCCCTATCAATCTAATTGGATACATGGAAACCAAAAACCCTCAGTTCCTTAAGTCTTTGTATTGTTGTATCTCTAAGCGGATTCTGCATGCATTTCAAAATACTGCAATTTCTAGTAGATAACAGTTTATACCATCTTTGGCATCTGAACTCCAATATACCATTTGTCTTCCCAAAACCTCATTTGATCTCCATTTTTAACTTTCTTTTTTGGGTGAATAAAAAATTCATTACCAAGAGAAAGAACATACAACCCCAAGAAAAAAGGGGGGGTGGAAGAGGAGAATACAAATCTCAGAGATGAGAGGCATTCTTGATGATGGAGCTAGGCAGCTCACAGGATTTTGCAATATGACAATTCCTCAGGGTGGGGTTACATAGAGTAGAGATCCAAGAGATTTTTCCCTTGATATCAAAGGAGATGGAGCTCCAAATCTTATCCAAAGAGCGAGAATTGGAGGTCCATTTCCTATGGTTTTTCTCCATCCAAATATGATTGATGGTGGCGCAGAAGGCTAATTTTCCCACAATATCACAAACTGTTTTTCCCTGGAAAGTCATATCCATCCAAATCCATTCCCTATGGAAATGAAGGATTGTTCTGTTTGCTGGCCAGCATTTGGAGAGAACCCATTTCCATATGGAGTTGGAGACGGGGCAAGTGAAGAAAAGGTGCTCAATATCTTCCGGCTCATTTTCACAAAGAATACACATAGGGTCAACATGGATGCCTCTGAGGATGAGCATGGATTTCGTGGGCAAGGAGTTGGTGAAGACCCTCCAAGCCGTGAAGCTCTGATGGGGGATGTGATGAGGGAACCATATGAGTTTGTGCCAAGGAGTAGCTGGCTATGCATCCTGAAAAAGTCCCAAGCCGCCTTGAAAGAGAAGAGCTTAAAGGCAATCGGCAGCCAAAGAATGGTATCATTCTCTTGCCTAAGAGATGACTGGATAGGAGGCAGAGAGTTCCAAATGTCATCATGTTGGGGCATGGATTAACTTGGGGGGGACCAGTTGCCCGAAGAGACGACATCTAACACTAGAGCGAACTTGGATAAACCCGAGTTGTTTATGCTTCTGGCACTAATAGTATGGAAGAGAACGCCTTTGGGATGCCAAGAGTCTAGCCACAGGAGAGTGCTGGTTCAATCTCTAATTTGGGAAGAGATGGCCGAAGAGATAGTGTCTGGTACCCATGATCTTTCTCCAAACCCAAGAAGCATCAACAGGAATTTTGGCCGTCCAAAAGAAGTCCAACTTGAGAAGGCTCAAATAAACCCAGTCGACCCATATACTCTTCTGTTTAGAAACAAATTTCCAAGCCAGCTTGATGATTCCTGCAAGATTGACATCTTTGGTCCTTCTCAACCCTAAGCCTCCTTCAGATTTGGGGAGACTAGCAGCCCAACTGATGGGTCAGAGAAATCTAGTGCACTTGCTTCCTTTCCATAGGAATCCTGTAAAAATGGATTCAAGCTTGGAGATAATAGATTCCGGGAGGCCATATATACCAGACCAGTAAATGTAGGAAGCCTGCAGCAAAGATCTAATGAGCTCAAGCTTGCCAACAATGGACAGAAGCCTTCCTTTCCAGAGTTGAAGGTGCTTCCTAATGAGGTCAAGCATAGGAGAACAGTGATGAGCTGTGAACCTGGCTGGAATAAGAGGAAGACCAAGATACTTCACCGGAAGCCTCCCCAAGGTAAATCCAGTTTGAATAAGCAGAGCTTCTTGTCCAAATCAGAAATCCCATCTAAAAATAAGAGGGACTTGGCCGGATTGATGCGAAGTCCAGACAAGGCAGCAAATTGGTTTAGGCAAACCATAATGCACTGAAGGGAGGAAGGGTCTGCTTTGGAGAATATCATCAAGTCATCTGCAAAAGTGAGGTGGGTGAGCTTTATAGCTTCACAAATGGGATGCAGAAATGAGGTTCTGATCCGTGGCCACCTGCAGACTTCTGAGAGGACTTCCATGGCTAAGCAGACGTAAGGAGAAAGGAGGCATCCTTGTTTGATTCCCACTGGAGAGGAGAAAAATCCCACCAGGCTACCATTCACCAGAACCGAGAACCGAATGTAGGCAACACAGTGATGAATCCAATTGGTGAAATTTGGAGGGAATCCCATGTTGTTAAGGACCAAGATAATATAATCCCATCTAAGAGAGTCAAAGGCCTTATGGATGTCAATTTTCATGAGGGCGGCTGGAGAATGCGATTTCCTCTCAAATCCTCTAACAACATAACACAGAATAATATTGTCCCCTATGCTCCTCCCTGGGATAAAGGCTGATTGGTTGGTACTAACCAAAGAGTCAACCACCTGCTTGATTCTGTTTGCAAGGATCTTGGCAATGAACTTGTATAAAATATTGCATAATGAGATGGGCCTGAAATCTGTCATAATATTAACACCCTCTTTCGTAAGAATAAGGCAGAGGAAGGTATGGCTAATCCCTTTGATCTGACTTCGGTTGAAGAAGAAGCTCTTAACAACCTTGATCAAGTCTTCTTTGATGAGGTCCCAAGAGGAGGAAAAAATCCCATACTGAATCCATCCGGGCCTGGGGCTTTGCTTGCCTTGTGGGAGAGGATGGAAGCTGAGATCTCATCATCGGTAGGGATAGCCATAAGCATGTCAGACATAGCCCCAGTGATGGATTTATCCAAGATGCCATTTGGAATGTAAGAACCAGAAGTTGAAGCTGGGTTTAACAAGTTCTTGAAATAGTCAACCACCCCACTTTTTATCTCATCAACTTTATGGACCTGACTTCCTTCAGATGTAGTCAGCTTGAGGATAGAGTTGAAATTGTTTTTGGCTTTCACAGACCTATGAAAATATGCTAAGTTTGAATCGCCTAGCTCCAACCAATTAATTCTGGATTTCTACTTAAGGAAGCTCTCTTCTTGGGCCAAGAGGGAGGAGAGATTTGCAGCCTCAACTTTCTCTTCTTCATCCAAAGAGTGGTTGAGGGGGTCAGACTACAACTAGATCTTAATGGATCAGAGGTTGTCCTTGCAAACATTAACTTGAGAAGAAATATTCCCGAAGGAGTTAGTATTCTAGGCTTTGAGGGCTAATTTGACATTTCTCAACTTTCTGGCCAGGGCTAAAAGAGGGGTGGAGAATGCATTGACCAGTTTCAGACATGCCTCTTTCACAATGGAGGGGTAACCTGGATGGGAGGTCCACATATCAAAAAATTTGAAGGGTTTTGGGCCAAAGGAGGTGTAAGGGTGGATGGAAAGATAAATGGGGCTATGGTCGAAAAAATTTGGGTTCTCAAAAGTTGCATTGGAGGAAGGGAAGGTAGTAAGCCAGCCTTAATTGACTAGAATTCTATCAAACTTCTAAGCAATACGGGCTTGACCTAATCCTTTATTGTTCCAAGTAAATTTGATTCCAGACCCTCTAAGGTCATTTACAGAAATTTCTTCAATGCATGCATTGAGGGCTTCAACACTAGTTATGTCAAGAGCCCCCCCTCCTTGTTCTCATGGGAGTACCTGACCACTTTAAAATCCCCACAAATCCACTAAGGGTGAGAGCCCGACTGATTTGCAATGAGCCTGATGTCATTCCAGAGGGTCTCCTTGTCAGTCGCCCTGTTTGAGGCATAGACGGCTATAAGGAGAAAGGAGGTGCTATTAACAGGGTCTGAAATAGAAAGATGGAGGTATTGTGAGGTGGAAGAGAGGAGGGAGACATTTATCTTGGCTTTGTCCCATAAGAAACAGATATACCCATTGGGGTGGGAAGAGTGGTTGGTGTGGAAGAGCCAACTAGGGGCGATAGAGGAGACAATTCTGGCCATGGACGAATCCTTAACATTAGTTTCTAACAAACAGCAAAAAGAGGATCTCAATCCTTTTATAAGAGAACGCATAACGGCATGCTTAGAAGGGGAGTTCAGGCCCCTGGAATTCCATACTAGTCCTTAGGACATTAGGAACAATTGAAAGGGAGTAGCAACTGTACCACAGGGGTGCCACAGGCTTCTAGCGATGGATGGGGCTTGCTTCTTCTCTGATAAGGCCGAGGAGTGGTGGAGGGGCGAGCTTGTGGGATAATGCAACTAGGGTCAGAGTGCAAGGCAACGTTCTTGGAGGCAGAACGACGATGGGTCTTTTTCTTAGGCTTGGGATGGACGTTGTGGCAGTCGGCCGAAGAAGAATCAAGTTGGGTCACAGGATGGGTCGAAGGATCCAGATCCAATCCCATGTTGGATGAGTTCGAAGAAGCAAAGGGAGAGTGCTGGGTCAAGGGCTGGACCTAGACCTAGACCTGGACCTGGGCCTGGGCCTGAGGCTCAACGGGCGGAGGGGCCAAGTTCAGGGGTTGGCTGACCTGGATTTGGGCCTCACCGAGAATGGAGGTGATTGGCTTAGACGAAACAATAGGGATTGTGGGTCGGTTCGTAACTACAGGCTCCAAAGTATTCAGCCCATCAGGAGGGGAGACAGAAATCAACTCTCTTTTGGCAATCTGACGTGTCACGGCAAGATATAGAAGGGGGGCAGAATCCTCCTTTCTCACCACTAAGATTGGGAGGCACTCTCCTCAAAGGAGGAGGCGATGGCGACCTCGACAGAGAACTCTTTGGAATCGGGAGAGCCAGAGCTAAAGTCATCCCCATCCGTGCCCGAGGAGCTCTCATCGGAATCCAAGCCAAAAGATTTTTCCAGGTCCTATCAGAAGAGGAGGTCTGAGAAAAGATGCCGGTATCTCCCAAAGCACATTCGACATTGGAGTGCTCGCACGTCACCATCACCATCACCATCACCATCACCAGACAAGGTTCTTCGAGGCACCCAGACGCTTCAACCAAAATGGCATATTTGTTCTGACCAGTGGATAAACCCCTGACCCAGACCAGAGGGTTATCGTAGGGATGCTCGGCGGGAATTGCAGTGGTGGCTCTGGAGGGGATTCAGTCACGAGAATGACCTCTTCTTCCTCGACCTCTAGCCATAGGGCGATAAGGAGGACGAGATCCAGGCTGAGACATTCTGGATTGATCTCGTAAACGAGCAGAAGCCACCAACTCCGCATGTACGACCTCATCTCTTTCCAAGGGGGGCGCTTTCAAGGGCAAGCGTTAGTGTCATACCCAAATACTCTGCAACTAAAGCACTGGGGGGATTTCCAATCATATAAGACCTACTACTGGAAAGCAAAATCGTCTCCATCCTGAATGGATATGGAGTAAGGAAGCTCTGCAACTGCATCCACCTCAACGCAGATTCTTGCATATGCGAGTCTATCTTTTTTGTTCGTCTAAGCATCAGAACAAATAGGAGTACCCAGGACCGAGCCTATAGCACTCAAACCGTCTGCACACCAGAAATGTAGTGGGAGCCCAGGAAGGGAGATCCAAATTGGAATGGAGGAGGCACACCATTTTTAACTTTGAATGCTGTGCACCCAACAAAAAGCTTTATAATTCCTTTGTTCAATCAACAACAACGAACTTTTTTCATTTAAACCACCAAATTTTTGGCTAGCAGACCACCTATCGCTTCACCTAATGGAACTTTATTGTTTCCATCTAGAAAATATCTTTTTAAATCTACTTGATTGATGTAACCTGAAGAAGACACTAGATGCAGTCAAGACTGTCTGATTGGGCTTAAGAAGACCAGACTTTTGTCCATGGATAGATTCAATGTGCCTTCGGTATTACTTGTTTATGGATTATTTGTATATTTGCTCTTAATTATAAGCCCATAAAGTGGGGGTGAAGTAAGTACACAGAACTACTAATCAAGTGTTTGAGTTTGATTAGGATACTTAATAGTTTTTAAGAGTTCTATTTTGAGTCTATTAAGTCAAGTCAGTGTGAGAGTGATTGAGAGTCCTTTAAAAGTCCTTTGAGGAAATTTAAGAGATTATAATAGAGTCTGGACCTGCCATGAAGGTAACCACCCCATCACATCTCACACTGTCCATGGGGTGTCGGGACGGTGTGAGATGGGGTGGGCTGGTTATCTGCATGGGAGATGAACCTGATTCGTTATAATATGTATCCACCCCACCCCCCTTTCAATCAATTAGACATGATTTGAATAACAGAGCTGAAGTTTTTTCAAGAGTTTTTGAGTTCCTGAGCTCTGCAAACGTAGGTGAATTCTTTCTTCTTCTCATAGTTCTGAATTCTACTCTAAATCAGGTGCTATCTCTTCTCTTCTATTAATCATCTTCTCCAACTCTATTGTACTGCTGTTCTAGACCAATTTTCACATTGCATATTTCTTCAATATCTCTCTGGTTTATGGTTTGATCAATATAGCTTCTCTAGTTCTGCCATTAGTTTTCATAGTAGTACTAGAACTTTGCCATAATTTCATACTTGGTTATCAGTGTCAAAGTGTGGTCCTATAGTAGTCATGTACCCCTATTGGGCCTACTGGACCCTCTAGTCATAAGAGTAGATAAGTTTAGATAGTTATTTTCGGTTCTCAGTATAGGGTTTTTTTTTTTTTTTTTTTTTTTT
>NC_056568.1:22090958-22160450 GCF_013358625.1 Macadamia integrifolia
GGGGTGTGGGGGGCGGGGGGGATGGGGGGAGAGATGTCCTCATCAAGAGTTCAGTTTAGGATAGACTTCTATTTATGTTATTTTCCTTTCAATAGATACACAATCTGAATCTGTCGCTGGCTCAGGTTCTCTTTTCATCATCTCCTCTTCGCTGCCTTCTCTTTGTTCCTGTCTTCTTTGTACTTTGGGTGGTTGATTCTTAGTTCTTTACCTAGTTACATGGTTAAAAAAAAAAAAAAAAAAGGGCATACCCGGTGCACGAGGCTCCCACATGTGCGAGGTCCCAAGGCGAGAGACATGAGAAGCAATGGAGCTGCGAGGGGGAGGGAGCTACAAGCCAATACTTTCAATTGGGAATCATCGCTAAGCCAGTGTCAACATGAGAATCAGAGCCAATGGTGGAGGTCACACTTCTCGGATCTACAAAACCCGTCGAGAGTATCGCTAAGGCCTTGGTCGCTTACCACCAAAAATACGTGGACGAGCAAGCGAGGAAGGAGATCAAAGATATCCTCGTCAAGTATGATCAGACGCTCAGTTGCAAACCCCATGTAGTTTGAGGCCAAGAAGTTTGGCGGTCATGGGGCTCGTGCAAGGTTCCAGAAGTCCTATAGTCAAGCAAAGAGGATAGGGGAGAGGAGGTTTATCTGCAGAGATTTTTTTTCGTGGGTCATGACTTACTTGCACTATTGTCTTTTGTTCTGTTTCAAACTGACTAGTATTTCTCTAGTAATTGAACACCATAGATTAGTAGTTTTCAACTATGTTTAAGATGCAATTTTAAACAAAATTGTGTATGAATTTGAATCTTCTTTTCTAAAATAAATAAGGGAAGGGGTAATAAAATGGAGGTTGAGGCCATCTTTGGAATGGAGAGGGAGAGTTGAAGAGGGAATTCCAGGCGTTGGTAATGGGGGAAGGTTGGATGGAGAGGCATTGGTAGTGGGAGAGGAAGATGGGGAGGTTTAGGAAGGCTAGGTGGAGAGGTTTGGGCAAGGAGCATAGTTATCAAGGCGTCACCTAGGCAGCTTGCCTGGGGCCTAGGTGATTGTCGGCTTAGGAGTTAGGACACTTCATGTCGCCTTCTGTTTTGGCAATTATTTATGTCAAATATCGTATAAATAAATGTTTCATTTCATTAACTTAAGATATTACTCATAAATAAACAAATACCCCTATTTGAATCCAATAAAAATAGTTTAAAAATCAAATTCCAAAAGGATAAAATGTAAACCCCCCACTCCAAGAACAAAACTGGATTTTTACTGGTTGGGGCGATTTTCAACTTTCAAATGATGGGGTTTTTCTCAATTTTGAAAATTTCATAAATCATATCATAGTAAAACATTGCTAAAACCCGAAAGTCCAGTAAATAATCTTTTGTTTTGTTATCCATTGAATTATTTTTATTGAAGTGAATTTTTAACAACATTCACGCACTTTAAAATAAGTTTTGGCTGGAACATTACTTTGTCATTACGACTCAGATTTAAGTAATTTTAGACTTGTTGAAAGCTAGCTTGTACGATACCTAAAACAAAAAATCTCATGTAAAAATAAAATCATTTGACCAGTCAAACTTATTAGAGAACAAGAACATTTCTCTAAATGTTGATTTTTTATGACTTGATGTAACTTAATGTTGATTTTTTATGACTTGATGTGGCTTAATATTGATTTTTTATGAGTTTATGTAGCTTAATGATTTTTTATTCACTTTACTGATTTTTTTTTATTGAATGTGTTGCATTGGTATGAACCTCTAATCTATATTTAGCATATAAGTAGAATTATATACTTCTTAATACGTTATTTGTGTTGGAATATATGTAATAAGGGTACTTTAGGAACTGTCTTATGTTATGTTGTCCTATTTTGTATTCTCTTTTATTTCTCTTTCACCTCCCTTAGGGAGGAATATGTAATTTCCTTAAGTATTAGTTGGAACTAATAGTCTAATATAGGTGAGATGAGCCAAGAGCTCATTCACGTTTTGCCCTCATCTCTCTCTCTCTTTTCATCTTCTCTCCCTCTTCTCTCTACCTCTCTTCTCCCTTTCTCCCTTTCTCCTTGGTCTCTAATCTTACTCTTCTCAACTTCCAACTTCGTATCAGAGTAAGGAGTTTGAGAGTCAACTAAGGATTCTTCCTCTCATTCTTTGAGTCTCTTTTGGAACCCTAGAAAATAAAGGGGTCCAACAGAGGCTATACTATGTAAAGAAATTCAACAAGGTGACCTAATGGAGCTTTAGAAGCATCTTGAAGACTTTTGGAGGGAGATTGAAGCATTACAAGGACCAATTGGAGCTCAAACCACGATTTTGGTCCCTGTCCAGCATTACCGCCAGCTTCTCCTTGGGTTTCTCTTTCTCTCTCCTCAAGTGACCGTTGGGGATGGGGCTAGGCTTGTAGGTGTCGCCCAAGGCCCCTTGTTTGGCCATCCTAAGCTAGGGCTCAAGAGTTATGTTGTTAGAGCATAACTCAAATACATGCTTGCTGCCAAGTATCACTGGTACCCTGTTTTCTACATTTATGGCCTGAAATGACCTATAGGGTGTTCTTGGGTCATTTTTTTATGAAGGTACCCTATCCTATGATGCATGTGTGTGATATTGGAATGAAGTACTACAATTACTAGTGGATTAAATTGGTTTCATCTCAAGTTTCAAGTTTTTTTTTTTTTTTTTTTGCCTGGTGGAATTGATTTTTCTATTTTTTTTCTGGTTCCAAGAAGACAGTATTTGGGTATTGTGTTACCGCTTGATTTGGATCTCCAACTATGGTTGTTTAGGAGTATCCACTCACCATATCTGACCTCACTGAACCTTTGGAAGCTACATCAGCTAGGTTGAGTAGTACCATCTCAGCCAGATTGTCTTTGACAACCCCAACACTCAAATTTCCCTTGTCAAGTTGGATAGCACCAATTACTTAGACTGGTCACACTCTGTGAAGTTATCCTTGAGGACTCGAGGGAAAATTGGATATATTAATTGGACTATCAAGGCTCCTGTTGTCTCTAATCCAGAATATCATAAATAGGAAACTGCGAATTCCAGTGTTATGACTTGGCTCCTTTTTTTCCATGAAACTGAGATCAGCAGAAGATTTATCCGAAAGGAAACTGTTAAGGATATCCGGGACAATGTCTCTAAGACCGGTGACAGGGTGGGTGACTCTGTTAATGTCTATCAACTCCTTCAGAAGGCTCTCTCTATGAAGCAAGGAAGCAAGACTATCTCTGACTATTACAACACTGTTGTAGGGCTTTGGGAAGAGTATGATCATTATCGAGACCTTCAGTTGTCTAATCCTGACGATGAAGCCAAGGTCTACAGGTCCCTCAAAAGGAGAGAGTTGTGATCTTACTAGGAGGGTTGAACTCGGATTATGAGCAAATCCGGATACAAATTTTGGGACGGTCACCCCATCCATCCACTCGAGCAATCTGCTCTTTCTTCCATTGCTCACAAAGAATGTAGAGGCGGTTGAGGGAAAGTATCATCCCGTGAGGATGACCGGGATAGATCCCGATAGTGTGATCATTGTGTGAAACCAAGACATACTCGACAGGTGTTGGGTGCTTTATGGTCACCCTAGTACACGTGGTGGATCTACTAGTACATGTGGTCGCCGAGGTGGGGCTACAGCCCATGCTACTATGACAAAGACTAATCCTTAAGGACCCTCACATGCTGATACCAGCTCCTTCTCTAATGATGGTATTGCAGTACTCCGCCGGTTCATGTCTTAGCTTGATAGTCCATCTACTTCACAGGATGCCTCAGCTTCCGCTATGCATTCACTTCATCTGAACCTTCCACAACTCCATCATGGGTTATTGACTCTGGGGCCACTGACCACATGACTGGTACATCTCACTGTTATGATTCTTACTCCATTTGTTTGGGTAAGGATAAGATTCGGGTGGTTGACAGTACCCTTTCCTCTGTTTCCGATAAAGCCAGTATTCTCATTACTTCTTCTACTTCATTTAAATCGGTTCCCCATGTCCTTAACCTTACCTTGAACCTTTCGTCTGTGAGTACTTTCACTAAATCTTTGAATTGTTGTATCACTTTTTTGCCTTCCCACTATTTTTTTCATGATTTGGTGACGAAGAGGATTATTGGCAGTGGACGTGAGGAGAGCGGACTCTATCACCTTAAGCCACAATTATCTTTTTTTACTACACCACAGTCCTATGCATGTGGTCATAGTGATAGTAGTTCTATAGATTATGTGATGCTTTGGCATCAACGTTTGGGACATCCCTCTTTTGTCGTTATGAAGAAACAGTTACTTCATTTATTTACATCTTTTTCTTCTTCTCATATATTTCATTGTGAACCATGTACTTTTGCTAAGCATTGTCGTTCTTCTTATCCCTATCATAGTAGTAAATCTATTGTTCCCTTTCACATTGTGCATACTGATGTCTGGGGACTTGATGTAGATAAGTCAGTTAATGGGCTTATTTTATTGCAAATAAGCATTGGGTTGGGTTATGTATGTGTTGGGCCTTTGTTCCCATAGGTTTTCTTTGTAATTGGCCACTTTAATGGGCCTAAAATATGGGTAGAAAGTAGGAAAACGGGATTTAATTCATTATTTTAGTTAAAGTCCTGTTATGAGTCTATTCCCTTTGTTATTTAAGTTTCCTAGTCAGTTTAGGTTTCCCTATTAGTGAATGACTAGTTAATTAGTCCTACTCCATGTTGGAGTTATAGTCCTACTCCATCTTGGAGTTCTAGTCCTAGTTCTATTTGGAGTTCAACTCCTATTAGGTATTGTCTAGTCCTACTTGAAGACTAGCTCCTAGTTATATTATGATTGCTAGTCTGCCCTCTATATATATAGGAGTTAATGTACTCTAATTAGACAGATTTGAAGAATGATGAATTGAGTTAATGTTTGAGAGCCTTAGGGCTATGTGTGATTCTCCCCCCTCTTTCTTTATGTGATCTCTCCCCTGGTTGGATTTGTGCAATTGTGTGATCCCTTCTTATTCATTCTTCCTGTCCCTGAATTTGGTTTATATTGGATTTAGTAAAGATCCTACCTAGGATTGGATCACTTGTGATTCGATCTTACATCAGGACCTTATCCTGCTACCTCTTTATTTGGCCATCGTTACTTTGTTTCATTTGTTGATGATTTCTCACGTTGCACTTGGACCGTTCTTATGAAAAAGAAAAGTGAGGTTTATGATGCCTTCAAAATCCTTTATAAAATGGTCCACACCCAGTTTGAAACCAGGACCAAAATTATCCAGTTTGATAAAAGGGGAGAGTACATTTATAGTGGTCTACAAGATTTTTTCACTGACAATGGTATTATCCATCAGCTTGCGTGTGTTGACACCCCCCCAACAGAATGGGGTAACTGAGAGGAAAAATCGACATTTGTTAGAAGTTGGTAGAAGCCTTCTATTTAGTATGCATGTTCCTAAAACTTTTTGGTCTGAAGCTGTCCTTACTACTGCATTTTTCATTAATCGCATGCCTACCAAAATCCTTGGGTCCCAAAACCCCGTTGCACTCTTGTCCCCTCAGTCTTCTATTTTTTCCCTTCCTCCCCGGGTGTTTGGTTGTATTTGTTATGTGCATGTTAACAAATCCTCCCGCACCAAACTTGATCCCAAGGCTCTCAAATGCCTCTGCCTTGGGTATTCTTCTACTACCAAAGGCAACAAGTGTTATCACCCTTCCTCTCGTAGGCGATTTCTTTCCAAAGATGTCACCTTCCTTAAGTTTGTGCTTTTCTTTGCTCCTCATCAGCATCCTCTTCGGGGGAGAATGGGAATACAAGTGAAAAGGTTGTTGATGCTATTCCATTTCTTACTCCTTTCTCTTTTGATATTGGGAAACATTAAGAGGTGGATGATGTCACTGTGGAGACTGGTGGGCCTTGTACAGAGAAGGCACTAGTTATTGTATACACAAGAAGGACAAAGAAGACCTGCCAAGAGTCCTCTTTGGATCCACATCATGTGTTCCATCTTCCTCAGTCAGGTAACATTTCTTCTCCTTCTGAGTTAGACCTCCCTATTGCTGTTCGAAAGGGCAAGAGAGCTTGTAGTATCCTATAGCCCAGTTTGTTTCCTATGATGCTCTCTCTCCTACAGGTATTGTCTATACTGCTGCTCTTTCTTCTATTTCCATTCCTAAAACTGTTATTAAGGCTATAATAAACCCGAAGTGGAAGCAAGCCATGTCTGAGGAAATGATGGCCCTTGAGAAGAACAACACTTGGAAACTGGTTGATCTCCCCAAGGGAAGAGTTTTAGTTGGATGTAGGCGGTGCTACTGAGAGGTAAAAGGCAAGATTGGTGGCCAAAGGGTACAGTCAGGTCTATGAAATTGATTACTAGGAGACCTTTGCTCCTGTAGCCAAACATAACTCTACAAGAGTTCTTTTATCTGTGGCGGCAAACAGAAATTGGCCCTTATATCAGTTAGATGTGAAGAATACCTTCCCCCATGGTGACTTAGAGGAGGAAGTGTATATGCACCCCCTTCTAGCTTCAAATTTCCAGCAGCTGATAGTAAGATGTGTCTCCTAAAGAAAGCTCTATATGGCTTTAAGCAATTACCAAAAGCTTGGTTTGAGAGGTTCAGGCAGGCCATCTTAAAGAATGGGTATTCCCAGAGTCCAGCAGATCACACATTATTTACCTAAAGAGGTAATGGTACCATCACAGTGTTGATTGTCTATGTTGATGATATTGTGGTGACTGGAGATGACAGTGAGGAGATAGCTAGGCTAAAAGCCTACTTGGCCAAACAATTTGTGATTAAAGACCTAGACAACTGAAGTACTTCTTGGGGATTAAAGTGTTAAGGTCTAAGAAGGGAATCAATATTTGCCAAAGGAAATTTGTGTTAGACCTATTGAAGGAAACAGGGATGTTAGGGTGCAAACTGGTAAGTTCTCCAATTGAGCAGACACAAGTTAGGAGAAGACTGTGGTTCTTCTCTTCTTGATGCAGGAAAATACCAGAAGCTAGTGGGAAAGCTGATATATCTGTCTCTAACTCGCCCTGATATCACTTACAAAATGGGAGTAGTGAGCTAATTTATGCATGCTCCCAAGAGTTGGCACTTGGAGGCTGTGTACCGCATCCTCAGAAACTTAAAATCCTCTCTAGGAAAAGGACTCTTATATGCCCAGAACAATCACTTGAGGATAGAAGGTTATTCTGATGCTAATTGGGCTGGATCCATCTCTAATAGACAATCAATTTCCGGCTATTGCACATCTGTGGGTGGTAATTTGGTTACATGGTGGAACAAGAAACAACCTGTTGCAGCTAGATCTAGTGCAGAGCTAAGAGTAGAGGGCAATGGCTCATGGAGTTTGTGAACTCATTTGGTTGAGACGGCTAGCTCTGGAGTTGGGATATGATACTGACGGACCTATGCATCTCTACTGTGATAATAAAGCAGCTATAAGCATTGCCCACAATCCAATGCAACCTGATAGAACAAAGCACATTGAAGTGGACCGGCACTTCATCAAAGAAAAAATTGACACTGGCAACATTTGCATGCTCTTTGTGAAACAAGTGATCAGTTGACAGACATCTTCACTAAAGGACTCATTCCTCACCAGTTCAATTCCCTCTTATGCAAGCTGGAAATGTATGACATTTATTCTCCAGCTTGAGAGAGAGTGTTGGAATATATGTAATAGGCGTACTTTAGGAACTGTCTTATGTTAAGTTGTCCTATTTTGTATTCTCTTTTACTTCTCTTTCACCTCTCTTTCACCTCCCTTAGGGAGGAATATGTAATTTCCTTAAGTATTAGTTGGAACTAATATAGGTGAGATGAGCCAAGAGCTCATTCACGTTTTGCCCGCATCTCTCTCTTTCTCCTCTCATCTTCTCTCCACCTCTCTTCTCCCTTTTTCCTTGGCCTCTAATCTTACTCTTCTCAACTTCCAACTATTTGTGCCAAATAAAATGGTTGAAACAACACCACCACCATACATCCGATGCCAAATAAAATGGTTGAAACAACACCACCACCATACATCCGATGCCAAATAAAATGGTTACATATTAAAAATATTAAACAAATTTATAAATAAAAAATAAAAAACAGCACTAGAACGTTTTATTTGCCTAGGCAACACCTTATGCCTGCCGTATCGTCAAAGTGCTTAGCAAGACCCTCAAACGCCTTGGTCTCCTTTCCTCCTTGATAAGTATGGTAGGGAGTGGTAGAAGGATGAGTGCCAATGGTGGCAGGGGCCACCGAAGGGGGATCGGTCATGAGGGCTGGAGGCTGGTTTCAGGTCGGTTTCTTACTTCATCTGGTGCAATTACAGGTTCTTGTACCTTCTTTGTAGGTAATATTGTTATATGGAGGAGTAAGAAACAAACTACTATGGCCTGTTTGAGTGTTCAAACTAAGTATTGAGCTATGGCTCACAATGCAGCTGAGTGAATGTGGATTCGCTCCTATGTTCAGGAGCTTGGTTGTTCAACCGACAAGCCAATGGTAATGTTTTGCGATAACCAAGAGGCCATTTAACTTCGCCAACAATCCATTTTTTCATGAGGTGAAAACATATCGAAGTAGATTGTCATTTTGTTCAGGATGCAGTAATGAAGAATTTGATCTTCACTCTCTGTTTGTCAATTCTCGTAACCACCTCGAGGATTTGTTCACCAAAGGCCTGTTTCAGAATGTTTTCCTACTGGGCATGGGTAATGTCTATGCTCCAGCTAGAGGGGGAGCATTAAGTTTCTTAGTCACAGTTTATGTAATTAGCATGAGCTTCTTTTGTTTATAGTTATCATAGTTAGTCGGGGTATTATAGGAACTTCTATTGTTAATGACTTAAGTCGTTACTTATGCGTCATTATATAAAGCCCACGGTTTGGTTGTTCTGTTGACAATAACTCAACCGTGGGCAGTTCTCTAACTTCTCTCGACTTCTCTTTTTCTTCTCTCCTTTCTTCTTATTTATTGTTTCTGTTCTTAGTGCTTTGATATTGTCACAAAATCCACGAAGGCAACTTATTTAAATGTATGAATGGCAAGGGGGAAAAAACACTTCAAAGTAAAATATTATATATTACAAAAGAATGCTTGCAAAAGGGGGAAAAGCACAATGATAGATCCAATGTAAAGATGCTTACTACAGAAAACAGTCAAGCAATTTAGGGACAGAAACAAAATTTACCTGACAGAACTTAAGCACTTGGAGCAAAATTAAGGAACACTCTTCAGTGCTCATTCTCTGTAGGCTGATCCTGCGACAAGCACCATTATGTTTCAGACTTAACACAACTAAAGAACTTCTCCATCAACAGCAGAAGAAAATAAATTTGGAATGTCTTCATCATTTACACACTTGTCATGTGCTCCCGAGGGGCTTTGAAATGCTCGAGAATCAAGAATCAGTGCAAAGGATTTGAACACCGGAAGGCACCAACTATGCAGAGTGGATCCACTTTTAGTGGTAATTCTACCTTCTGAGAACAGCTTTTTATCCGAACCCAATGTATCAAAGCTCCTCTCAAGTGCCGTTATCAATATCCTAACAATACCTAGTTTTAACAGCAATGTCTGAAGAAGAAGAAGAAAGAGATGGTAAGGGGAAAAAAAAATAATGGATGCTGGCTTCAATATAAAATTAGGCACAGTTATATAAAAACCTTGGCTTGTGGATGCTCAAGTAAGCTAGCAAGAAAATCAAGTAATCTGTAGACCTGGCCAGAGAAGGACAAGTAACGTTAAGTAACCCGAACTGAATAATGTTAAGTAGCAGTGGCATCAACAGCAAGTATTACCTTGAAAATGTCCATGTCAGACGCAGGAGATGATTCAGAAATATGATCTTGTATCCATAAAATAAGGGGTCTCAGAAGAACAAGAGCACTGTCAGCCCTTTGGCAAGCAATGCGGATTATAAAAACTCGAAGCATGTCTTGTATGACCACCAACGTCTGGTGAATGAGAATATATCAATGGAAACAAAAAATACATGCAAAGAAATGAATTAGAAAGTTAAGAACCCCATAATCATGTGATTAAAGGAGAAACGGAACATGTTGGAAAAAAAGCTCCTTACAGTAAAGGAAAAATGTAGAATAATCTGGCCAATTTTGTCAAGCAGTGGCATCAATCGGTTAAGTAGTGTTTCAAGGTTCCCAGGCTGTAAGTACCAATCGATTTGTCTTTCCTTTTCAGGCCCTAATATTGTCCCAACTGCCAGTGTTCTAATCGCACTCAATGAGGGTATTCCATTCTTCCAAATCCAGATAGCTTCTTCTGGAAATAGATCACTCTAGCAATACATCCAGGGTGGGGAGGGAGAGAGAAGAAAATGAGTCACGTAATTAAGTTTGACTAAATTCAGAAACACCAACGTAATGTGATTAAACATAACTTCAATGATTCAACTCAAAAGTTAAATGTTACTTAATACTGAAACAGATGAGACAAACTCACCAGTCATCTATCACAATACAAGTCTTAGAATAGAGACAGTAAGCTTAAGTTGGCATTGTTGAAAACAACACAAAACCGGAAAAAAAAAAAAATGCAGTACCAGAATGCATAGCAAGCTGCAGGCTTCCTTTGGGCCCAAAGCTAGAGAGGAAGTGGCTTGAACACTATCAAGGAGGCAATGAAATAGGCCAGGAGTCCAACCATATACCGGCCAGCAGGCAAGTGCTGACACAATAAGATGACAGACAGCTCCTAAACCAACAGCAGAACCAGGATATGGACATGATAAATCAGCAGCACAAGCAGCTAACTTGGGACTGCAATCACAACAATCAAACCAATTACATAATAAACACAAAGCTACTTTAAGAAAGACCAGAAGATTTTATGTTACCTTACTTCTCGATGCAATCGCAAAAGAGCATTGAGTAGCTTTGTATTCCGATGCAGCTCCTTAGTATCCTATACACAGAATAAAACTTCAGTCTAATAAAAAATGTGCTCAAATATTCTTTTTTTGGGTGAATAATAAATTCATTACCATGAGGAAGAAAGAAGAAGGAATATGCACTCCCCGAGGGGGAAAGAAAAATAAAAACCTCAAAGAGAAAGGGGATGGAGCCCCATTAAAAGGGAGGGGGGAGCTCCAAGAGGCAACTATGAGCCTGTTCATAGGAGAATCCCGAACCGGCCAATGTGGAAGAGAGTGAAGCTTGGAACTGACATCACAAAGTAGATGGCATTCAAAATCATGTCGAAAGAGCAGAAATAGGAAGTCCATCTTTGAAGATTACGTTCCATTCAAATGTGATTGACAGCGGCACAGATGGCAAGATTACCCGCAATGGTACAAATAAAAGATCCAGCAAAAGTCATATCAATCCAAAATCATTCCCTGTGGAAGGGCAATATTCTTCTACTACCAGGCCGGCAGTTTCTGAGGACTTGGTTCCAAACAAATGAAGAGATTGGGCCGCTTAAGAAAAGTTTCCCAGGGTCTTCTGTCTCATTCGAGCAAAGCCAGCAGGTGAGGGGAAGAATTGGGTGGGGAGGGAGTTGGAGAGGGCTTCCAGGCAATGAAGCTATGACGAGAGATTTGGCCTTTGAACCAAACAATCTTTCGTAATAGGTTGAGCGGATTGTGAGAACAAACAAAGTCCCAAGGAGAGGAGGAACTAAAGATGCCTGAAGGCACGGGAGACCAGATGACTCTGTCACCATTACCAAGAGGGTTGGGAAGTAGAGAGGGGAGTAAGGGAGGACCATGTCTCATTAGAGATGATAGAGGCAACAAAAGCAAATTTGTCCAATATGAGCAGCAGCTAGATCTAGCACCCATGAGGTTGAACAAAACACAAGAGGGATGCTAGTTATCCAGCCAAAGGGAGGTGGATATACCATCCGCAATGGGCTCTGAGAGTAGTGATGAAAGTAGAGAATATTACGCCAAACCTAGTAAGCATTGAGATCATAGTTATTAAGGCGGCGCCTTACATTAAGGCGGTATGGGTAGGCTAAGGCAGTCATGCGCTTTATATGCTATGATGAAGATGATATTAGTTAGTCTATTCACTTTATTGATTTGTTTTTCTAATGAATATCTTGCATTGGTATGAATCTTTAACCTTATTCAGCATATAAGCAGAATTATAAAATTTTTAATATGATGTGTACCAAATAAAATGGTTTCATAAAAAATAAAAATAAAAATAACACTAGAACGCTTTATTCGATAAGGCGACTCCTATGCGTGCCCTATGGCCAAAGCGCTTCAGAAGACCCTCCAATGCCTCGATTGCCTTTCCGCTCTAATAACTATGATCGGGATGAGGGGATACAATTCAGAGAGAGTCTGTGCAGAAGGACCAAGGGTAGAGTAGACCTGAGAAACCCAAATACTATTATGCTTGGAAACCAACTTCCAAATGAGCTTAAGGGTGCTACAGAGTTGACATCTCGGATTCTGCGCAACGCAAGGCCTGCAAGCTTAGAAAGGCAAACAGAAGACCGTCTATTGGGATGGAGGAACCAAGCTGAATCAACACCTTTCCGAAGGAAAATGCACAAAAGGGATTCAACATGTTTGAATGTGGATTGGGGAATCTTAAAGGTACCGGACTAGTGGATGTAGCAGGATTGGATCATAAATCTGATGAGTGATGTGATGAGCTACAGCCAGCTGCATAGGAAAGAAGATTACCTTTCCAACATTGGACACTTCTATAGAAGCGATCGAACATAGGGGTGCAATGGTGGGTAGTGACTCTAGCAACAATGAGGGGGAGGCCAAGTTATATGACTAGGAGAGAGCCCAAGGAGAAACCAGTAATACCGAGGAGAGATGTTTTTTCAGCATCAAAGACCCCCACCTAGGAAAATGTGGGATTCTAGAAGGTTGATGCGGAGTCCAGATAAACCTTCGAAGAGATGGAGGGAGGAAAGCATGGAGTGGATGGAAAGACAGCCTTGGAGAAGATCATCAGATCGTCAACGAAGGCAAGGAGGGTGAACTTAAGGGCTTTGCATTTGGGAAGGGGGAATAAGGTGACAGTCGCCTAGGCCCCAGGCAAACCGCCTAGATGCCAAGTCGTCGCCTTGGCGACGCCTTGACAACTATGCATAAGAGTGAAGAACACCCAAAGGGTGCCAATTGTCAAGCCACAAGAAGGTGGAGGACCCATTCCCAATGGAGGAGGAGATAGCATAAATGGTAATGGGCCTAAGGGCTAAAATCTTTCTCCAGATCTAAGAGGCATCAGAGGGAGAGGGACAAACCATATGTAGTCATACTTGAGGAGAGTGGAGTACACCCAAGAAATCCATATGCTGTTGTGCTTTGAGGCAATCTTGCAGATGAGCTTTAGGATGCCCGCCATAATGTTGTCCTTAACTCTTCGAAGACCAAACCTCCTTTAGATTTGGGGACGCAAACGTCGGCCCAACTGGTCGGATGGAGGAATTTTACTTGATCAATTCCTTCCCAAAGGAAGGCACAGTGATAGATTCAATAGCCTTGGTGGTGGAGGCAGGAAGGGAGAAGATGCCAGACCAATAGAGGTACATAGATTGGAGCATTGATCTGGCAAGCACAAGGTGACCCACATAGGAGAGGAGCTTGCCCTTCCAAAGCTGGAGCTTCTTCTTCATGATATCAAGCATAGGGGTGCAAGGGTGGGAGGAGAGCCGAAAGGAGATGAGAGGGAGGCCAAGGTGACAAGGAGGGATCCAAGGGAAAACCATGTGAGATGAAGAAGGGAGTCCTTTACTGGGTTTGGGACACCAGCTAGGAAGAGACGGGACTTAAGGAGGTTTATGCGGAGACCAAAGAGGGATTCGAAGAGGTTAAGGGAGGCCATGATGGAGGAAATAGACTGAGTATCAGCTTTAGAGAAGATCATAAGATCGTCGACAAAAGCAAGATGAGTAAGACCGATGGATATGCATTTGGGAATGGAGGAGATGTGATGGAGGTCTGTGGAGGACTGAATAGATCTGGAAAGGACCTCGAGGGCAAGGACGAAGAGGAGGGGAGAGAGGGGGCAGCCTTGCCTAATAGACTAATACCAACCGTGGAGGGGAAGTATCCAGCAGGGGTACCATTGACCAGGACTGAGAACTGGGGAGTGGAGATACAAGCATGTATCCAATGGACGAAGTTTGGGGGAAACGACATTTGGAGGAGGACCTTAAAGATGAACTCCCGGCAGATGGAGTCAAAACTTAGTGGATCAATCTAGAGGAGGGCAGCTAGAGGGTGAGATATTCTTTCAAAGCCACAGACCATCTCATGAAATAGGATGATGTTGTCAGTGATGTTCCGACTAGCAATGATAGCGGATTGGTTTGGTTGACAAGAGAGTCCACCATAGACTGGATCCATTGGCAAAGACCTTTGCAAAGAACTTATAGAGGAGGTTGCAAAGGGAGATGGAACGGCAATCCGTCATCAAGAATCCCCCTCAATCTTGGGGATGAGGCAAAGAGAAGTGTGGTTAACAGCTCTTATCTGAGAGGGGTTGTGAAAGAAGCTATGGATGACTTTCACCAGATCAGCCCTAATGATGTCCCAACAGGAGGAGAAGAATCTCATACTGAAGTTGTCAGGGCTGGAAGCCTTGTTGGCTTTATAGGAGAGGTCGTCAAAGGGGATGGAGTAGAGGGAGGGAAGAAGGTCAGGGATGAATTTGTTGAGTAGGTCAATGGGGAGGAAAATGTGGGAAGAGGAGGGAGGACTAGGTTAGAGAAGGTTAGCAAAGTAGGAGGCAGCCTCAGATTTAATTTCCTCCGAGTGACGCAAAATAGACCTGTTGGAGGAAGAGAGCAAAGGAACGGAATTCGCATTAGCTCTAGCTTTGAAGGAACAGTGGAAGCAAGAAGAGTTGGAATCGCCCAGCTCAAGCCATTTGATTCTAGTTTTTTGAAGGAAGGATTCCTTTTGAGCCAGAAGAGAAGAGAGCTCACTAGAAAAAATCTTCTCTCTTCAACAAGTGAAGCCATAGTTCTCATGGCATCAAATCGATCCAAGGCGGTGGAGGGGTGGCTAATCGATTTGGCAATGAATCGTCCGTTATGGCGTTGCCATGCCGGTCAAATTGCCCATGTGTCATTTCTTCTTTTCCCTATTTTCTAAAGTTACTTAGTATGCTATTTTTTTATTTCTCTTATTTTATAAAGTTATTTAGCATGCTATAAGCCTACAATATATACCCTATAACATATAAAACCAACATTAAGCAACATCAAATCATCAAAAATCAACATAGCCCTATCAAAATCACCCTGCATTTTACAAAAAATCGACCGCCTAGTGAATCAATAGTGACCTGGCGTCCATGGCGGTGCCATGGACAAGCCTATCAGCCAATGGCGACCGCCATTTGTGAGTCACGTAAATCGTAGTACTGCCATGAACTTCTTTTTCAGTCAGGACACCAAATCGCCGCCTTGGCGACGCCATGACTACTATGAGTGAAGCATTGAGAAGATCATTTTGAAGGAGGGATTGGGTTCCCTGAAGTCTGGCCTTGCAAGAGGACGCACGGCCAGATATGCCACTGAAGGTGGAGGAATTCTAGGATTTCAGGGCAACTTTGACATTCCTGAGCTTTCTAGAAAAAGGTAACCAAAGGGGTGGAGTGGGCCTGGACAGGAATATTCCAGGCCTCCCGAACAATGGGAAGGAAATCTTGATGGAGGGTCCACATATAAAAGAGTTTGAAAGGTTTGGGACCAAAAGAGGAGGAAGGAAACACATAGGGGGAGATTGGGGAATGGTCAAAAATATAAGGGAGATCAAAGGTAGCAAAGGAGGAGGGAAAGGAGGTCATCCAGGATTCATTTGCAGGAACTCTATCAAGTTTGCAGGAAATCCTATCAGAATCAGCTCTGTGGTTGTGCCAAGTGAATTTAGCGTAAGAATAGCAGAGGTCAGCGATATCGATGTCCTTAATGCAATAATTAAAAGGATTCACTACATTAGGGTATTGGGGACCCTCCATGCTTTCCAGAGCATTTTCTGACGACATTGAAATCCCCACCCAGAGCCCAAGGGGGATCCGGATTGGGAGGCGAAGGAGCGAAGGAGCGAAGGTCAGACCTGTCAAAGTAGCGGTTGAGGGCATAAATGACAAGAAGGAAGCAGAAATTTGCTCCGGAGGGATCAGAGAAGGAAAGATGAATGGATTGGGAGGAGGAGAGGGCGGATACATTGATCATGGCCGGGATCCAAAGGACCCAGATAAGACCGTTGATGTGGAGCGAGAAGTTTGAAACGGAGGACCAGGATGGGGCAATGGAGGCAAGGATAAGTAGGCATCGGCCTCAGAAATTCTAGTTTCCAATAGGCAACAAAGATTCGCTTTAGAGGAGATAGTGTGGGAGCGGATGGCAGATTGCTTTGCCGAGGAGTTGAGACCCCAGACATTCCAAATGGTCCAAGGAATCATTTAGAAGAGGGGGGTGGCTTCATAGGCTCAAGTGAACCGGGGAAGAAGGGTCTTTCCTTCGCCTGTGATATTCTTTAATGGGGGGAAGGTGGATAGGGGAAGTTCGGGGTTCGGGGTTCGGGGTTCGGGGTTGGGGGTTGGGGTGGGAGATGGTGGTAGATTTGGGGGGAGAAATTTGGAGGGTTTGGGGTGGCTTTTTGACACGTTGTCAGCAAGTAAGGGGATGGTAGAGCCAAGGGAAGGGGACAAGCCGACGAGGTGGTAGACGCAATAGCAAAGTGCGCAGAGGAATCATCCTCAGCAGTGAAGGTGGCAGTCAAGAGACATGGAGAGGTAGCAGTAACAGTTCCAGCAAAGTCCCCAAGACGGGGCAGGGGGTGCAATAGTAGACGAGGGAATCCAAATTTGCAAACCACTTTTGTGAAGGATAGGGGCGGAGGCAGCATGATGATCAAATTGGCCAGATAAGCGTTCACAAAGGCTTCAGCAAGGTACGAGGCTTCAACAGCATGAGGGAGAGCAGCAACATCAGAGACATCAGCAACGGTAGTGGGATTAGCAACAGGGGTGAGAGCAGCAACATCTGAGGCTTCAATAAAGAGGGGGAGGCTAAGACGCAAGGCCAAAGGGAGGAGCAGCGATGCAATGAGGAGTCGGCCTAGCAGAAGGCCAAGGGAGGGCGGCAGGGGGAGCACCATCGAGACAGGGCAGGAGGGGAGAGGCATCGATGCAGACCCGGAAAAACTTAGGAGGGACGGAAAGTCCAAGTTGACACCTCCAAGGGAGGGGAGCGTCGAAGGATCGTCAGTGAGGCAAGGGCCAGAAGGGCCAAGGGCAGGAGGATGGGGGTCGTTGAGAGAGCCAAGAGTGGCGGCAAGGAAGGGGCAGCAGTAAAGGAGGACTAACAAGGAGAGTGCCAGAAGGGAGACCGAGGTTTACGGGCAAGGAAGAGGATCTCGTCAGATTAGAAGGAGATGGTAAACGAGTGGATGGGTATAAGGGGCAGGTAGGGGCAGGCAGCCGGGGTTAGAAGTGATGGGGCAGGTGGTCAGGTAAGGTAATGAGTCTAACGGGTTGGAGGTTTGAATGGGTTGGATTAAGGGGCCCAAGGGACTAATAGAACACAGGCCCAAAAGGGAGGAATTCGGAGGAGGATTTGTAGGATGGCTGGGGGGGCCCACAGCACAAGAAGGAGAGTTGAGAGGTGAAGAGATGGACTGGCTAGGAATGATATTACTTCAGTTGTACTGACAATATCTCGATTAATGAAATCAAAATCTATTGTTGTTGGCTTGTTGCTGATAAAAATATACATGACTATATGACTATATGTAACAGGCTCATTGGTGCTTCCTGGAGTCTCTCCTCCTTTCTGCAACCCCCCCTTCCTTCTTCCCCTTGGGGCATGTTACCTGCTTTGCTTGCTGTTGTTTTTCCTTTTCTTTTTCCCTCTGGGGCCTGTATATCCCCCCATTCTCTTCCCTTGGTAATAAATTTATTATTCACTAAATATTTGATTCTGGAAAGACGGTAGGAGCCAGGAGGAAATTTTAATGCTGCTAGAAGTTCCACTAGAAAAGGGACAAATCGTTCAGTTGGATAAACATGTCTTTCAAAGAATATGGAGTTAGTGTCCTAGTGATGTGGAAACGTCATGGGATACCCAATGGAGGGGCCAGATCTGCTTTAATGTACATGAGGATTAATTATGTAAGCAACGGTATTTCTGTAGTTTGTAATTTTATTTTTAACAGCTGCAAAGAGTGGAGATTAGATGACCATAGGATATGTTAAGTGGGTCCCATGGATGTGTCGACAGTTGGTTATTGGGGTTCTCCTGGTAGAGATTGATTAGGGTTCCTTATAGTTTTAAAACAATATTATTCTATTCTTGTCATACTTGACTACTCAGTAAAGTTAGTTGATAGCTGTGGGAGAGTCCTAGATTTAGAAGATTTCCTGTAAGCTTTTCTTTATAAATAGATGGTGGTCCCCCATGAGTGTGTTGTCAATGGATTAATTTTGTTTGATTTGGTACTGTCCTAGCTACTAGCTCTTCTCTCTCTATCAGGTAAGAGATATTTATCTCTTCCTTCCTCTCTTTCCTCTATCCTTCCCCACATCTGGAGATATTATCTTTCTCGTGTTATCCTCCATTTCTTCTCCTTATTTGGACAAGCTCAACAGATTTCTCTCTCCCTCTATTTCCTTCCACCGAATGCTACTTTCTGATCCTAAATCTTAGGATTTACATCCCTACTCTTATCTCTCCACAAGTTACCTCAATCTCTCAAATTCTGGGTGGATATTTCTTAATTTTAATATGGAATTTTGGATGATAAAATCCGGAATCATTCTTCATTAAATCTGGCTTTAGATCTCAGAACAAATTTGAAGATTTTAAACATCAGATTTGAATCTTCTTCCTCCCATCATTAAATAAGTCCAACAGCGGCAGATCCACCTAACTGATCTGCATTAGTTAGCCAACAGGGTCCTATGCAAGTGGTGGAACATGCTACCTTGAAAATTTGGCGTTTCCAGTGATGTTTTTTAGCTTCTTCATTCTGTACTCTTTGTATATTTTGTAAAGCATGCTGCGTAGTTTTTAAAGCTCAGACATTTATACCAATATTAGTGAAACTTTTTGTTCCCAATCACCCCCCCTCGAAAAGAAGACAATTAATCTTTTAGAGAGGAGAGGGTAACCGGATAGATTTGAAACGGCATCATAGTTTGCACCAAATTGAAAAGTTTTGACCTCTCAAAATAGTCAAGTCATTAGTCATTATTCCCTAGAAAAAAATTCAGGAAATATATTCAAATAATGCTAAAATAAAAGCATTTTTCACCAACTTCGGTTACAACAAGATTTTACCCACTTTATTTTACGTCCAGGCATTTAACATTGAAACAAACAGAGCTAAGGAAAAAGGGTAATGCAGATTAGGTGCGCAATAGACAAGAACATAAAAAACCTAGAGAGAGAATTTGAAAATCCAGTAACATGTACCTGCAGTTTTTGCAGAAGTGTAACCAGTAAAACAAGAGAAGGAATCAGAAGATCAACTACGCTTTGCTCACGACTGCGTTCCAAAAGTAAATCTGATGTAGAATTGCATTCTGCACCTTCATCTACAAGGTAATCTGTTCCAATAAAACAAAACTCAGTACCCACATCGACAACATCTGAAACACCGAACACAGTTAAGTGTTTAATTAGAATTCACTACCCAAAATTTATAAGATATTTCAAAGTTACAATCTTGAAACATAGTTAAGGCAATGCCTAGGCGTTGCGACAAGGCGCCTCAGCCTGGACTGGGGCCTTGGTCACCTAGGTGACGGCTTGTTGGTGCTGCCTTGAATTTTTTTCCATCCTCCGCCGCCTTGTCGCCTTGATAACTATGGCTTGAAAAGCTACATTTCACTAAAGAAAATAGCAAAACAAGGACAGCAGTCATGGGATGAGATTCGGAATGGGAAAGGAATTTTGAGGGGTTTTCTCTTCTTTTGTAGAAACTCCTACTCTGACGACTGCTTCAGTTTGTACAGCATCCTGTACAGATGCTCTTTTTGACAAAAATCAATAGGATTTTGCCTCACATAATTAAGACATTCATATGGAGATTTTGCTTGTCAATGGTTAAACATTTTTTTTTTTGGACGAATAAATAATTCATTACCAAGAGAAAAGAATATACAAGGGAAAAAAGGGGGGAGGGAGGATTAAACCAACAAGGAAAGCCAACCCAAAGGGAGCACAAAAACACAAAAAAACCAAAAGAAGACCAAAGGGAAAACCCACAAAGCACCCGAGAAGAAGAACCGGGGGGGCGGGGGAGAACTAGCGCCCTCAGGAAGGGTGGAATATTAGCCTGCAGGTTCCAAGAGGATATGATGAGGGAGTTCTTTGGGGAGCTATGGATAGGACGGGAGAGAAGGCCAGTAAGAGAATGGGCTTTGGAAGTAACATCAAAATAGATAGCATTCCAAATCTGGTCCGGCGAGCGGGATTTGGTGGTCCATCTACGGATGTTGCGTTCCATCCAAAGGTGGTTGATAGTAACACAGAAAGCCAACTTGCCGATAGAGTCACAAATGGAAGGACCCAAGAAGGTCATGTCTACCCAGTTTCATTCCCTTTCAAAGGGGAGAATAGGCCTTCTGGTCGGCCAGCAGTGGGAGAGGACCTTCTTCCACACCCGGGAGGAGAAGGGGCAAGAGAATAAAAGGTGGGGGATATCCTCCATCCCGGAAGGGCAGAAGCAGCAGAAAGGGGTAGCTGGAATGTGGCGGTGGATAAGGAAGGATTCAGTGGGAAGGCAATTGTTCAGACAACACCAAAAGGTGAAACTATGGCGGGGAATATCGCCCTTGAACTAGACAACCTTATACCAGGGAACCTTCGGGGAAGATTCGCGAATATAGCACCAAGCTGAGGAGGAGGTGAAAATCCCATTGGAATAGGGGGTCCAGGAGCATTTATCTTCCCTTCCACGATGCCCAGGGGGGAGAGGGGGAAAGGAGGACCAGAGGTCCTCTAGAGGAGGGGGACAAGAGGGAGGGCACCATCCATAGTTTTTAAGGCGGTAAGGCGACGGAGGCGTTTGAGGGTCTTTTGAAGCGCCTTAGCGATAAGGCGGGCATAAAGCGTCGCTTTATTGACTAAAGCATTCCTATGTAATTTTTTTATAAAACCAATCTATTTGGCTCAAATCCTAGTTGAATCCTATTACTCATATGTTAAATAAATATTAAAGGTTCACATGCATCCCAATGTAAGATATTCATCAAGAAAACAAATCAATAAAGTGAATAAACTAAGTTCATCTTCATCAATCATCAATCATCATAACATATTAACAGATAATATAAATACATAATTATGAAACAAAATTATAAATATAAATAAAAGAAGACATAAAAAATACAAGTATTTATTATATTTACCTCTATGATGCCAAAATGAGTGCCTAAGCCCTAAGGTCATCCACTATATTTCTACTCCTGTCAAAGAAGAATGAAGCTCACCGCTACCGGAGCAAAATGGTCGCCTAGATCAGTGGTTCTTCCTTGTTCCTTGATTCCTTCTCAAAGCTCTTTCTTAAAACCTTGACAAAATCCAAACCTTGTTTGTGAATTGTGTTTTTGTTTTGTTTGTTTTGGTTATTTTTGGTGGAGTAAAGCTGATCTCATACATCTCAAGTGTTAACAAAACCATACACCTACCAATAAAAAATCTATATTTGGAATCTTCATCAAGTAATTTTAATATGTGTTAAAAAAAAAAAATCCATAAGGCGCCACTTCACGTAAGGCGGAGCACTGCCTTATCATCTCTAGACCGCATCAGCGCCAATGTGCTAGTGAGGCGACGCCTTAGCAGCGCCTTAAAAACTATGGCACCATCCGATGGGAGATAAGATCGAGGAGACCGAGGCATTAGAGGGGAGACCAGAAGAGTATATAGATCTAGGGGTCAGCAATTGAGAAAGAATGCCAGCAGGATGCCAGGGGTCATTCCAGAGGGAGGTCGAATGACCCTTTCCTACTGAGTAGGAGATGGCAGTGAGGGCAATTGGTCTATGTTCAAGGATTTTTCTCCAGATCCATATACATTATGGGAGGGAGGCGCAGTCCAAAGAGAGTTGAATTTGAGCAAACCAGAATGAATCTAGTCTACCCAAATACTTTTGTGGTTGGACACAATTTTCCAAATAAGCTTGAGGACACCAACCATATTTGCATCTTTTATTTTCCTGATTCCTAAGCCGCCTTCAGATTTGGGAAGGCACACATATTTTCAAGTGCGGGGCCTGAGGAATCTAGAAGAATCGGAGCATTTCCAGAGAAAGGAACAAAGAAGACTCAAATGTCTTGATCACAGAGGCAGGGAGGATGAAGGTTCTAGACCAGTATAGATACAAGGATTGGAGAACCGATATAATTAAGGTGAGTCTACCGACAACAGATAGAAGTCGACCTTTCCAAATTTGGAGCTTTTTCCGGAGCTGGTCAAGCAAGGGGGTACAATGGTGGGCGGAGAGCCTGGCAGAGATGAGGGGGAGGCCCAAGTATTTAACCGGCAGGGAACCCAGAGGAATACCAAAAAGGGCACAAAGGCTAGCTTTAGTCTCGAAAGAAACCCCAGAGAGGAAGATATTGGATTTGAGAAGGTTCATTTTGAGCCCAAAAAAGTCCTCAAAGGAGAGGAGGGTAGACATGATAGTGGAGATGGAACAAGAATCAGCCTCGAAGAAGATCATGATATCATCAGCAAAAGCCAAGTGAGAAAGAAGAAGGGATTTGCATTTGGGAATGGGGGAGATGAGATGGAGGTCAGTGGAAGATTGAAGAGAGCGGGAAAGAACCTCCAAAGAGAGGGAGAAAAGAAGAGGGGAGAGGGGGCAGCCTTGGCGAATGCCACGCCCTGAGGGAAAGAATCCCATAGGGCTACCATTCACTAAGACAGAGAAGCGGGGGGAAGAGATACAGATGTGAATCCAGTGAACAAAAGATGTCGGGAAAGCCATCTGGAGCAGAACATTGGAGATGAAGTCCCAGCTAATGGCATCAAATGCTTTATGGATGTCAATCTTGATGAGAGCAGCAGGGGGTGAGACTTGCGATTGAAACCACGGACAATTTCATGGCAGAGGATTATATTGTCAACAATACTTCTCCTAACAATGAAGGCAGATTGGTTTGGGCTGACGAGGGAATCAATGACTTTCGGGATTCTATTTGCAAGGATTTTGGCAATGAATTTATAGAGAAGATTGCAAAGAGAAATGGGTCTGAAGTCATTCATGGAGGCAGCACCTTCCTTTTTAGGGATTAGACAAAGGAAGGTATGGCCGATCCCACTGATCTGATTGGGATTAAAGAAGAAACTGCGCACCGCATGGATGAGGTCCGAACGGATGGTATTCCAGCAAGAAGAGAAGAAGCCCCTACTGAAACCATCGGGACCCGGGGCTTTATTGGCCTTAAGGGAAAGAATGGCTGAGAGAAACTCTTCCTCGCTGGGAATGGATTGGAGGTAGGGGACGAGATTCTCAGGGACAAACTTATTGAGGAGATTCAAGGGAAGAGGGGTGGGGGCGGGCAGGGGAAGGGCTGAGGAGTCTCTGAAAGTGAGAGCTAGCTTCGGCCTTAATGAGATCGGGGGAGAACAGATCGATCCCAGAGGAGGAGGAAAGCATTGGGATCGTGTTGGCATTGTTCTTGGCTTTGAGGGAACGATGGAAGTAAGCCGAATTAGAGTCTCCCAAGTCCAGCCATTTGATTCGAGCTTTCTGGCGAAGAAAGCTTTCTTCTTGGCTAAGGAGGAGGGATAGATCAGAGGCAGCAGCTTTCTCTTCCTCAGCTAGGGGAGTGTTGAGAAGATTCAATTAAAGACAAGCTTGGATTGAATGAAGCTTGCTCCTACCTTCAGAGACACGAGAGGAGATGTTTCCAAAGTCGGAGTTCCAAAGCTTGAGGGTGTCTTTGACATTCCTGAGCTTACATGCAAAAGCAAGGAGGGCAGGCAGGGAGCGGGGGGTGGGAATATTCCAAGCGCAGTGGACAATAGATTTGAAATCAGGATGGGTAGTCCACATATCAAAGAACTTGAAAGGCTTGGGACCGAAGGAACGGAATGGGAGGTCATGGATGGCGATGGGGCTATGGTCAGAAATCCCAAGAAGACCAAAATGGGAGTGGGAAGATGGGAAGAAGTCAAGCCAAGGTTTGTTGACAAGCACCCTATCAAGCTTGCAAGCCACTCACTGATTGCCCACCCTTCTGTTATGCTAGGTAAACTTGGCTCCAAACCATGTGAGGTTGAGGTCATCAATACAATCGTTGAAGAGAGCCACAGCCTGGAATTCAATGGGGTTACCCTCATGCTTTTCCAGGATGAAACACACAACATTGCAATCTCCATTCTCCAACAATACCCCAGGGTCTGGAACCCAAAGAGGGGGCCTGAAAGAGGAGGTCAGTCCAAAGGGGAAGCCTGAGGGTGGCTCTATTATGAGCATAAACTACAGAGAGAGCATATGAAGGGGCCGGAGTGGTGGGAGATGGAGATATGCATGGCTTGAGAAAAGGAGGAGAGACAGGAGATGGATAGGGAGGAGGGGTCCCAAAGGATCCAAATCCTACCATTGGGGCTGTGGAGGTAATTAAATTCTAAGGACCAGTGCGGGGCAATGGCCGAGGTAATACGAGACGCATTAGGCTCCAGAACACGAGTTTCGAGCAAACAACACAGATTAGACTAGAAGGAGTGAATGAGGGACTTGATTTCATCTTGTTTTGCTGAGGAATTAAGACCTCGAACATTCCATATAGTCCAAAGGATCATTGAGGACCCGGGGTGGAGGGTTGAAAGCGCAGAGATGCTCTGCGGGGGGTGAACGGGATGGTGGAACCAAAGGCAGTGGAAGAGCATCAATAGTAACCAATGATGGGGGAAGCCATGGAATCAGGGGTGGTTAAGGATTGTTTGGGGATGGAGGAGAGGGGCTTTTTTTTAAGTTTCTTATGGGTGGTGGAGGAGACCTTGGAAAGATTTTTGGCCATGGGGGTGGGGTTGGCAGTCTGAATTACAGGCAAATCAGCCAATCCTGAGGGGCAGATATGCCGTTGGTGGTGCGTTCTTCAATGGGAAGAGAGTAGTCAAATATGTCTTGCTTTCTGCTCATAATGGAACCATCCGAAGTCTAAAGATGAAGGCATTGAGAGATTACAACTTCATAGTTCGAGTCATCACAAGTATTATGGAATTCGATTGAGGACAGTCTCAATACTTCAGGGGCAGGGCCAAAATCCAAGTGACTAGTAGCATTCGGTTGATGAGCATGAAGATTGGACGAGGTAAATGGGCCTTCCAAGGCCGGCGGAAAAGCATCTGAAGTAACATGAGCCAACGAGTAGGGACTAGAATTCAGAGGAATTTCCAGGGCCGATGGCAAAGTAGTTGAACAAGTCAAATTGGGGTTGCAGCCTTCCAAGGCCGAGGATGAACCAGCAGGGATAGGTGAGTCAGAGATGCGACCTTCTAAGGCCGAAGATGTAACAATAGGGCTACGCGAGTCGGAGATGATACCTTCCAAGGCCGGCTGGGAAGAAGTTGCCGCAGGAGCCATGCCGACTTCAGAGGACATGGCAAGAACACCTGGGGTATCCGATGGAGACGAGCAGTCCGTGGAGTAGGGAATAACATCAGAGCCGATTACGAAGGGGTGGAACAGCAGATCGAAGATATCTCACAGAACACGGCAGCGAGAGTCGAGTCAGCTTCGGGTGAGGAAGAGGGAAGCAATGGGTCGGGTAGGTGGAGATAAGGGCTAGGTTGATTGCATGGGTGGGTCGGGTTGTACAAGTTACCCGGGTAGAGGGGGCGGTCGGTTGGGAATTTGGGAATTTATTTAATAAATGGACCGGAAAAAATTGGCTTAAGGGGACAAAAGGAGATTCCGGGTTGATTTGGTTCGAAGGATGGTTGGTCTGGTTTAAAGGCCAGTTGGGTTAGTAGGTTTGGTTAGAAGACCAGACGGGCGTATTATATGAGGGCGGTAGAGTTAAAGGAGGCGGAGGTTAAGTACGAGTGTGGGTTCCAAGGAGAGAGGACCATAGGAGGGTCAGTGGCGACAGGAAGGGGGAGCAGAGGTGGGAGGGATATGCAGGGAATAACACACACTGAGCTCAAATGGCTAGTCTGTCCGAACAGGCATCCAGGCGAAGGAGTGACTAGGTTTGGGGAAGAGTGCATCATCGTAGAGGTAAGAGGAGCAAGTACAACTTCAGAGGAAGCCGCTTCAGCTACTAACATCATCAGGGTCGAGGCAAAGTTGAGACCTTCAGACAAAGAACTAGACAACAGACCATTGGGCAAAGAACTAGTGACCATCAGACCAGAGGCGATTGGTTTAGCAGCTACTGGAAAACAACCGGAGTCATTTGCAGGCGCCGGAATATTCCGATTTCTTTTTTTCCTATATCTCTTTGAGATGTGGATTGTAAAACCCTCTTCTGAGATGGGGACGACGTTTGAAGGCAATTGATCAGAGGCCAAAAGGTCTGACAAGGGCTGTTGAGGTGGAGCAACCTTCGGTTTCTCACAGTGTATGGTTTGATGACAAAAACATTTGCAGCTGGTACAGATGGGGGGAACCCAGTCATATTCAACTAATTGCTCGAACGAATGCCCTTCTCCATCCATTATCGTGATCAAAGAAGGGAGAACATGATCTGCTTCAACTTCAATGCATACTCGAGCGAAAGAGAGACAATCCATTACTTTTGTGCACATATCAGAGTATAAGGGTTTTCCTATTAAAGAGGCAACAATACTTAATCCTTTAGCACACCAGAAGTGGAGAGGTAAGTTGGGGAAGATGACCCATAGAGGAATGGAGATTGGAGCTGTAATGTTGAAGGAGGTATGCTCATCCCAGTGTTTAAGGAATATAGGTTTCTTTCCCACAAACCATGGACCACCATCGATGGCTTTCACTTTATCATTTTCTGCATCAAACTTGAAGATGAAGGTACCATTGTCCAACATAAACATGGACATAGAACAAACTGGCTTCCATTGATTTAGAAGGGAAGCTTTGACAATCGAGAAAGGCAGTATGTTGCCCAGAAAGGAGCCTACAATGCAGTTCTTCCATCGGAGTATCTCATCGGCAAGGAGACCTGGCAGACAGGCCAACTAAAGCGGAGTTGTGAATGGCAACGGGTGGAAGTGAAGGATATGGCAGGCAGTGGGAGGGGGATGGGTGGTTCTGAAGAAGGGGGAGGTGGTTGCAGAGGAGGGAGGAGGGTTGGAAACTATGTTGGACCATGATTGAGGGTCTGAAGAGGGAGGATCAGAGGGAGACTGCAAGAGGGAAGGGACAGGATTAGGGAGGAGAGAGTTGGGGCTGGGAGACGGAGAGGATTGAAGACAGGGGAGGGTATCGGCAGGCAAGGCCGCCGGAGGTTAGGAAGACATAGGTCACGGCATGGCTGAAAACCAGTGACAATGGTTAAACATTAGTCAAAGAAATAGCTCATCTCCCTAAAGGCCTCCTATATTCATTTGCTTATAAACAGAACCAGGAATATCAGCAATAATTGGGATTCCTCTAGCAGAAGTATGTGAAGACTAGCTTGACAACTGCTTCACAAGGGATAAATCAAGTGCACAACCATCAAAGACATTGATGATACAGTAATAGAGTTAGATGGAATAAATTACATCATGGACCAGAAGTTTCTGATAAGTGTAAGATTCCAACAAAAAGCAGGTTGGATACCAAGATATAAATCAATGAAAACTTTTCAGTTGACATACATCATCACGAGCAAGTAAGCATTAGCTATAGATTCTCATAACCCAATCTTCAAAACATGGTTCAAGAACTCGCTCAGATCTCGTTTTTTGAAAAAAGCAAGATGGATGTAGAGCCAGGCTGAAAACTGGGCAATATCTCGACTAAGATTTCGAGATCTCGCCACATAACCCGGTTTCGGTTCAGTCTTTGTCCAACCAAGGCATATAAAGCATGGCTTCAACCCAAAAGGTGAGATATTTCACTGGTTTCGCCTGGATCTCGCTGGTTTCAACTCTAGGAGCTATATTTTGTGAGAAAAAAACCATAAAGTTGTGGATTTGGTGTTTTTTCTTAGTGATCTTTGTTAGTAACACTGAAGCAAAGATCTTTAACCTTGTTGGCGGCTTTTCTTCTCAAGAACACTTTAAGGTAAAAATTTCTTCCCAAACCCATATTTTTCATAGAAATATCATCAAATCTTGTTTCTTACCATTGATTTTTTTTCATATGTGATGCTATTAAATGTGATCTATAGATTCATGGAAGAAAAAATATTTTTTTCTGTTTTTAAATTAATTTTTTTATCTTTCTGTTTAAATAAATGCTTTTCTTACAAAAAAAATTGAAAAAATATGATTTATATATGACGTTTGGTACTCAATTTTTTATATGTTGGTCAACAAAGGCTGATTTACAGCCTCATGGTTGCCTTTTTTTTTCAGTCTATAAATTAATTAATATATTTTCTGAAATATAAAATATATATTAAATAATTACAGAAAAAAAAATGAACAAAAATTTCTATTTTGTATGGAAAATTATTTTAATGTAGTGTAAATATTATTAGTATATTTTGAAATGAAAATGGTGCTCTTAGTTGCACTCTACCATACTTTATTATTAACTATGATATTATTATTAATAAAAAATATGATTTAAAATTAAGAAAAATTTATAAAAAGTAGGGATTATTATGTAATAGCTATCAATGTTCTTGTGGAGAGCAATTAACCTCCCTCCTATGACCCTCTCCCTCCTATGACCACCTCCCTCCCGGCGGCTACTGCCGCCAGCGCCCTCCCCTCCACCCCTCCTGAACCTCCTCTCCTGTCTCCCTCTGCCTCCCTTGAGTTGTCCCTGTCCTAGCCCTCCTCCTCCCCCACTCCTCCTTCAGCCCCTTCTCTGTCCCCCTCTCCCCCCTTCAACCGCAATCCTATGCTTTAATTGTCCATCCTTCCCCTTCCCCCTCTCTCCCCCTCGTGTGGGCCTCCCGCTGATCTTCATCCCTCCTACCTTCATCGATGACAGGAAGGTTGGGTTCTATCCCTCCGGCCTTCTTGAGCCAGAAATTTCTAAGTGGAACCTTTGCATTGTCGACCATTTCATGGGAAGCAGGCCGCCCTTCGGTATTGTCTAGGCTTCCCTCTCAAAGCAGTGGCGTCTCCATGACTGGCTGCAATCTTTCATGCACTCAAATGGGATCTTCGTGTTCAAATTTTCGCTTGAATCTGATATGCTTCGAGCTCTTGAGGATGGCCCATGGCGTGTGGGTAGTAAGGCAATTTTTCTTCGCAAATGGGATCCATTCTCCTCCGTTAGTAAAGTGGACTTCAAATCGACGCCTCTCTGGATCACCCTTCCCAACCTGCCTCTCCACTACTGGGGAGAAAAAGGATTGAGTATTGTCAGTTCGGTCATTGGAAAGCCCCTCTTCTCCGACCACAGAACGAAACTTATAGACCTAATCGGGTTCGCCAGAATCTGTGTTGATGTTCCAGCTGATGTACTGCCACCCTCTGAAATTACTATTATGGAGGAAAATGGTTTCTCCTTTGTTCAACAAGTTCGTTATGACTGGCTTCCGCCTCACTACTCATAGTGCAAGCCTTTAGGCATCACACAAAAGCTTGCTCCCCTCCATTAAAATATGTGATCACCTCTGTTCCAGACCGCTTGGAAGATGCCGATGATGATGACCCCGCTCGTCGGAAAAAGAAGAAAAAGAAATTCCGCCGACGTAAGAGTCGTAGCCGCATGTCCATCTTGGAGGACCCTGCCACAGATATCGTCCGTCACCGGCCCCTCCTGGATCCGGTGGTCCTTCTGCCTGAGACAGATGGTCTGAATAGATTTGATGTCCTGCACTCGCTAGACACTTGCTCCTCTGACACAGATGGTTCTGACAATGCCGATTGTTCCGCTTTGCCCCTTAACTATGCTTCTGCCTCTTCTGAAGGTGATAGCGACTGTTCCCTGCCGCCTGTCACCGATGTTATGCCCGACGACACCTTCGTAGGTGATCATACCACCCCTGCCGTCTCTCCCTTACCTCCATCGTGCTCTCTTTCCCCTCTCAGCTTTCCTTCTTCTAACGCAATCCCTAACTCCTCTCCACTTTATCCCTCAAGCCTTGATATATGCTAGTCCTTGCCTATCTCTGGTTCGATCCTCACCCTGGTTGGACCAAACTTCCAACACTCCCTAGACCTTCTATCCTCCTTTTCTGGTGCCCAGCCCTCTAGCCCTGGTCCTCGAGCCCATCTCTCTACCATCACGCCAAATGTTACTCTTCCTTCTAGCCCATCCGCCTCTACCCATCCCCCCTCGCTAGCCCTCGGTCTTGTCCATCCTCCTCAAGCCCACCTTGGCTCATACCTTGTTAAGTCCCAGGCCTAGCCCCCTCATAACCTTGAGCCCAACCGACTTCCAACCCCCCTTCAGCCTGACCAGTCTTCTGCTCCCTCCCGGCCGACTACCCATACTTTCCGTCCCCTGTGCACCCCCCTTCAACGATGGTTTCTTCGATTGCCCCCTGTAATCCTCCTAGCCTTCCACCAGGCCGCCCTGCCGAGGATTTCTTAGTCAACCTGCGAGCTCCTCTCGCCTCTGCGACTAAAGCTTCTCTTCTTAGCCTCCTACCAGGCCGCCATCCTGCTGTTATCTCTAGAATCCTGCGAGCTCCCCTAGCCCTTTTGACTGATGTTAGCATTTTTTCTGTCGACCTACCTTCAGCCCTTACCGCTATCCCTGTTCAAGCTTCTTCCAAGGCTGCACTTGCCTTTGTCCAAGCTCCAGCCACTGAAGATCTGCCAATAGCCACTGCCGCCGCCTCTGCTCAAGTTTCCGCCACCGCCTCTGCTCAAGTTACCGCCACCACCTCTGCTCAAGCTGCCGCCACCACCTCTGCTCAAGCTGCCGCCACTGCCTCTGCTCAAGCTACCGCCACCACCAACCACAGTTTGATGGGTGCTACTGTCTCTGCTACTAGTATGCCCCTGCAGTCCTCCCAAACATATGATTCTCCCCTTACCTCTGGCCAGGTGATAGACATCAGAAGACCCCTGCTTCCGACTGCTACTACTCCGGACGCCTTGGCTGCCACTACTGCCCTCCCCTTTGATGTGTCTATTCGGGCTCCCTCCCTCACTGGTACTCTCAAAGCCTCCCACCCCTCCTCTGCAACCCTTACCAACACCTCCCTTATCCCTACGTCCACCTCTCAAGACTATAACCCCATAGCCCCGCTTCCTTCCTCCAAGTCAAACAGGCCCCTGAGGAAGGCAAAGCCTCAATCCAATCCCAAGCCTAATCCAAAGCCCCTGGCCCCTCCTTACCAGCCTACCTCTCGGACTCCCAGAGCCTTCTCCCATTAAGGAATATCATCGCTCTAGGAACTCCTCCTCGGGCTAGCAGCACATCCTTTCCAGCTCCTCAGAGCTTTTAATCTCTCCCCCTCCCCCTTCCAAATGACCCCTAGTCCATTTGGAATGTCCGAGGGCTGAACTCCTCGGCAAAGCACAGTACCATTTGATCCCTCATCTCATCCTCTCACTCCCCCCTTTGCTACCTCCTGGAAACCAGAGTTCTAGAGCCAAATGCTCCTCGCATTGCTTCCTCCATTGCCCCAAATTGATCTTTCCTCTCCAATTATGGCCACTATCCGAATGGACGTATTTGGGTGCTCTGGGACCCTCTCCTTCTCAACATCACCTCCCTGCATTCTTCCTTTCAATTCATCCACCTCTCCATTTCAAATCCCTCTGGCTCCATAAATTGCTTCCTCTCCATTGTCTATGCCCTAAATCGGGCTTCTGAGAGAATTCCTTTGTGGAATGACCTTCGCTCCCTCTCCCTGTCAGTTGTTCCCTCCTCACCTTGGGGCCTCGTGGGGGATTTCAATGTTGTCAGATTCAGTCATGAGAAATTGGGTGGCGAGCCTATTGACCCTCTCTCTGTGGGGGCCTTTAATGCTTGCCTTGAGGATATCTATACGATTGACCTCCGCTGGTCTAGCTCGAAGCTAACCTGGAACAACCGTTGTTGTGGTTCTGACCACGTGGCTTGTAAGCTTGACCATGTCCTCGTCAATAAGGCTTGGCTGGATTCCTTCCCCTCCTCCCACGCTTCCTTCAACCTCCCAAGCATTTCTAATCACTGCACCACATAGTTTTTAAGGCGCTGCTAAGGCGACGCCTTACTAGCGCCTTGGCGCTGATGCAGTCTAGAAATGGTAAGGCAGTGCTCCGCCTTATGTGAAGTAGCGCCTTATGGTTTTTTTTTTTTTTTTAAACACATTTTAAAATTACTTGATGAAGATTCCAAATATAGATTTTTTATTGGTAGGTGTATGATTTTATTAACACTTGAGATGTATGGGATCAACTTTACTCCACCAAAAATAACCAAAACAAACAAAACAAAAACACGATTCACAAACAGGGTTTGGATTTTGTCAAGGGTTTTAAGAAACGGCTTTGAGAAGGAATCAAGGAACAAGGAAGAACCACTTATCTAGGCGACCATTTTGCTCTGGTAGCAGTGAGTTTACTCCGGCAGCGGTAAGCTTCATTCTTCATTGACAGGAGTAGAAATATAGTGGATGATCTTAGGGCTTAGGCACTCATTTTGGCATCATAGAGGTAAGTATAATAAATACTTGTATTTTTTGTCTTCTTTTCTTTATTTTTATAATTTTGCTTCATAATTATGTATTATATTATATGTTAATATGTTATGATGATTGATGATTGATGAAGATGAACTTAGTTTATTCACTTTATTGATTTATTTTCTTGATGAATATCTTACATCGGTATGAATATGAACCTTTAATATTTATTTAACATATGAGTTATAAGATTCAACTAGGATTTGAGCCAAATAGATTGGTTTTATAAAAAAATTATACATGAACGCTTTAGTCAATAAGGCGACGCTTTATGCCCGCCTTATCGCTAAGGCGCTCCGAAAGACCCTCAAACGCTTCCGTCGCCTTACCGCCTTAAAAACTATGCTGCACCATCTCTCTCTTGGTGCACCCCTCCACTTCCTTTGGGCCCAAGCCCTTTAAGTTCTTTGATATGTGGTCCCTCCACTAGGATTTCCTCCCCGTTGTGCAGGAAGCCTGGGACATCCCGGTCCATGCTTTCTCTTCCCCCCTCATCTCTCTCTCTAGGAAGCTTAGAAATGTCAAAGCTGCTCTCAAAGCTTGGAACTCCCAGTGCTTCGGCAACATCTCGAATAGAGCTGCCTCTTGCAAATCAAAGCTGGATGCCATTCAGTCTAGTCTCCAGTTGGACCCCTCCAACTCCTCTCTTGCAGCTGCCAAAAAATCCATATCTGCTGAGCTCTCCCTCATCCTTGCCCAGGACGAAAGTTTCCTCAAGCAGAAATCCATAATCAAATGGTTGGAGCTTGGAGACTCTAATAGTGCTTTCTTCCACCTGTCTGTTACAGCTAGGAACAATGCCAACTCATTATCCTCCCTCCTTTCTCGTGATGGCCCTTTGATTACCAACCCGGAGGATATCAAGTCTGAAGCCTCCTCTTTCTTCTCTGATCTCCTTAACCTCTCTCCTTGCCCTCCCCCCCCCCGCCCCCTCATCAACAAATTCGTTCCTAACCATTTGCTTCCTTCTCTCCAATCCATCCCTTCTGATGATGAGATCTCCTCCGCCATCCTATCCCACAGGGCCAACAAAACCCCGGGCCCTGATGGTTTCAGCATGGGGTTCTTTACCTCTTGTTGGGATTTTGTTAGGGATGACCTCATTCGAGCAGTTCGAAGCTCTTTCTCAATCCTTCCCAAATCTCTGGAATTAACCACACCTTCCTTTGCCTCATCCCCAAGTCTGAGGGAGCCTCCTCCCTACAGGACTTCCGCCCCATCTCCCTTTGTAACCTAATCTACAAGTTCATTGCCAAGATTCTTTCCATCCGCATCCAAAAGGTTGTTGACTCCCTAGTTAGTCACAACCAATCCGCCTTCATCTTTGGTAGAAGCATTGCTGACATCATATTGTGCTATGAAATTGTTCATGGCTTTGATCGTAAATCCCACTCCCTAGCCGCCCTTCTCAAAGTCGATATCCATAAGGCTTTTGATTCCATTTGCTGGGACTTCCTTTGCAACACCCTTCTCATGATGGATTTCCCCCCAAATTTTGTTCGCTAGATCTACGCCTGCATCTCTACCCCCAAGTTCTCTGTTCTCGTCAACGGAAGCCCCGCGGGACACTTCCACTCCTCGGTTGGGATTCGTCAAAGCTGCCTCTTATCCCCCTATCTCTTCTTCCTTAGCCTTGAAGTCCTTTCTAGGTCAATCCAATCCTCCATTGACCTCCACCTCATCTCCCCTAACCCCAAATGCAAATCCATCTCCCTCACTCATCTTTCCTTCGCGGATGATCTCATGATCTTCTCAAAAGTCGATCCCTCCTCCATTTCCTCCATCATGTCCTCCCTCCGCCTTTTCGAGAACCTCTCGGGTCTTAAAATCAACCTTCTCAAGTCCTGCCTCTTCACCTCTGGGATCTCTGGGACCTTGAAGGATCTTCTCCTCCAAATCACGGGATTTCCCTTGGCTCTATTCCAGTTAAATACCTGGGCCTCCCTCTCATCGCTGCCAAGCTCTCGGCCCACCACTGCACCCCAATTCTTGACCTCTTGCGTAAAGGCGTCAGCTCTGGAAGAGCAAGCTCTTATCCTATACGGGAAGTCTAAAGCTTGCCAGATCTATCCTCCAATCCATGTACCTATATTGGTCGGGGATCTTCATTCTCCCTCCCCCCACCATAAAAGCTATTAAGTCCCTCATCAGTTCCTTCCTTTGGAAAGGAATTGATTCCACCAGATTCCTTCGCCCCTCCAGCTGGAATTCTGTCTGCCTGCCCAAAGCTAAGGGTGGCCTCGGCCTTCGGAGCATCAGAGATATGAACAAAGTGGGCATCCTCAAGCTGATTTGGAGAATTGCTTCAAAGCAAAACAGTATCTAGGTCTCCTGGGTTTACTCCCATCTCCTCAAGTCCAACTCTATTTGAATTGCTGTCCCTCTCCCTGATTCTTCGTGGATTTGGCGAGGCATCCTTCGCCTCAAACCAATTGCCCTCGAGGCCATCTCCTACTCCGTAGGAAATGGTGCCTCGATTTCTCTCTAGTTGGATCTCTGGCACCCCTTGGGTATCCTCCTTCACCTTCTCAGTCCCAGAACTGTTTATTCTTCAAGAATGGACAGAATGGCCTCTATTTCATCTGTCCTCAACCCGGATGGCTAGGCCGCCTCCCCCCTCCCAAGCTCCTAGAGCATTATTTGAGCATCCCTCCGTCCCCTTCCCCGGAACCATTTGGATAAGGAAGACTCTATCTCTTGGAACCTTTCCCCCTCCAAAAAGTTCAATTTCTCCTCTGCCTGGAACCTAGTTAGGATTAAGGGCCAGACTACCCTTTGGCGTAAAATCCTATGGTTCAAAGGCCATATCCCTCATCATAGTTTCACTGCTTGGAGGGCCCTCACCGACTGTCTTCCCACTCAGTCTTTCCTCCTCCGCCGCCACATTTAGGTCCCTTCTGCCTACCGCCTTTGCTGGAGAGGTGACAAAACTGTGGATCACCTCTTCTCTTGCCCCTTTTCCTCCTTTGTTTGGAAGAATGTTCTTTCTCACTGCTGGCCTGTTCGCAGGAGAATCCTCCCTTTCAATAGGGAATGAATTTGGATTGACATGTCTTTTCAAGGCCCCACCATCTGTGACACTATTGGGAAACTTGTATTTTGTGCTACCATAAACCACATTTGGATGGAGAGAAATCTCTATAGAAGGACATCCAACTCCCGCTCTTTTGATGGGATTTGGAAGGCCATCTCCTTCGATGTCTCCACCAAAGTAGCCTCCATCCCTCCCCGCTCGGTTCCCGACTCCCCCCGGAACAGGCACATCATCCACTGATGGAGCCTCCCGATATCCTTTCTCCCCCCTCCCCTTGAGGTATTGTATCCTCTAGCTTTTCCTTCTTGGGCTTGTCCCTTTGGCCTCATGCCTTCCCCCCCCCCCCCTTCTTCCCCTTTGTATAATTCTTTCTTCTTAGGTTAATATATAAATATATATATATATTTATTCATCCAAAAAAAATATGTAATAGCTATATGATATTGAATAGCAGTTAATGCATGCATTCACTAATATAGTGTTGCTATTGAATAGTTACTAATTCATGTATAGAAACTTTTATGTAATAGTGTTGAAGTTGGAACACAATGTCTACTAATGGAGGTAGAGATATTGCATGGTTACATGAAGATCCAATGTTAGATGACAAAGGAAAAAAAAAATCAAAGTGTAGGTACTGTAAGAAAATGATAAATTCTAGAGGTGCCACTACGTTGAAGCAGCATTTGGCTGGGGGGTACAAGGATGTTGCCAAATGCCCCAAAGTTTCATATGAAGTGCAAAAAGATATGCAGCGAAGCCTAAAAGGTGCAAGGTTAAAGAAGGTAGAGAGACCAAGGTTGGATCAAGAATTCGATGCGGCGCTCTTAGAGAGGCATCCAACTACAGTTGATGTTGACTTTGATGACTCTGATTCTAATGGTGATTATGGGCCAGACATGGGGATGACAAAGGCAAAGTGAAGAGAATTGCAACTAGTTAAGGCAGCGAGCAGGATCTATCATCAAATGGAAAAGGTTAGGAATGTAGATATGAAGAGAGGAGCAGTTGGCTCTGGTTCTAGAGCAGTTGCATCAGATGTGCCTCACATAGAGGAGAGAAGGAATAAGAAGCAGAGGAATGTGGATGTAGGAATAAGAAGCAGAGGAATGTGGATGTGCCTTTCAAGAGAACTCAAAGTGTGAGGGCTGCCACACCATCATCACCACCCCGAAGACGACATGATGATCCTGATGAGGTCCTGAGGCAAGATCCCTTGATATTTAGACAGCATGATAAAAGACAAAGAACCATGAAGCAAGTATGGGGTACATGGATGCAACGACTAGGTGATGCAATGACAACTTGGAAAGAACTTGTAGATAATAGCATCCCAGATAATGCTGCACAAGGGACATATTACCCGTCCATAATTAACACTGCAGGAAGAGCTGGTCCAAGAACAAAGGGGCTCATTCCTTATGCGTTGATGAATGTTTTTTTGGCTCAGCAAAAGGAGTTGGATGAGTACATTAATGGCTTGAAGACTCAGTGGGAATTATATGAAGTTACTGTGATGTGTGATGGTTGGACTGGACCAACTAGACAGTCCATCATCAACTTCCTGATGTATTGTGATAGGAAGACTATCTTCTTAAAGTCTGTTGATGCATCCAAAGAGAAGGATGCAATGTTTTTATACAAGTTGTTGAAGGATGTTGTTACAAAGGTGAGGCCTGAGAATGTTGTTCAAATTGTGACAGACAATGGGAGCAACTTCAAGAAAGCAGGGGAGAGACTAATGAATAGGAAGAGCAAAAGCATCTACCTTTTCTGGACACCATGTGCTGCCCACTGCATTGACTTAATACTTAAACACATAGGGAAGAAGTCTTTGGTAGCAGGTGTGGTTGAACGGGCAAGACAAGTGACCACATTTGTTTACAACCATGGATATTCTCTCTTTATTGAGGGAAAAACGCGGTGGAGATTTGGTAAGGCTAGGCATTGCCCGATTTGCAACCAACTACATTGCATTGAAGAGCTTTCAGGATAAGATGGTTGGTTTGAGATCCATGTTTGCTAGTGAGGAGTGGTTTGGATGGAGGGAATCAGGTTTGCTAGGTGGTAGGGCAGCATAGGCCATCATATCTAGTGAACAATTTTGGCAGGATGTGAAGAAGGTCCTTATATTTGGCCCAATTGTAACTGTCTTGAAGTTGGTAGACTCAAATTAATGGCAAACTTGTAACTGTATGCTGCGATGGAGAAGATGAAAGCATCCATTCCTAGGGGGACAAAATCCTACATCAAAATTATTAAGGTGAGATGGGAGAAACATTTGATGCATTAATGCGGGGCCGGTAGGCCCCAAGAGAACCAACCCGATTGGATGTGGGCCCACTTAAATATTTAGGAATCAAAGACAATGAGGCAGTGGCAATTTGGTAATTGAATGACCTATCCAAAGGGTAATATTCAAGTAATGGCAAACTTGTAATTCAATTGATATAGCAAGGATTAGGGTGGAATGGCACTATTGTAATTAACCAGAAATCTCTAATGTTTCAATGGGTCGATTAAGGGAGAGGACTCAAGTGGGAATTTAAATTATTGTCAAGGCTGGATTTGGAACCAAAGAAGTTAAAAGGACAAAACGGCTTAAAGGGGATTTACAGGGGTATAATGGGAAAGCCAGAATGAAGAACTTGAAATAAACCCATCGATTAGGTTGTCTTCAACCTCCAACAGCCAAGTATGAAAAAACCAGTGGAGGTTGAAGGCTGAAAGGATTCCCTTTCGTTAATCCCCAATCGATCCAGGATTTTGGAAGAAGTTCTTCAACCCTCAATCACACTGATCCCAAACCACAAGAACACCAACCAGCAAGCTTGATTTTCAGAATATATATAGGGATGCGACAGAGGCAGTAGCATCAGGATCAGCCATGAATCAAAGTTAGAGTTCTCAATAGGATCGATCACAGGAACTGAAACCTTAGGGTTTCTGATCGCCCATATGCGAATACCTTTCGACCAGAATCTTAGCTTGAACCATGAGGATCCAAGTGTCTTCAAAGAATCTTAAGACCAATAGAGCACTGCTGAAACAGGAACCAGCGGTAGTTGCAGGTTCAGATATGGATCCAAATGGGCATCTTACAGTAGGGTGAATATCAGTTCTGGAACGCTGTGGAACTCACAAATCAGAAGTGCTTTTGATCTCAGATTCAAATATCTAAATCGCCTTACGGTTTGCAGCTGCTCCTCCAAGTCTCAGGCCAACAGATTTGGGTGTGAAGAAGATTGAAATAAACCTGATGGGCTGCTACAGTCAGCTAACACAGAAACCGAGAAAAAACCAGAGAAGAATAAGAAGAAATAAAGAGGGAAAGAAGAAAGACAACAGAAGAGGGAAGGGGATTCTCGCAGAGGAAGAGGAGAGAAAGAGAAGAAGGGGGCAGGCGGGGAGAGAGGCAGCCATGCAGGCACTAAAATCAATTTTTCTTCATTAATCAACTAACTTCTTCCCATGAATTACATGTCTAATTTATAATAAAATTAAATTAAAACTTTCTAATTAAAGTTAAAGACTAAGATAGAAATAAAATCTCCTACACCTAGGCTAACAAAATAAAGAAACAACTAAGGACTCAAATAGGAAACAAATATTCTCAAATAAAAATAAGATCTTAGAATATTCTATTAATCTTGAATCCAAATTAGTAACTTGGAACCCAAATTAGATATGGGTCTTGGTCCGGGTTCTGGAGCAGGTTTGGGTCGATCCATCGGAGCGCTACTTCGTCATGCATCCATTGCATAAAGCTGGTGAATTTATAAACTTAACTATAGTCCAAGTTAAAGACTTACTTTTTACTTTACTGACAATGACAAGTTATTTATGGAATTTGCAACATATTATCTCAATCTTAAGTTCCACTACAAGTACAATCTAGAAATAGATGATGTATTAATAGAAGCAGTGGAACTTGGGGTGGCAAAGTTGGTCCCTAAACCTGATCTACAGATAGCATGCAACACTAAGGTGGGTTAATGTTTAAGATATGTATAGTTTCCCAAGTGTTGATGAATTCCCTATTGTGTACTAACTTGTATTCAATGTTTGAAATATGTATAGATAAAGGAATTCAGGGATGCTACTCGGAGTTTTGGTAGGGCAGCGGCAATGGCTGGAAGACAAAGTACTGTCCCTGGTGAATGGTGGATCCTATATGGAAAAGATGCACCTAACTTGAGGAAGATAGCAATCAAGGTGCTCTCCCAAACTTGTTTTGCGTCTGGATGTGAGCGCAATTGGAGTACACTCTCACTGATCCACACCATGAGGCGAAACCGACTGGGTCACGAAAAGCTATAGCAGTTGGTGTTTGTGCATTACAATATGAGATTGAAGATGCAGCACATGCGTTAAGGCATGGAGGGTAGCAGTGAACCAATTGAAATTGCTCATGTTTTCTAAGAAGACTCAGATGATGACGAGGATCCCTTATACCAATGGGTGAAGGACCATGGTAGCTAGTTAGATGGGTACAGACATAGATGAGTATATGTCTCAAGAGGGTCGTGTGCTTTCACAGGTACCCAGACCTTTCGAGTCCCAAGCTATGAGCCTGAAACTGTTTGGTCACAATCCAGTGATGATCATGACGATGACGGTGGTGATGGGGATTACGGTGGTGGTGATGATGCAGGTGATAGTGATGGTGGTGGTGATGATGGTGATGGTGATGGTGATGGCGATGGTGATGGCGATGGCGATGGCGATGGCGATGGTGATGGTGATGGCGATGGTGCTGGGGATGGTGGTGATGGGGAAATGCGCGAAGGGTACTATTACACTGAACCAGAGCAAGAGCCGGTGCAGTTCACAAGAGAGACTTAGTTCAATCATGCCACATAGGATATGGACCATGGTGCAGTTCCCCCACACCCTACAAAAGAAGCTCACGTCATCGATTCATAGCTGGTGGAGAGGAGCAGGATAGCATGAACTCCATGGACATCTCTGTTAGGAGCTTAACTGACACTCTAGGAGGCTTAAGCATGGAGAGTGGTATTCTTGGGGAGTCGTTGCATGCACCGTCAGCTATGTATAGCACAAGGACAACTAGTTTAGACTATAATCATTCTAGTCAATTTGGCCAGTTTGGACACCCACAGGCCAACTCTTTCACCTCTGCCACTGAGAATGAGGGTCAATCACACTCCCAAATTGGGTCAGGTTTTGTAAATAGCATCTTGTGTCTCCAAAGTCCCAGCCATACATGTCGGTTCCTGTCCATCAAGCACCAACAAGCAGCTATGGATCTCGTTCCAGCTCATTTAGGCACTGTTTGACAATGTTCTGTTTCTGCGGTTTCTGCGTTTTCTTGTTCTCAAAAACGGAGAAACAGCCTAAAAAACATTTAATAAAGTTGTTCCTTTTCACCCATTTCTAGAAACATAAATCAAAATTTATGCCTATTTATAATTCTAGAAACGACTTTGACGAAAAAAGTCCGACTTGTTTCGTCGTTTCTAGAAACGAATTTGAGAGAAGAAAAAAAGGTTGGCGTGCCTGATAAACCTCTCAACTATTTAAACCTAAAAAGAGGCAACCGAACCCTCTCTCCCTTTAGGGCATCTAATAATACTATTGGGTTTATCAAACACCAAAAATTCCGTTTTTGTTTTCGGAAATGTAAAAAGTTGTTTCTGTTATTTCTAGACACAGCAACAGCATAAATGTTATCAAACGGTGCCTTAGTTTCAGAGATATCTACCCAAGGATTGGGTATCTCCAGTTTGTTGGTGATGATGTTTATAGGGCTACTGTGGCAGACTTTGAGTATTACTTCTGTCATACTATGACATGGCCAGCCTTTGTGCTTCAATTAGAGTAAAACATACTTCGACATCAGCATCAACAATATGGAGGCTATGATGATATGGCTCGTCACTCATTTCAGTACTAAGACTCTTGGCCTCTAGGATGGAGTGTAAATGTCTAGTTGTTTACTATATCAGTATATCTATGTTATGTACTTTATGCAGCTATGTTGTTACTTGTTAATTGTCACTTATCTTATGGCATTACAAATTTTCGATGCGACTCATCAATCATTAATAGTAATTAGAAACTATGGCTTTTATATTCTAATTATTATGTTGTGGAAGGTGGATTGATGAATATATCATACTAGATGAAGGGTTCGAAGACTCGCCGACTACTTACATAGGGTACAATGTCAAAGTACCATTTTGAGTTTGATTTTTAAAAAACTAATGTTTCCATTGTCTTTAGAATTACTAAAATAGGATAAATACATAGTTTCAAGGGCTACAGAGGCCATATGCCCACCGAGATCAACCACATAGATGAACGCCAAAAAAATACAAGATCTCGGCAAGATCTCTTTTTTTTTTTTTTTTTTTTTTTTTTTTTTTTGGGGTGGGGGGGGGGGCGCAGGGTGGTGAGATGTGTTGTGAAACCAAGATCTTAAACCTTGCTTCAAAAGAAAGGTCAGTCATAACTAACTTACCATAAGTATTGGCAGATCTCTCAAGTATGAATTTACAGTTGAGCAAAATGACATATGTAAGTGTCACAGCACCTTCTTCATAAAGAGCAGCAGCAACAGCCTTCACCAATAAAGCAGCATTTAGACACGCTGAGGCCTGAAGTACACTGACCATGCAGTTGTAATTTGCAAAATGAAGTGAGACTTCGTACCGAATTTTCTGCAATAAATGCCAAAATCCGAAATGCTGTTGTCAGCTGTGCTACAGAAGAGTCACGAAGACTAACTCCATCAAAATATCGGTCAGCAACAAGTTTCCCAAGCAGATTCTCTACAACTTGAACATCAAAACCACTGGCAGAATCTCCAACAAAATTTTCAACATCCATAGAATCTGATACCAGAACACTTGTTGAAGTAAGGTGAGCATCTCCCCCAGAGGCTAAAACAGCAGCATAGCGTAGAAGACCAATAGCACCATTTTTCTGATAAACAGCCCCAGCATCTATCCATTCCAACAACCTTGTAGGAGCATCTTTTCTATTGGACCCAGGGGAAGATGAATGCAAAGCTTTATGAAGCTCCACAGCATGTTCGATCCAAGAACCCAGAGAAGAAGCAGTTGAGTCAGTAACAATGACTTCAAAAAGCTCCGCAATTGAGTGAAAGATCGCAAGATTAAGTGGGGAAGCACCTGAAGATCCAGTAGCTCAATGGAATCAGTGCAAAATTAAAATATATGTGAATAAGGAACTCAAGGTTACTTTGTGTTGCCCAAGTCCAGAATAACCATATCGTCCATTCGTACCATTAGTCAAAGTCACTGGCTCCAATTCCTTGACAGAACGTAATGCTTCCAATAACACTGAAATTGCCTACACATACAGAATCTGTAAAATGCTGTGACAAGAAACAATTGAAGCGAAACAAAGAAATTATAATAATTCGAAAATAAACAGCTAATAATGTGCAGGCAATATCTGGGCTATGGGCTGCTTATAAACTTGCCATATCCCATGAGAATTGGACCCACCGCCACATGGGGCCCCCTAACAGATTAGATGGACCAAGGATCAGATTGAAGAATAACTATGACAATGCAAGTTTTTTCCATTTATTTGAATGGTTAAATGGAGTTCACTAAATTTTTAAAAAGATTCAAAAATTACTGACATATTAGAAGTCCACCAGTCAAGCTGGTTTTTTGGGCTGCAACCATTTAGATGGAACCTATCCATCTGTTGGTTCTGTAACTGCAACAGAAATGGAATGGTACTAATGCACAAGGCAGAAGGCATTTCAATATCTGAATTTTATCTTCTTGCCAACAAAAGCATGTCTTATCTAATAGCTTGAAGATGTGATGTAGATCCACACTTTGGAAGGATCTATCAGAGGAAGAAGGGCCCAGCAAAGAAGGGCCTATCGATCCATGCTTAGTTCCATACATAATCCACTTGAGTGCCTAAGTTAGTAGCTAGAAATAAGGGCCCATTGGGCCCAAATCTTTTTATTTAAGTATTTGTTTAGTTAATAAGGCCCATTGGGCCCATCGACTGTAAGGTCCAATAGGAACTATTAGCTACTTGGTTCTACTCCATGTTGGAGTTATAGAGCTAGTCATAGTTGCAATAGGAGTGTCTAGTTCTATTTGGAAACTAGCTCCTATTAGCTCCTAGACTTATAATGATTGTAATTTTGCCCTCTTTAAATAGAGGAGCTTATGTACTGATATTGCTCAGATTTGAAAAAAGAAGTTTTGCAATCAATTGCTTAGAGCAATTGGGATAGCTGTGGGTGAGAAGCCCAGGCTGAGATAGCCACTTCCTCTCCCACTTTCCCTTGTTTCCTCTTTGTTTAATCACTCCATTTACTTTTCTGTTTACTGTTTACTGTTCTTTAATTCATCAAGAAGTTCAGATCTGTAAAGCTATTAACATCCCAGGATCGACCAGCCAAGAAGACCCACTCTTGAACCAGCCGATCCTCTCTCCCATTCCCATTGTGTGACCTGTTCTACCAGCCAACCAGCAGGAGTGTTCCAGGCCCTCTAAGGATCAGTCGATCCTCATCTGAGCACCGTTAAGGAATCAGCCCATGTTCTCAAGAAATTTCCCCTATATCTCTCTCCAAGATCAGAAATCAAGAGGATTCATAACTTTCTGTTCAGCTGGCAGAATCAGTTCATACTTGTAGGTTTTGTTCATCACCTCAAGGGCTTCCATCGACCCAAGTTGCAGGGCCATCAGAGGCCTACAGTTCCAGCCGCAGGTATTCTCCATAAACCCTAGCTGCAGGCTTCTCTCTCTCCTAGGCTTTGGTCTTTGATTGTAATTTCTGGGTTTTATTGTTGTGGGGTTGTTTTAAGCTTGTGTGGGTTATTATTCCCTTTGTTCTAAGGCATCTTTAAGTGTAATTTGGATACTAGTAGTATTGCTTCAAGTTATACATTGTGGGGGTTAGCTTCTTGTAATCTACTCCTACATTAAGTGGTATCAGAGCTATGGCTGAAAAAAGCTCCAAACAAATCACACTAAAAGATGTGTGGCAATCCCTACAAGCCTTGACTGCAAAGATGGAAGGATATGACCAACAGCTAGCTGAACTACAAGAGTCTACTGCTGCTCACTACAATACTCAAACTAATGCTGCCCAAACTAATGTTCAGCCTGCTGTCAACAACACTCATCATACACCTAGAAGGGTCACTATGCAAACTCGAAGGAATATACCAGTTCGTGATGAAGAATATGATGATTATGACAACCAGCAACTTCGCCAGGATGATACACATAAGGTCAAGTTGGAACTGAAAGAGTACAACGGGAGACACGATCCCCTCTATTTCCATGGCTGGATAAACTCCTTTGACAACTATTTCCGTTGGTACCATACGCTTGAAGAAAGGAAAGTCCAATTAGCTATCATTAATCTAACAGGTGGAGCTAAGGACTGGTGGAAAGCTTAAGAAGATAAGCTCATACGCAGTCGTCAAATGCCTCACAACTAGAAAGACATGAAGTTGATCCTCAATGATAGGTTCCAACCACCAACATATCAACGTCGACTCTTCGACATGCTGAATACCCTCAGGCAAGGTACTATGACTATAGAAGAATATATTAATCGATTCAATGAATTGCTTTCATGAACAGGTGCCTAAAAAGAAGATGAAGAACTACTCATATCCCGTTTCAAATTGGGATTAAGGCATGATATTCGTGAAAAGTTGAGTGTAATCGAAGTACCCTCCATGAATACTTGTATTGAAAAGGCACTAGAGGCAGAGGATCTGATCAAATCATCCTTCAGGAGGTATAACTAGCAAACTGATGGCAAAATGCAATTCACACCAACCAAACCCAGTGGGTTCCCTACCCGAGCTCAAGTTACACAAGATAAGGGTAAGGATCCAATGGAGGGAAGGGAGAACAAAGCTGTGACATGCTACAACTGTGGGGGAACTGGTCATATGACAAAATTATGCCCCAAGTGTGGACGATCCAACTCCATCATCAATGCCATTGAGTCCAACCCTAATTTGCAAATCCATGAGCCTCAAGATGATGATTGGACTATTAATGTTGTTGTTGAAGGAATGGAAGATGTAGTTGAGGAAAAGTATGCACCAGAGGACGATGATCCTTATGCCTATGTCAATGTAGTTGCAAGAATCCTAGTGGCTGAGTCTAAGGGAGAAGACTGGAGGAGGAACAATATTTTTTACACTTTGATGTCTTGTGGACCTCACCAAGCTCAGGTGATTGTGGACAGTGGGAGTTGTGTGAACGTAGTATCTCAAGCTTTCGTGGTTGAAGGAAAGCTTAAGACTGAACCACATCCACAACCATACAAAGTATCACTGCTAGACAACAACACCATGGTTATAACTCAACGTTGTTCGCTGCCACTGAAGGTTTCAGATTATGAAGAAAATGTATGATGTGATGTCATTCCTATGGTCCTCACTGATGTGCTACTTAGGAGGCCTTGGCTCTATGACAACAATGTTCTAGTTGGAGGTACTAAGAACCAATGCTTCTTCGATCACAAAGGCAAGCCATTCATTTTAAATCCACTCAACATACCCCAAGTGAAAGACAAGTTAAGGGCTACCCAAGTAAGAAGACAGCATGTCTTAAAGAATGTTGCAAAGTCCTCTTCCAAATGAACCACTGAACAAAAGAAGCAACCATTCAAAGACAATTTCCGCAAGAAGGCCATATTGGACAACAATGTTGTCTATGTGTGCTGCCCCATAGGAAGTTCTTGACTACTAGTGAAGAGACCAGACTGATCTTAGCCCTTGTTACAAAAGTGATTGAACCAGTGAAAGAGGTAACACATCCACCAGAAATCAAAGAGTTGCTTGTTGATTTTTTAGATTTGGTGCCTGATGAATTGCCAGATGAACTACCACCTATAAAAGACATCCAACATGCCATTGACCTTGTGCCTGGGTCAGTACTTCCAAATCTGCCCACTTATCGTCTCAGCCCCACAGAGCATGCCAAGCTCAAGAGACAAGTGGATGATCTGTTGAGAAAGGGTTTTCTAGTAGAGTATGAGTCCATGTGTAGTACCAACCCGATTGACGCCAAAGAAAGACGGATCTTGGCGTATGTGCATTGACAACCATGCTATCAATAAAATCTCGGTAAAGTACAAATTTCTTATTCCTCATTTGGATGATATGCTGGACATGTTAACAGGAGTTTCTATATTTTCAAAGATTGATCTACGTAGTAGCTACCATCAAATTCGAATCCGTCTAGGGGATGAATGGAAAACAGCCTTCAAAACCAAAGAGGGGCTATATGAATGAAAAGTTATGCCTATTGGCCTCACCAATGCACCTAGCACTTTCATAAGGGTGATGAAACATGTACTGCGCCCCTTCATTGGCAAGTTTCTCGTAGTATACTTCGATGACATATTGATCTACAGCAGGGCACAAGAAGACACCTAGAGCATCTGAGACGTGTCATGAGGGTACTACAAGAAGAGAAACTCTACATCAACTTAAAAAAGTGTTCTTTATGCTGCCAAAAGTTATCTTCCTTGGCTTTATTGTGTCTTCACAAGGTATAGAAGGTGAAGAGCATGATAGATTGGCCTATTCCAAAGACTTCGATAGAAGTTCGTAGTTTTCACGGTCTTGCCTCATTCTATCGACGGTTCATACGGAATTTCAGCGCTATTGTAGCCCCCATCACAGAATGCACAAAAAGGGGAAAAGTTCCATTTCAATGGACTCCGGCAGCCACTAAGACATTCGACTTGATCAAACAAAAGATGACAGAAGCACCAGTGCTTAGGCTACCCAACTTTGATCTTATGTTTGAAGTGGCTACTGATGCATCCCATTTTGGGACAGGAGCAGTGCTTATGCAATAGGGCCATATGATTGCCTTCTACAGTGAAAAGTTGAATGATGCAAAAAAAAGGAACTCTACTTATGACTTAAAACTCTATATCGTTGTTCAAATTCTCAAGCATTGGAGACACTACTTAATTGGCTAAGAGTTCATACTTTATTCGGACCATGAAGCACTCAAATACTTGCACTCACAAAAGACCATTAGTGATTGGCACGCTAAGTGGATCTCATATTTGCAAGAATACGTATTTGCTCTAAAGTACAAGGCGGGAAAAGAAAATCAAGTGGCTGATGCACTTAGTTGGAAGGTGCTAATGATGAATACCTTCACAGTACAAAGTACAGGGGTGAGACATATCAAAGATGAGTATGCTACTGATGTTAATTCTTCCGAAGTGTTCAAAAAGTTACAAAGAGGAAGAGATGACAAATTTTCGATACATAATGGATACCTTTTCAAGGGCACACGTCTTTGTATTCCAATTACCTCTTTAAGGCATCACTTGGTTTGAGAGCTACATGGAGGAGGAATGGGGGGACATTTTGGCAAAGACAAGACCTACTCTATGATCATAGACTTGTATTATTGGCCTCAACCATAGAAGGATATTCAACATTTTATTCAAAGATGTCGTACTTGTCAGCTTGCTAAAGGAGAAAAAGAATGCAGGATTGTACACACCACTGCCCATTCCACATGCACCTTGACTAGACATAAGCATGGACTTTGTCCTAGGCTTACCACCTACACGAGAAAGGTATGATTCCATATTTACGGTAGCAGATCGATTCTCTAAGATGGCACACTTTATCCCGTACAGAAAAACACTTGATGCAAGTCACTTAGCCAAGCGCTTCTTCAAAGAGATAGTGCATATACATGGTTTGTCATAGTTGATTGTTTCAGATAGGGATGTTAAATTCATGAGCTACTTTTGGAAGACCCTATGGCTGAAAACAAACATTAAACTCAAGTTCTCCACGGCATTCCATCCTCAAACAGACGGACAGACAAAAGTAGTGAATAAAAGCCTTGGTAATTTGCTCCGTTGCCTATTCTGCGACTATGAGAAGACCTGGCCATCTATTCTGGACATAGCTGAGTTTGCCCATAATAGCTCCGTCAACCGCACCACTAGTCATACACCATTTGAGATTGTTTTTGGACTACAGCCATAACGACCGATTGACATAGTACCTTTGCCACCTCATGCCCGTGTTAGTGTTGAAGAAGATGAGTCTCATAGGCATATCACAGAGGTACATGCTGATGTTCGTCGCCGCATAGCCATTAGCAATGACGGGTATTAAGCAACTGCTAACCGTCATTGACGCTACGTGGAATTTCAACCTGGTAATATGGTGATGGTTCGAATTCCATCCGAGAGGTTCCCTCCCGATACAATGCACAAGCTCCACCCTCAGAATATGGGTCCATACAAGGTCCTGAAGCGTATTGGCCCCAATGCTTACATGTTGGAATTACCTCTTACTCGAAAGATCAAAAATGTCTTCAATGTGGCTGACCTAACACTATATGTGGGACACCATTCTGATAACCCCAGCAAAAGATGTTATTGATGATGTCCTTGATAACAAGTTCACTACAGTTCGTGGGGGCAAGGGTTACTACTCATTCCACGTCAAGTGGAAAGGACGACCATAACAAAATTGCACTTGGATCCATGCTGATGACTTTCGGCGTCTTGGCACGGATCTCTACGAGCACTACATGTCCTTCATCCAATCATCAGAGACGAATGATTCTAAAAAGGGGGGCGCTGATGTAGATCCACACTTTGGAATGATCTATTAGAGGAAGAAGGGCCCAGCCAAGAAGGGCTATCGATCCATGCTTAGTTCCATACTTGGTCCACTTGAGTGGCTAAGTTAGTAGTTAGAAATAAGGACCCATTGGGCCCATCGATTTTATGCTTTTTATTAAGTATTTGTTTAGTTAATAAAGCCCATTGGGCCCACCGACTGTAAGGTCCAATAGGGACTATTAGCTACTTAGTTCTACTCCATGTTGGAGTTATAGAGCTAGTAATAGTTGCAATAGGAGCGTCTACTCTTATTTAAAAACTATTATTATGATTGTAATTCTGCCCAATTTAAATAGAGGAGCATATGTACTGATATTGCTCAGATTTGAAAAAAGAAGTTTTGCAATCAATTGCTTAGAGCAGTTGGGATAGCTGTGGGTGAGAAGCCCAGGCTGAGATAGCCACTTCCACTCCCACTTTCCCTTGTTTCCCCTTTGTTTAATCACTCCATTTACTTTCTGTTTACTGTTTACTGTTATTTAATTCATCAAGAAGTTCAGATCTGTAAAGCTATTAACATCCCAGGATTGACCAGCCAAGAAGACCCACTCTTGAACCAGCCGATCCTCTCTCTCATTCCCATTGTGTGACCTATTCTACTAGCCAACCAGCAGGAGGGCTCCAGGCCATCTAAGGATCAGTCAATCCTCATCTGAGCACTGTGAAGGAATCAGCCCCTGTTCTTGAGAAATTTCCCCTATTTCTCTCTCCAAGATCAGAAATCAAGAAGATTCATAACTTTCTGTTCAGCCGGCAGAATTAGTTCATACTTGTAGGGTTTGCTCATCACCTCAAGGGCTTCCATCAAGCCAAGTTGCAGGGCCATCAGAGGCCTACTGTTTCAGCCGCAGGTATTCTCCAGAAACCCTAGCCGCAGGCCTCTCCCTCTCCTGGGCTTTGGTCTTTGATTGAAATTTCTGGGTTTTATTGTTGTGGGGTTGTTTTAATCTTGTGTGGGTTATTATTCCCTTTGTTCTAAGGCATCTTTAAGTGTAATTTGGATACTAGTTGTACTATACATTGTGGGGGTTAGCTTCTTGTAAACTACTCCTACATTAAGATGCTTCTGAGAAGAGACCAGTGTACCTCTGGAAAATGCCCCAGAGACAACAAAGCCTGACGTCCGCAATCAGACCTACAAATTATGTCAACAGAAAATGTCAAAGTGATCAATACAAATAAAGATCAAACAAAATAAATGAAACAAACAAGCAAACATTGCAATCCTACCTCGAAAGAGTACATAGTTCCCACAGAACCCGCAGAAATTCTTCAGAGTGAAGAGTTGACGTTAGAAGACGATCTATAGCATTAACCTGCACAAAAGCATAATAAGACATCTAATGACCAGTGAAAGAGGCGAAAATTAAAAGCAACGGCAATCTTTGAGGAACAAAACATCTGAACTTACCACCCTTAGGTGCGTCTCAGTAATCATTCCGACTTCTTGTGGGCGACAATAGAAACCCTTGGATATCAAAACTGATGCATATCGAAGAGGGATACAATCCTCCTTATTCATATCTTCAATACCCACAAGTGTCAGAATTACAGTTGCAGTAACTTCAGGCTGAAGGAGTAGGAAAACTAAGCCTGACAGAGATAATAAACTGTGGCATATGCATCAAGGAGACCAACACAGTATAGAAAGTTTGCAAAATGACAGAAACCACATATACAAAACCTGAGCGACAGAAAAGAAGAGAAAGAAGTATAGCTTCAATTGATGATGCAATGTCCACAAATATGTCCATGACGTGTCCTTTTTCAGAACGCAAAATGGCAGATGATAACAATGCAGCTGATAACAGAAGAAAACCCCTCTCCTGTTTCCAAAGAGAGATTGATATTTTAAGCTCTAAAAAATTGTAACAAATCCTCCCAATTTCCCCAAAGGAAAGAAAACAATTTTGAATTTCAGATAATAAGTTAAAGAGACAAAATAGCAAAAAATAATTGACAATGTTATGCGGTGGTGCTATTGTAGCTGGACTGATATGAACAGATGTGGAAACCGAAACCAGGGCAGAACCAACCTAACACGAATTTTTTACTAACAAGGGATTAATTAGTTATATGGGGCTTATGACAGTATAAGAACCTGAAAATCGGTACCTGCGATAGAAGGGAAAAGGAGAAAACAATGAAGAAGAAAGAGGGAGATCACAGAGCCATGATAGAAACCAGAAACTTACCTATCATGATCTAGTCCCATTTACTAGTACAAGATTAAGAAGCCTTCAAGTCCCTGTCTAACTTTTCACTCCAAGTTTACCCTTGATCAATAAATACAAGTCCCTTTTGCATCTTTTCTTATTTAGCTACCAAACAGCCTAATGGGGGATAGGTAGGCTGAACACTAGGTTCAGATAACACAACCCTTTAACAGGATCTCAAGCAACTGTAAACTAGAAATTAGGTCAAGTAATAAGGTCAAAGTATCTTATGACATGATTTGGAAAGCCATCTTTTTTTACGTGAACTCTAAGCTTGCAATGCTCTCTCACAACCCTGTAAGGGATTCCCTTAGGAACAGGCTCGTTGTTGTATCCTAGGATCTCCGCTCTTCTGTAGTGCCCCCCCTTCTGATTGTTGTGGTTTTGAAAGCCTCTGTACTTAAGTCTTTGTCCCCACCCCCACTTTTCTCCTGTACCCCTCTCCTTTCTCTTTCCCTTTGGGGTCCTTGTATATTCTTTCCTATATATTAGTAATGAATTTTCTATTCATCTAAAAAAAATGTCAAAGTCAACTTTATGGATAGGGCTCAAATTCTGGTCAAATGTAATAGGCCGTTAGATATAACAAACCCTCCAAACTACAGCAATGATCCAATTGTTGGATTGATGTCAACAGTCAAATCTTCAAATCTGGAATTAAAATAGACCAGATTCAGGAGGTTTCTGCTATATCCAGATCAAGGGATCAAATCACCTCCAAAGTATGGTTCAGGGTCCTTTAATACCCCCAAATATGGGACATCAGATTCCTCTCTATAAGGAATCTCGATTCTGGCAGAAAAGGCCCCAAAAAAGGGATGCCTCCAGGTTCTTCTTGGTCGTATTCTGCTGTTAATCCAACTCCAATATTAACAGCACTTAAACAGAAATAACAGTAGATGATTTCCTTCCAAAATCACAGTATTAAATAACTTCCAGTAAGCTTGAATAGCAGTAAATGAAATCAGTACTTGAGGAGAAAATAGAGCATAGGAAGGGGGTAACTAACTTTTGATTTTCAATATCTCAAATAACAGAGTTTCTCACTCCTCACTGAATCTCACAGCAGCAAAAGATGCAACAGCCATGGCTATGCTTGGCCAGGCCGCCATGGCTATGCTTGGCCAGCAGCCGCTTCTCCGTTGCCTACGCAAGGCCAGCGCCCCACCGTCGTGGCTGTCAGCTCCGCTAGGCCAGCTGCCTGCTTGGTCGTCGCCCGCAGCAAGGCCAGTGCCCCGCCCCCATGGCTGCCCCTTGCCAGCAGTGTTCTCTTGGCAACTGAGAAGATGAAGAGATGAGATAGTTTGTTAGCGTTTGTGGAACCCTATTTGGAATTGACTTGGTTGCCCTTGCTTGTAATGGGCTTCTTTGCTTTGTCTTTAAGCCCATGTGGGCTTGATGTAAGGCTAGGTAGGAACTACCCAACCCCAGTTAGGATCTCACAAGTTCAAAACTGAAATCAGATTTCGAACAAAAGTTCAAATCTGGCTGAAATGGTAGGAGGCCTGCAGTTGGCTGTAGGAGACTGATGGAGCTCAAATTTTGAGGGAATGCCCCTCTTGTGGTACTGATCAAATCCTCCAAAAGGCTTTGCAATCTGATCTCAGGTTTGGGAGATTTATAAAGAGGTTCCCAATAAGGAAACTAATGTTGACCTTCAAGAACAGATGTAGGAGCTTCAGCTGGACACCACACTCTGGTCGAGGAGATCTATGACGAGGTTCCCAATTAGGAAACTGATGTTGGCCTTCAAGAACAGATGTATGAGCTTCAGATGGAGACCAAACTCTGCTTGAAGGAGCTCCCTTGGGTGCTCTATGAACCACCATTTCAGAATTGGACTTACAGGTGAGGAGGAGATCTTGGCAGAATCGATCAGCACTCAAACCCTCACAGAACTGAGTTTCGATCCCTGTACTTGGCTGATCTTCAAGTTGGCTTAATAGATGAGCTTCTGGTCTTCAAGTAGACTCAAACACCGCTCAAATCACTCTCTACAATAGAACAAAAAGAAAACAAGAAACAAAAAAGGAATTGATGGAGGGGTTCAGAAGGGGGAAGAAGGTTAGGTTATGGGCATCTCACCCAACTGCACCCCTCAGAAAAACAGCATAAGCCATCTTTTAACTCAAACTTTCTTCTCCATTGATTACATAAGCTCCATATATATAGGAGTAAGTTCAGATTACAAAATAGAAGGCATCTAAAAAAGGAAACTAACATAAAATAGAAATTAACTAGCTTAAGAAACTAACTAACTTGTCTACTAAGCAACAAGCATAGAACAATAAGGACTCTCCTAGATGACTTGATCTTCACTCAAAACCATGGTTGACCAAGTCAAACCATAAGAAGACAAATAGGCAGAAAGTACTGTTCACATCAACAGCAACACAAGTTTCTGGAAGCTGCTGGACTACTCCATCAATTGCTGTAGTAGATGGCCTTCCAGAAGACAATAAAGAGAACATAATAAAGGGGAAATACAGCTGGTTCGATGGCCAATCTGGCCTGGCTCTGAGGTAGCAAAACAGAACCAGAAAAAGGGGCTGCTATGCTGGTTCAATGGTCAGCTGTGGAGGACCAGCATATGACACAACTGGCCAGCTGGATGGCTTTCCTCCTCCTTCGAATGGGATCTTCCTCAGCCAATGTAACCCTTTGACAGCCCTATCTAAATCAGGGCTTTTAAGTTGTAATGCACATGTTCGTGGCATATTTTCGAGTCTTCAAGCCCATGTGGGCCTTGGATGTAGTCCATTATAGGATTTTGTTACCCTTATTGGATTTGTAATTTCCCCTTTGGGCTGTGTTTCCTTCCCCTTCTTTTAATGCATTTATTATTCACCCAAAACAAAAAAGACTCCCTAAGTGACCAGTCTATCCAAACTTACATAGTCAGTAGGAAACTTAAAACAAAAACAACACTTGAAAGGAAACCCTCTACACTAGGTAAAGGTCTTTAGCTGAAATAAAACAACATAAAGTAAAAAGACTCAAATAAAAGAACAGCTAACTTACACATGAGGTGGGCTGGTAGAATAGGCCCATGAATGGGCTGAAAAAGGCCATGCCAACAAAGATTTTAAAAGACTCCTCTGTTAAAACCATGGCCTGTTTGATTTTTTTCCAAGGGAGTACGTAAGGATCTCCCCTGCTTTACAGCCTCTTTCAATTTCTAGTTAATTACGAATTGTCACTCCTATATAAACTTAGGAACCCTGGATTTGCATCAGCATCACAATGATTACATGCAAATAAGCAAATAAATCACCGCATGAGCAGAAAACTCTCTAAGAGTGTAACCATAGATCTTCAAACTTGTATACAGATGTATTGTTGGCATCATTAACCAGTTTTGTAATATATTTTTCCAAATTCTGGATGTTTAGTGACCTTGTGTTCAGTATAAGTAACAATTTACTGACAAAATAAGGAAAGCGTATCTTCAGAGAAGCTTTTGAAAAGCAAAGAGAGGATGCAAGAAGAGCAAGCACAAAAATGTAAAAGCAAAATCATAAATAAATAAACCATAGTTGTCAAAGCGCTAGGCGAATGTTGGGCAGTTAAGAAGTGTCATATAGAGAAGTTCTATGTAGCTGAGATAAGGATGTCAAGATGAATGTGCGGCGAAACTATAAAGGATAAAGTAAGGAATGATCACATCAGAGCTGAGTTGGGAGTTGCCCCAATCAATGACAAGCTCTGCAAAAAGCAGTTTGAGGTAGTTTGGTCATGTTTAAATAAGGCCTGAGGACGCCCCAGTAAAAAGGAGCCATCAAATTCAGATTGAAGGAGCTAAAAGACATAGGGGTAGGCCTAAAATGACCATAAGCGAAGTAGTGAGGAAAGACATGCATAGTCTCGGTTTTGTCCCAAGATTGAGCTTGGATAAAGCCTATTGGAGGGCAAGGATCTATGAAGCCAACCCCATTTAGTTGAGGTTCACCTGACTTGTTGGGCTGGGCCTCTTTCCTCTTACTCTCATCTCTCACCTTTTTTATTTAATCCATATAGCCGACCCACTAAGTTGGGATAAGGTTAAGTATGTTGTTGTATAAATTAATCAACCATAGTTGTCAAAGCGCTAGGAAAACCAGGACGGTCTGGGAGGGCCAAAAATTACGGCAACACCAACCAAGGTGCCTAGGTGTCACCTAGCCGCCACCTAGCACCCATCAAAAAAAGTGGTCAGGACACACCTAAGTGATTTGACAAACTTGAAATAAACGATAAAACAATCACAAACAGCTAGAAAACAGCCGGCTTAGAAGGACCTTTCTCCAGCTCAATTTAACACAAAAGTATCTTGGTCTCCCAATGTTCGTTATAACAAATGAAGGGAAGACCACCAGCAATTGCAAATGCCCGCTATCGCTGGTTTCACTTCATTCCCTTCTCGACACAAGCTAGGATATCCGATCAAATGTCCGATTTAGTGCTGGAGTGTGGGGTCAATCCTTGTAGAGGGAAGAAGCTGACCACATGCTCTGGGGAGAGCCCGAATCAATAAACTATCAAGACGTGCAAAGGGCTCAGTGAGCACCTGATTTTCAATTGAGTGACCCACTTTTGTGACTTGTTGGTTATGCAATAAATAATAGCCACTAATATAATAAAGGATCTGGCTACTCTCAATTTCACAAAGAATTTAGTTGGCATGGTAAGCGCTACCCCACCTTGCCTTTAGTTAAGCAAGTGGTTCTGCTCTCCAATTTTGCATTTTTAACAGCTTTCACCTCTCTTTTTTGAAAGATAGATCTTCTCTTTATGTGTCTATCAATTGCGTAACTTGCCTTTGGCAACCTGGCTAGTGCCACCTCCTACATTGTCCGACGACAACATTGCCTATTGGATGGCAATCGCTCATGGTTATTAAGGTGTCATCTTAGTAGCGCATAGGCGCTAATGCATTTTATGGGGGTTAAGTCGTTTGTCGCCTTATTGGTAATGCATTTTTTTATTTTTTATTTTTATTATTTTATTTTCTATTCCATTTCTATGTTTTCTATTGGCTTGTGTACAAAAGTCTTGTACACTGTGTCACACCGAATCACATAAAAGGAAATAATAATCGAAAGGAACCCTCATAGTCTCACACACACCTTGGCTTAGGGTTGAAAATGAAACCCTTGGCAGTGGCGATTATCTCCATCGATTTCGCCATTCTGGCTCTGTCAACATTTTTCTGGCTAGCCATAATTTTTCTGTCTACCATGGCTAGGCTGGCTTCTACTAGTGGTGGCTAGTGGCTTTAGCTGCTATTGCCTCTACTGCTTCTGTTGCAAGTCTATGATTCAAAGTAAATTGTACATCTGTTGATATAAGTTGCAATTTTGAGATTACTTGACTATGTACTTCTCCTATCAAAAGCAAGCACCTTGACAAGCCAAATCCAATGGCTCTTCTAGTTGATTAGGAACTAATATCCACTCTGCTTTGCAGTTTTGCTTCCACGTTGATTCTTCTATATTCTTTTTTCTTTCTTCCTATTGCATGATATACGAAAATGTTTGAATTCTTCAATATATTGATTGAGATTGCTATTGCTATAATAATTTGTTAGTGTATATTGATTGAGATTGCTATTACTGTAATGGTATGAATCTTGCATTGGTATGAATCTTTAATTTTATTTAGCTTCTAAATAGAATTAAATAATTTTTAATATGCTATTTGTGCCAAATAAAATGGTTACAATAAAAAACAACATTAGAACGCTTTATCTGATAAGGCGATGCATTATGCCCGCCCTATTGCCAAAGTGCTCGAAAAGACCCTCAAACGCCTCGGTCGCCTCACCACCTTAATAACTATGCAAGCGCTACCTCTTACTTAACGGTAACCTTGCTAACGATTGCAAATGGCTAGCACTGCCTCACCAATTGCAAATGGCTAGGTTCCTTGCAATCCTTCGACAATCTATCAGCCACCTTCGGATTGCAAGCCACCTATTGTTTCACCTGTGTAGTCCTATGCATAGTAAATACTATAGCCCCAATCATGGCTACTAATAAAATAGGACCAGGGACCAAAAACACAATGTAATTAGTAGGTATAAAATAAATTTCCCAATGTTTCCAAATTAGTCCAACTTCGTACCTTTCCAGCAAGCAACTAAGGAAGTTGGCTTTTTAGCCAAGGGAGAGAATGACTAAGAGACATCCCCCCTCACTCGTAGCCCACAAAAGCATACGAGAGGGGTAGACGGGTGATGGAGTGAGTGACCCAATCTGACCATCCAGCCTTTGTTGAAAACAGCTTTGCCACTTCCCAACTCCTCGCTTCTTTATGCTTGAGATTAGGTGGGGCGAGGACCTCCATCGGTTTCCTTTAGAATGAAAGTAGCTATGAATCCCCTACTAGTTTGTTTGATTCAAAAGGCGAACAGCCCCCCCCCCCCCACCCCCAACCCCCAACCCCCAACTAGTCGAATGGGGTGCGGTGCTTGTGGTAAGCTGCCCTGTATACTGTCTATCCAAGCCACAGTACCTCTGGTACTAAAATTCAAGATTTCATGTTGTAACTTTGAAACATTATTCAATTTATATAAATGAAGTCATACCTAAAATTGATTCTATATAAATATAAATATGGTGCACCCATCATTATTGGTCCCTCCTAAATTATCATCTCCTATGTGGTTTTGAAAAAATAACCACCAAAAATAATTATCCTATCTTTCTTTAATCTCAACTTCAAACAATAAAAAACTTTTATCCTCAGAGTTGAACTTTTACTGTCAACCTTAATGTGCCTACCATGATCTAAGACTATTTCTCCAATCCCTAATTCTAACAGCCTTGATACATTGCCCTCACGATGCCTAGCACACAACTTCGATAAAAGTCCTCACATCAAAGGAAATAGAGTACAAGAAAACAATAAATGAATAGATATAATGGAAAATAAGAAAATAATTAACTTAAGCACCAAAATAGATATTTAAAACAACTGACCCTTCAGCTTTTATTTTAACAAATGCATGATTAATAACCTCAAACAATATCGTACTAAAGTTAAGGATAACAAAAAGACAGATTCACTAAAAATTAGAGATCTGGCTGGTCCAGATTCAGTCAATGAAAAAGATTGATAGAATGCTATACCCTGAGAAGTGATAGCAAATGTGGGTCAACATCCCAATAGGAAAAGCAACATTTGGATGATGCAATCAAGTCAATAGTTGCTTTGTATGTTAACAGTCCAGTCTGACCAAGAATCAATGATCTCCTCGCACAAGCCATGGGTGAAGGATCTTCAATTGGACCACATGAATTTAACAATTTCTGCATCAATTGTGTGTAAACCATGAATAAAAGAATATATAATTATATATCACATGCTTGGAAAGAATAGCAATTACATTCAATGAAATATAGAAACTGACCATGAGCTTTTTAAGCTGAGACCTGGCACTATTAAGCATGCTGAAGAAAACATTTGTAACACAACCAGCAGTAGTTAAACCGCCCAAGACAGATAGTACTGCAGACTGCCGGAAAAAGAGAGACAATGACAGTAATATCTATACCACAGAAAATATAAAAAAAAGCTGCTGCAAGCACACAGCCAATCATGGTTCTAAGTAACGGTATCGCATCGGCATATCAACCAATACATACCAGCATTGCCAAAGCCCAATACCAATGGGGTGTATCGGCCAAAAACTGTATCATTTTTAAATTACGTCTGATACCAGCCCGATACAGCCCAATTCCAGCTTATCCCTATCTGTATCATGTCAGTATTGGCCAAGACCTATATGGACATTGATACCGATACCTATAACCTAGCAACCAATTCTAAGAATATACCTCATATCTAGATGCAACTTCATATGAGCGCAAGCGATGCAGGATATAAGTGGCAAGAGAAGCAACATCATGGCGCTGCCTTTGCAGTAACAATTTCAATATTTGGCTATAACCTTCACTATTGCCAGCTGGGACATTCATGTCTTCACGAGGCCACCAACCCAAGAATCCTTCACATCCAATGGCATGTCGAGTAGCTCGCTCAACAACTCCTAGTACCAATAATGTGACAGCTGTTGATTTTTGTATCTCAAGACGGGAAACATGCACAAGCTGCTCCATTCCACCACCATTCACAAAGTAAAAACAACTCTCCCTCCAAGGGCACAAGAGAAGAACAATGGACAAGACTACAATCATCTTCTTGTTCTGGGGGAAAAAATTCAAGCAAGTGGATTACTAACTATTAACAAAGTGATCATGCATGCTTTTCTCTACTATTCCCTTCTAACCAGAAGAATATGTAACAATTCAGCTATGGTAGATCGATGAAGCAGGGAGATTTTAAATTACCTGAGAAAGCTGTGGAAGTGCAGTAACTGCAGAACTCTTTTTCACACAAAAATATTTTTCTAATACCTCACTTAACAAATCAGAAGTAGCCAAATCACCCTCAGATTCGAAAATAATGCCATCCCCCAAAATTTCAGCTGTCAAGTTCCCTGAACCATGTTGAAGTAATTTAAAGAGTTGAAGAAGCTCACTTCTAGCCTCCATAAGAACACGTTGCGATTTTTCTTTGCAATTTGTGGAGCAAATCTGCTTGTATTTTTTCAAAGTGATATTTGTGCCATGCAAATCACTACTGACATAAGAAGAGACTGCTGATACAACAATATCAGCAACTTTGTCGCTAGCATCCCCAAGATCTGACAACTCAAATATCTTTAGAACCAATGTGACAAACTGCCTTATTTCAGCAGAAATATCCGCCTCAGCAATTGGTAAAGAGAGTGACGTTAGTGAGGATATAGATTCCTCAAATGCCAACTTTGATGAACGCAACACAGGAGGGAGATCCTCAAGCTTTCCTTCAGAAGGCAAAGAAACAAGGTTAGCTAAACAGCTATCCAAATCAAATTCTATGTTGAACTGTCCCAGATCCTCTGCAGTATTGCCATAGATGACCAAGGTAAGGCTACGGTAGCTGCCTCTTACAACCAGATGATTTGTTACTACAGCCTGCACCAAATCAGTTTGTTACTTTTTTAACATGCCATATAATTGGGACTTGGAAACATATTCTTTTTTTAATAAAAAAAAAAATCTAAAAATAGAGGAAGGATGACAACTGTTCAGTTTTAGCAATGCTGAAGGAAAAGCAATATCCATCTCAAAAAACACTTATTTTGAGAAATAAGAAAATGCAATCCAAAAAGATCCACTAATACCACACAAGCTCCTTGTTCATCCTTCCTCTCTCGATGATGATGCGAAACCGGGGTTCAAAAACCCTATTCGGTTTCATTAGGGCCCAGTTAAATGTTATATAACTCAAATCACAAGCACCAGTGGCAAAACAGCAAATGTTTTGAGTTTTGTAATAGAGCGGCTGGATTGTAATTTATGAGAATCAGCAATAAAGAAGGAAACAATGAAAGAAGTTTAAAGTTTCAATGGGAGGGTAGTCTGGGGAATTAACTTAAAGAGATAATGATTCCAAGCACTTAAGTCATGAGGGCAGATATGTAATTCTAGTGAACAGTAACTCTTCTTCAACCTTCAACAAGGATAGAAACACAGATACGAAACGGTAAAACCAGGTTCCTTTTAATCCATCGAACTCCCTCTCTGGTTGTCCAATTGAGTTGCAACCTTGGGAGAGAAATCGTGACTCAAACCTCTCCTGATTACAACCAGCATCATTCCAGCACAACAAGCTAGAATCTCAAGAAAACTTGTGCAACCTGAACCTGTTGGACCATGTAAACACCAGATCTGAAAGTAGGTTCAGTTCACCCGGCAAGAGGAGTTCCAGGAAGTGATACTCCAGGGTTTTGGGTCACCTATGGGTAGAGAACCCTCGACCAAAGTTTCAGTCCCAACAGATCAAAGGAGAGGGATATCAATCCACTTGACTCGGCTGCAACTGTCGCCCTAGAAACAGGGGTTCAACCAGCAAGGGACAATAAGGGTAAGAAGGAGAAGAAGAAAGAAAGGGAAGGGAAGGGAGTTCTCTCACACCACACTCACGATGAGCAACTTCTCAATCAATTCATTCAATTCTCAAAACCTATTCAACACTGTCCATCGGTTACATATAAATAAGAGAAAACATCACCTCAAAAATGGAAATTGTTCTACTAAGAAATAAACTAAAATACTACTGCTAAGTATCTACTTCTGAAACAAAGAGATTCAAATAATACTAAGAAAGCAATAAAATCTCCTACGGAACCTACCAACCCTTGCCAGACCAGAAAATCGGTTTGGGTTGGTTATGTCTAGGCTTAAGCCTCCAAATAGGGTCGTTTCGGTCCAGCCAAGCCAAGTCCTCTGCATTAGATGATATATTTGAGTAAGAATATAAATTCTCGTGATTTTATCCAAAAGCAAATTATCATCACAAAATAATAGAAATTAGGATACAAAGAGAGATACAAGCAAAAGTAATAGGCCAACTTTGGTGCCTAAACAAAGGCTTACATTCACCAACAACCTAGAAACATGACCATTTGTATTAAGAAATGCAATTTTCATAAGCACAAATTACTTCAAATTTAAGTTATCATCTTCATTTCGCTTCAGCAAAAAACCGAAACTAACGGCGTCAAAATTTGGCCACAATGGCAGGCCCGACCAGACCCGACCACTTAAATCCCGAAACCGGGCCAAATGTTTACATGCTTAATGTACAGTTACGATCTACTCTCAGGTAATGCTTTACTCAATCCATAAAGGGTCCTCACCATAAAACCATGGGCCTGACCACTGCTCAAGGAATTGGTATCGGATCACCCGAATCGGAGAATTTGCAATGTAATCGATAGGCGGCAATACCGATTCCGGGCCAATCCCATATCGGTACAGACTAAGGGTAAAAAAGTGAAAAAAATTCAATTTTTTTAAGAGAACCAGGTTTAGACATGTCTAATACAAGTCGATCCGGATCAGTAACAAATTGGTATCAACCGAGACCAATCCCAATCCCAATCCCGACTACTAAAACCATGCACCTAACTAAGATGGCCTAAAATAACCCTAGGAAAAGTGGTGAGGAAAGACATGCATAGCATAGGCCCTGTATCAAGTATGAGGTCGAATAAAACGGATTGGAGGGCAAGGATCTCTCTCATTATACTCTCCTCTCTTCGCAACACTTGCAAATCTTAGATGCTTTGGGGTCAACCAAGTTAGTCTAATCCATGTTGTCCAGGATTTTGCGAATTACAACGATCTTCTTCCATTTACTTTTGAATTTATCTGATTCATGTGAGTTTGGATGTTTTCCGTTTTTAAGTTGGTTGATGTAATTGAAAATTAAGGGGGATTTTGGAAAGGAAATTTAGGAGCTCTTTTGGGGGATTTGGCTTGTTTGCAAGCATATTGACGGTTTTTCTTACAAACTTGCAAGCAGATTCTCAATATTTTTTTTTAATTTATTGGATTCCAAAGGAACTATTTCTTTTGGCTCAGTGGCTTGTTTGGCATATTCCAAGATTTTGTTTTTTTTTTTTTATGAATAAATAAATTCACTACCAAGGAGAAGAAGAATATAAAAGGGAAGGAGAGGGGAAGAAGGCTAAAGCATCAAGATAATGATACATCATAGAGGGGGGGAGATAATAGAGGTAGGAATACCCCAGGACACAACAACGGAGCCAAACAACTAAGTTTGGAGCTAACATCAAAGTAGATGGCTTTCCAAATCTTATCAAATGAGCGAGAATTGGAAGTCCATCTACAAAGATTGCGCTCCATCTAGATATGGTTAATAGTAGCACAAAAGACAAGCTTCTCAGCCGTATCACAGATAAAAGGACCACCAAAGGTTGTCAACCTAGATCCATTCTCTACTCAGGGGGAAGATTTGTCTGCTGGAAGGCCAACAGGAGGCGAGGACTCTCTTCCAAATAGTGGAGGAGAAGGGGTTGGAGAAGAAGAGATAATCAGCATCTTCAGTGCCATTCCAGCAAAGACAACAGGAATGGGGGACCTGGATGTGCCAATAAATAAGGAATGATTGGGTGGGGAGGCAATTAGAAAGAGCGCATCAAGCTGTGAAGCTATGGCAAGGGATGTGGCCATTAAACCAAATTATGTTGCGTCGGGGGATGAGACTATCCTTTAAATGAATGAAATCACAAGCAGAAGCAAAAGAGGACAGTCCCAGAGGAGACAAGGACCAAATGATCTTGTCTTGCCTTCCACAATGACCCGGGGGATGGGGGGAGGAAGAACTAGAGGTCAAAAAGGGGGGAGAGGAAGGAGGGGGAGACCAATCTCCTTGGGAGATGATAGAGGCAACAATTGCAGATCTACTCAAGCCGGACAATCCTGGGGGAGATCAAAGAAAGGATGTTTGTGTCTTTTCTAATATAGCAAAGGAATGTCTTTTCTAATAACTCTGATTCAGCTCGTCAGCTCAAGGTTTGAGTCTCATGAGAATTGATAAGGGGATGCAACTATCGATTTGATAGGAGCAGAAGGCGTTGGGCTCATATCATACACCTCCTCTCCCTCCCTCCCTCCCTCCCTCCCTCAGACATTGTGATCATTGCTGTGTAACCCATGTCTTGTTGAACCAAGCTTCAAGGCTCAATCGCTTAAGCATCAAAATCAAGCATCTTACGAGACAGCACCACATTCAAGTATTGTCTAAGATGGCACCACCAACGATTGCAACAACCCACAAGTACTCTCTCATCCACTCCCTTATTCTAATGGTAGGTTTCTTATTGTTCTTCAATCCATATCTGCGGTTAACTTGAGAACCGATTAAAAACCAATCACTCACCGACCGATTAGTAATTGGTGGTGGTTTTGGCTTTGAGAACCGACTATGTAAATGGTCGGTAAATGGTCTTGTATAGTCGTACCAATAGTTGTCAAGGCGACAAAGGTGACCCAAGGCAGTAGAGGGGCCTAAGCACTTAGGCAACAAAGCGCCCACCTAGGCGTAGCCTAGGCAACAAAGGCACCCAAGTTTTATGTTTTAATTCCCATCTTTTCTAACATTATGTAATATGCTACATATACCTTATATCATCAAAAATCAACACTAAGACACATAAAAACATTAGAAATTAGCATTAAGCCACTTCAAGTCATTAAAAACCAACATTAAGTCATATCAAGTTATCAGAAATCAAAATTTAGAGAAATGTTTTTGTTCTATAACAAGTTTGACTGGTCAAATAATTTTATTTTTACATGAGACTTTTCTGGATTAGGTAAAGCACAAAACCAACTTTCCAACAAATCCAAGATTGCTTAAATCCGAGTTGCATTGACAAAGTAATGTTCCAGTCAAACTTAGTTTAAGGTGTGCGAATACTATTAAAAATCACTTGATCAAAAATAAAGTTATGGATATCAGAATAAAAGATTATTTTACTGCATTTTTTTGTTCTTAGCAATGTTTTACCATGATAAGATTTATGGAATTTTCAAACTTGGGAAAAACCTCAGCATTTGAAAGTTGAAAATCGCCCCTACAACCAAAAATCCAACTTTTTGTTCTTGAACTGGGGGGTTGACTTTTTATCGTTTTGGAATTGATTTTAAATTATTTTATTGGATTCAAATAGAGGGTGTTTGCTTAGTTATGAAAAATATCTCTAGAAAACATTATAGATTGTATCCTTAAATTCTTTAAGCAAGAAAGCCCAATCTTGCACTGTAGAAACAAATACCTTTCAAAATAAGTTACATCATCTATAACCTCCAATTTCTTCCGAACATCATTTCTTTTCTTATGGGTTTATAACAATGCATTTGTTTCTACAAGTTGTGCTTAAATTAACTCACTTCCACCATGGAAATTTACTTAAAAAACTTCTTTAACTATACCACCAGCTTTGGTACACCACAGTACCACAAATCTAAGTGGGAAAAACTAATTGTTAAAAAAAAAAATACAGAGAAAGGAAACAATCACGCTAAAAGATGTCAAATCAGATCAATAGTAGAAAAAAATAATAAGAGAACATCCGATCAAATAGATGACATGATGACACGTATAAAGTGATATGACTGATAGAGATAAATAATTAATCCATAAACTACCTCGACTTCTAGCACATTTGATGAAGAATGAGAATATAAAAAAGGTTGGCAGAGGCGCCTAAACCTGGTCTCCCCTTCGCATTGAACAAAAACCTCCAAAGCAAATGAAGGAGGTGAAGTGGCCCTATAGATAATATAAGACATAGGAAAATTAATATGAATATTTTCAGGGATAACTTTATACATTAAAAAGAAAAACCTTGAAAGATTTTTAAAATCAATTTAGAACCTAAAATAAAGTTGCTAACAAAAGACAGAATAAATTTCTAAGGACCTATCTTTCCATGATCAATCCAACATAAGCCAAAACGAGGATACCCTGGTAACAATACCAACTCAAACACACCAATCTTCAGCAGCAATAGCAGACAAAACTCTTCATCCAGATAGCAATGAACAAAATAAGCGGTAGGAAACACCAACCGCAATCCAAAATATTATAGCAGCGACAGCAACATCATAACCCTTCTCAAGGAAGGCAAGTAGTAATCCTCACAACGATACAAATAAAAGTGCAGCATGGTGGTGTTTATAATCATGGTTCAAAATTTCAGTGGAGTTTTGCAAGTTATTTTGGTTTCAACTTAGGTCGAAATGAAAAAGGATGCAACTCACTAGGCAAGTAGGCATTCCAAATTTTGACCGGAACTTACATGTTTCGGTCGAAATCTCGTAACATTTCATTAACTCCATTTCGTTCCGAAACATTACAGACCTTGTATTTAAAGTCCAAATTTCGCACTTCAACAGGTTTTGACTCAAACATGGAATTTTGCGTGATTTTGGTCATTCCGCTTGCAACTCTTTGTGGAACAACTAGTTGAAGGCTTGTGCAAGTCATCTACAGCCAGCATTTGGTGTATTTGAGGGAGTTCTTAAAGATTCATGGTTTGAGGTAATACCCTTTTTCCCTAAACTAGCTTTTTGCAAAAAATAGGGTAAATATGTAGAACTTAGGCTTCAATTTTTAATATATGTTAGATTGCATTAGCCGATCTGCGACTTCGAGGAGTCGGATTTCACTTTCTGTTTTTAAATTATTTTTTTATTTTCTGGTTTTAATTTTAATTTTAATTTTCTTCCAAGTTTCAGCCCAAAATATTCGGTGGTCAAGAAAAACCAACCACCTACTCAATGTAGGATTTCAACCAAATTTTGGTTGAAATCCAAAATATTTAATTTCAACCAGGGTCAAACCGACTTCTTGAATCTTCAATGCAGGAGTAGATTACAAGAAACTACCCTAGCAGTTTATAACCCCAAACAATACAAATAGGACCAGAAAACAAAGAAATAAGACTATCAAATAAACCACCAAGGATACAATACCCATATAGGAGCAAAACTAGTCTAAAACCCAACCCGATAGGAGAGAGAAAGACATGCTATAGAGCTGGAGAAAGAGAGGTGCGGCCAGGTCTGTAGGAATCCGATTGAGCTGCACTCTTGGGCATAGATAGTCCCTAGGGAAGGTACAAAAACCTAAAAATTTGAAGGACTTCCGACTGTCGGTTGCTGAGATATTCACTTTCTTGAAAATCAGACCTAGGAGAGAGAATTTGTCAGAATTCTGCGGGAACAGCAGCTCGTAGCCTTGAATGGTTCTTCCAAGATGGATTGATTGATCCACTAATGATGTGGAACAACCCCTAGCAAGACCAGGCAAATCAGACTTCAGATGGAGGAGATACTGGAGATCGATTGGACTTCAAAACTCCTTGTAGGTGCTGGCCGATCTTGACAGTAATGAACTCTAACAAAATCTGAATTCTTCTTGCAGTAAACATTTGATAATAGAAAATAAAAATAGAAAAAGAATAATATAATAGATGGGGGGTTGAGAAAGGTGAAAGAGAATAAAGGAATGGGTATCTCACCCCTCAGGTTTTGGATATCACACCCCTCAAAGGTTTAGGCATCTCACCCCTCAATAAAAACTTTTTAGCTAAAGAATAATCACTCAATAATTCATTCATTCAAATCTAAGAAATATCAGTGCATAGGCTCCTCTATTTAAAGAGGGCAGAATTATAATCACACCTTTACTGGGAGCTAGTTTCCAAATAGGACTAGACACTCCTACTACAACTAGGACTTCAAATAGAACTAGGACTAGACTTCTAACTCCAACATGGAGTAGGATCGACTAACTAATAGTCCATATAGGATATTACGCTCGATGGGCCCTTTATTGAATTAAAACAACTTAAATAAAAGCACTGAATATAAATCCCGTTTTCCTACTTTCTACCTATATTTTAGGTCCATTAAAGTGGTTCGTTTCAAAAAAAACCCATGGCATCAAAGGCCCAACACATACATAACACAACCCAAGGCTTTTTTGCAATAAAATAAGCCCAAATAACTCATCTACATCAACCTTGGTCAGGTAAATTTGTATTATAGTTTCTTAAGTTTTACAATTAATGCAATTAGTCCCATTAGGCTACTGATATTGACATATCAATGTTTGAAATGGAAATAGATGAAGACATTTAGGGATGCACTTGGAATTATCGGCCGTGCCACTAAAAAACCCGGTTGGCAAAATGCTGGTTCTGATAGGTCCACTAACTTAGTTCTTTGTTCGATTCACAATTTCACATATTTATGTTTCCAACTTCTATAACTTAACAAGAATATTCTAATGCAGGTGAATGTGGGTGCTATATGGGAGAGATGCACCTAACTTGAGGCAGAAAGCAACTAAGCTGCTCTTGTAGACATATTCCGCCTCTAGATGTGAGTGCAACTAGATTAGGTTTTCACTCATCTACTCGAAGAGGCGGAACCGAATGGACCATAAACGTCTTGAGCAGCTAGTGTATGGTCAGTTGTTCACTACAACATGAGATTGAATATGCAGCTCACACATGGTGATGGAGAATCACAAAGACCCAACTTTTAAGTTAACATCTTTCAAGTTCCAACTAGATCAAATTATGAGGATCCCCTGTACAAGTGGAGACGAGGGATCAAAGTGACCTGGTGTAGGCCTATGCTCGACCCTGAGATTGCTAGTCAGATGGGGGCATATGTTAGCGAGTTCATAACTTCTCAAAAGGGTCAAGTCCACACAAACACCCCAACCTTTCGAGTCCTATCCTAGTCGGAATGATGAGGATGTTGACTGGTCACATTCTAGTGGTCACACTTGCACATCGTCGCCCTCTGATGGTGGAGATAGAGATACAAATCTCTGAGAGGAGCATGACTACGCAAAGGTGGATTCGGAGCCTATCCAATTCATAGGAGAGACTCAATTTGACCATGCTACCCAGAATGCCGATTAGGGTGCACGTGCCCCCACAAGTGCACATATACCAAAGGCCCCCGCCAAAGGTGGGGACCAAATGAGGATCATGATGGCATTGACATGGAAATAAATGTTTGTTCCTTGTCTGACACACTTGGAGGCCTCAGTCTAGAGGGTAGTAGTGGTCATGGACATAGTGGGTTTGGGCAGCCAGGACAATGGTGTGCACCATCATTTCCCACAGACACAACCAGTGTCGGGCATGGTGGATTTGATCAACATGGCTCTTCATCACCTTCATTCCGAAATACTCATGATGAATAGTCATAGGGTGTTGCATCTTCTCCTTCCTAGGCCAGGAGCTTATCAGTCCAGTCAACTGAGCATTCACAATGGAAGCAAGTTTGCATCGACTTCCTGACATGGTAATCTATATCCAAGGTTGGGGTGATGTAGATCAAAGGAGGGAAGAGAAGATACTCCAGCAGTATTATTCAAGCCCGGCCAGCCTAGTATCGAGTCAGTCCTTGGGTTTGGCTTAATTTCCAGCCGCTTAGGATCACTAAATAGCTCTTGCCGCAGGGGGGGGGGGGGGGGGG
>NC_056568.1:22160486-22230088 GCF_013358625.1 Macadamia integrifolia
GGGGGGGGGGGGTGGGGGACAGCTAGCTTCCATATTCTGTTTAGTCAGTTATTATTATTATTTTATATATATATATATATATATATTAGGTAGATTCTACTAATAGCTAAGAACTTGTTTCCATTTTATTACTGATTTCTATGTTTCTGTACAAGTCCATGCTATTACATGCACGGCACTTACTTTTATTGAATTCCTTATTAACATCAGTGATACAGAACATTATAAGTTGTAAACAGTCACAGAGCTCCCAACAATGTAACGAATGAAAGAAAGCTTGGTTTTATTGCCATGGTGCTGTGAGATGCAGTGAGTTTAGGTAAGATACAACGGCCATAGGTGAGAGGCCTTGGTCATATCCCCCCCCCCCAACTCTTTTGATGTGGATCCAAGTTTCGAAAACCTGTTCAAATCGCTTATGGGCCCACCCAAATACTACACCACTCAATTAATCAAGTGGATGGCAAAACCGGTGATTAAGGAGAGCAAACTAACAAAGAGAACAGGATCAATTGTGAAAAACAGAAAATTTCTGTAGAAACGGTAAACTTCGAAGCAAGTATAAGGCATGGGACAAAACATAATTAATGGGGAAAGGAGAGTGATGCAGCGATGAGGACTTATGAAAAGAGGAGGAAGAGGGGAGTCGGCGAGGGCAAGGACAGCTAAGTGGGGGGCCACACGATCTTGGTTTGATGGGATCTCTAGTTTCTATTTTCAGTAGTTTCTAAATTTCTAGTTTCTAATTTCAGTTTTAGTAACAAGTAGGACTTTCTATTTTGTGAGTTTATAATTCCAGTTTTAGTAACTACTAGATTCTATATTGTAATCTCTCCCATCATGTAATAAATAAAGAGGAGGGCTCCATAAGCCTCCACGATTTTATAAAACAAAAACTGCTGCTGCTGTTCCTTCTCTGCTGAAGGTTGCTTTGTGTTTGATCAAAGTGATGGACTGGTGTGTGATCCGATGACTCTTTGCAGTGTGAAGCTCAAGAGGTTCTCTTCAAGTTATCTCTTTCTTCTCTTCTATAGAACTCAAGGTGTTCCAGATCTGTTCTAATTCTACAGGTATTAAAATAACTTCCTCTCTCAATTTTGTCCAGAAAAAAGAGGGTTCTGTGAGAATTTTTCAGATTCTGCCCGGACCAAACCAGCCTTCAGTTTGGGCTGGTATTTGAATCGAAGGTTCCCCTCACCTAGGGAGGAACTCGGCACATACTGAAGCTCGATCTGTTCCTTGGTTATTGAGATATTCAAAATCTCTCATTTTTTGTCTTTTAGTGGGATTTTCAACCAAGTACTGAAATCGATAGGGAGTTATTGGTCTTCTCTGGTTTCTGTACTTCTCTGTGATATTTTTAATGTTGATTGGACTGTAAAGGACTCTAATCACTCCCTGTTGGGTCCTACTTGTTTATTTACTGATCTGTCCTAAGGACTACTGTCTACTGAACTCGATAGCTTGCTGGGTTATTTTATCTCCTCTTCTGGTTGGTTTATGGTTGTTCTTTGGTTAAAAAAATCCTGCAGTTATGAGCTGGTTTGACTTGTCCAACTTAGCTTTACATTAAGTGGTATTAGAGCATAGCAAAGAACAACCCATCAAGGGTTTCGACCCCTCCTGTTGATATGATGACTTCCATAGCTTCTATAATAGAGATGTCAAAGACATTGGCAGCAGGGCAGAAGGCCTTTGATGCAAGGACGCTGGCCGTGGAAACCCAACAACAGCAGCCTACTCATGGCACTCATGTAACACCTGAAAGTGATGCTCCTCTGAATTCAGCCACCCAACTTGCTAACAGGAGACCTAACCCTACTCTGTGAGGACAACAGAGGATTCCTATAGTAAAACCAACTTTTGAAGAACATGTGAGGAGTTACTTTGACAATGACGTCCCACATACCAGTCATTCAGGAGACTCACAAAGGTCAAGCTTGACCTCAAGGAGTATGATGGTCGGCGTGACCCCCAAGTGTTTATGATTAGATAGCAACATTGGATGACTATTTTGATTACGACCTACCTGAGGAATGGAAAATCAAATTAGCTCATGCTAAGCTAATTGAGGCTGCTCGTGATTGGTGGAGAACCCATGAGCAAGAACTTAAAAATCGTGGTAGAGAACCTACTGCTTGGGAAGAGATGAAGCAAGAATTGGCTGACAAGTACTTGCCAGGAAATTTCAAAGCTCGCATACAAGATCAGCTAAACTCTCTTCATCAAGGAAATATGATTGTTACGGAGTACATGAACAAGTTTGATGCACTTTATTCTCGCACGAGCATTAGGGAGAATGAAGGGTAATTACTTTCTCGGTTTTGACTGGGATTGTGAGCTGAAATTAATAGGGGAATTGGTGTTGCTGATGTGTGTACAGTGAGATATTGCTTTGACAAAGCTCTTCAAGCGGAATAACTCATAATACCGACAGATAGAAGGTTTGGATATCAACTTGGGGAGGTCAAGAAAAAAATTTTAGCCACTAAACCTAACATTTCAGCATCCCCAAGAGCCACAGTGGCACAGTTCCTCCACGAGCTGATTACAATGGAAAGGCACCTATCATAATCAATGTACCTCTATTGGTCTGGAATCTTTGTTCTTCCCCCTCCACCATCAAAGCAATTGAGTCTCTCGTTTGCTCCTTTCTTTAGAAAGGCTTTGACTCCACAAAGTTCCTCCATCCCACTTGTTGGAAAAATGTTTGCCTCCCCATATATGAAGGTGGCCTGGGACTCAGGCGCATCAAAGACATTAACTCAGTGGGAATCCTCAAACTCATTTGGAGAATTGTGACTAAGCATAACAGCATCTGGGTGTCTTGGGTCTACTCCCATCTTTTAAAGAAAGACTCCCTCTGGTCCACTTCCCCAGCCTTGGATGCCTCCTGGGTTTAGCGAGGTATCCTCAGCCTCAGGCCCATAGCCATAGATGCCATCTCTTACTCTATTGGCAATGGTGCCTCTACTTTCCTCTGGCTCGATCCTTGGCACCTGCCTCGGGTGATCCTCCACGTGGTTAGTCCCAGGATCATGTACTCCTCTGGATTAGAACGTCTTGCCACTGTCTATTCCATCATCCTGAATGATGCCTGGGCCCATCCCCTCTCCCCTCCCTGCTAGATGACATTTGGGCTAATCTCCCCCTTATTCCCCTGGTCCCAGAGTGATGAGCACATTTATGTGTGAAATCTAGGGTAGTAAAACATGCATTTTACATATTTAGAATGGAGCTACCTTGGGTTTTACTCTCTTTTTGCATGTTTTATATTTTCAAGGCCTTAAGGACTATCGGGTGTTATATCTTCAATTTTACACGTAAAGATGTCCTATTTCTTTCCATGGTTGCGAAGAGGACGAAATTCTGAGCAAAATGGACGTGTTCAATTAAAAGTACACATTCGTTTGGTCACCCGTACAAATGATTATTCTTTTTGGGTCAGAAAAAGAATAATGGATTAGAACTGAACCGAGATGCAGAACCAGCCCATTTGCAGTTGTCCCAGAGGTACAAGGAATATTTTAAATGCCAACAAGGATCGATGGACTACATCGTTAAGTGATTGAAGATTTGTTTTTGGTAACAACAACTACCTAGTGTAGTTGGTGAGCTATGGTGTGCAAAATTCCCTTGATCACCAAGAGGTCTCAAGTTCGAATCTCATGGTTTTTTTTTTAGAGAATTTTGTTGAAGATTTCCTGCTTTTCACTCACTTAAAGCACTAAGGGCATGGAGGAGATTTCCACATCAAATTAGAAGCAAGCAAAATCGTGGAAGCAAGAAGAGAAGAAAAAAAAAGGAAAGAAAAAAAAGGGAGAACCAAAGATTGTCCAACGTGGAAGCAAGAAGAGAAGAAAAAAAAAAAGGAAAGAAAAAAAAGGGAGAACCAAAGATTGTCCAAATCTTCTCTCTCCTCCACATCATCACCAAAGATTGTCCAAATCACACAAAGGAAGAAAAAAAATCGTCCCTAGGAGAGAGAAAAAAAAAGAAGAAAAATAAATTAGAAAAAAAAAAGGAAAGAAAATAAGCAAAAAATTATAGGAAATTTCTCAAAATTTATTTCTCTCTTCTCTCTCCTCCATCTTAGCACTTTTGGACTCAAAAGATCTCACAATTAATTGTGGGTTTCTCTCTTTTAGGAAAGAGAAAATTGTTACCCTACCTCTCCATTCCCTATAAATACAACTCATGTAAGAGGAGGAGACACAATTCATTCTTCTTCTAGTTTTCTTTAGTTGCTCTCTCTCTTCCTCTTTCTCTCTTTAGTTCTAGTTCTTCTCTATTTTTGCTTTAATCACTTTTGTAATAGTTTTTTTATTTCAATTAATGCAAGTACTCTTTTATTTTTATTCAGTTCTTTTTATGTTTATGATTTATGCAATTGAGTTGTAATTTTTTAAGTTATAGTTCTAGGCTTAGATTTAGGTGACAAGATCACGAGCCGTGGAGCAATTTTTTTTTCAAGTTCAAGCATTGATTCAAGTAAGTAGGCTCCTTCAGTAGTCTTCTCTCCCCCCTCTCATTCCCTCTTCTGACTACCCTTTCTTTCTTAATTTAGGATTTTTTATTTTCAGTCATTACATTATTGCTATCCCTTTCCCCTAAGGTTCATGGCTAGTGTATGTGTTGGCTTTGCCCCTCCTAGCCATAGAACCATCAATTTATTGCTTTTATTTTAATTGTCTCCCTTTCCCTAAAGCCAAGTAGAGAAACCCTTGTAAGAGTGACTCTCTGGTCAAGTAGGGAAGCTCATATTATGATGCATCCCTCGGGCTAAGTAGAGAAACCTACTTGTGAGTCTCTCTCTAGCTTTATCCCATTTCTTTTACTTTATTTTTATTTCAGCATTTTTTTTCCTTTATTTATTTATTTTTTTTAATTAATTGCGTGGGTTGTTTATTTTCAGTTATTTATTTATTTAATTTTAATTGCGTGGCTTGTGTCTTTAAATTCTTAGATGACGAATGGTTAGGACGTTATTTTTAGGACGGTAATTAAAATTAGATCACAACCATTAATCAGTTCACTTTCGCATTATTAAAAGAAATAAAAAATAAAGTGGCTGCTCTCCTTGTGTTCGACCCGTAGCTACACTGATCCGTACACTTGCGGTTACATTTTAAATCTCAAACAAGTGCTACCATCGATATTGATATTGATCCACTTCAATTGGGTTGCCATGACATGGAATTCAAGATAATTGCACCATCTTTGAACAAGAATACAACAACATAACTATCACAAAAAGTGGTGACAATTACTACTTCAATGGATATATATTCTTCCGAAAAAAAGAGGAAGAAATTGTCTATCCTTGTACTAAAGCTAGAGAATCCAATCATCCAAAATCGCAAATTAATTTCATTTAATTAAGTATAACAATTTGAACAGAGATATAAACTAGTTCCAAAAACGAAGAAGAACCCTAAAAACCCTAAGGAAGAAGAACCCTTAAATACCTTGGACGGACAAGTCACTGAAGAGGAGAGGTTCTGAGAATCGCACGCCGGTGGGGAGATGGTCTGAGAATCGCACACATGTGGGGATATGGTCTGAGAATCGCACATTGGAGGGGAGTAGTCAAGTTGCAGGTTGTCTTCTTCTTGGTTTGGGGCTTTCCTTGTTAGTATGAGTGGGGAGTGAGGGAGATTGTGGGTTTATCGCATGCCGGAGGGGAATGGCACAACGGTCGGCTATTGGTCTGAGAATCACACATTAGAGGGGAGCAGTCGACTTACAGGTTTTCTTCTTCTTCCTTGTTCGCATGAGTGAGGAGTGAGATGGAAAGTGTGGGTTTAAAAGAAGAAGCGAAAGGGAGGGCAATATTGTCCTCTCACAATAACTGAGGGTGTTTTGGGAATTTTGTAAAAAAAACTAACAGACTTTCCATCACTTAACACGGTCGGCTAATGGCAGGAACTGATTTGGAATTATTTGAATTTTCAGGGGGTGTCTTTGGTGTTTCGAAAAGTCCAGGGGATGGTAATGCAATTTTCTTTATTTCTTAATTCGAAACTCACCTTGTCTTTTCCAAGACATCCTTATCTTAAGGCAAGACCACTTGTGAAGTAATAGGGAACCAAGGACTAAGGCGTTAGAGTGTTTTTGACCAAACATGTTATCAAGGCATTGATGACATTTGCACATACTTTCTATGTGGCTTTTTTTCCTTTTTTTTTTAATAATAAACTCTATCCTACTCCACTATTGTTGGCTTAAATTACATGGTGGAGCAAACACTAGACACCCAAGTTACTATGTAGCTGCACTTTTTGCATATGCTCACATTGACAGTGATGCTAGAGTTTTTTCAGAAGTTTTCTCCCTAAGAATTTCGATCAAGACACCATGCTTCCTGAGGCATAATGTCTTTCTAGTTCTAAGGAAATCAACTCTTACTTTTCATTTATATCGCTTTTCACATTACATTTAAAATTGTGTATTTGTAAACTTGTGCCATTCTAAAAAGAAAGTCTCAACCCCAAATCAAGAGTATAGGGAACCCACAGACTTACATGTGGTCCAACACTGTAAAACAAAGGTTTCTTATTTTTCAAAAGAGAGTCCCACCTCAAGACACAGGCTTGTTTCTTCTTTTCTCAACAAGGTTTTTATGGTTCAAGATGGGTACTTTAATCAAAGTTTTTACTTTCATATGTCAAGCAACCGAATGGTATGATCATTAGCCAAAAGCCATGGGAAGTGGTCCTTCCAGGTTGCAGCATTAAGTTTCCTATAGTCTATGCACACTCTCCACCTTATTTGAACACGGATTGGAATTAGTTCATTATTGGCATTGGGAACTACAGTAACACCAGACTTCTTGGGCACTATGTGAACTGGGCTTACCCGTTGTCTAATCAGAAATTAGATAAATTATTCTATGATCCAAGCACTTTAGGATCTCTTTCTTAATGACTTCCATCATCACTGGATTAGCTCTTCTTTGGGGTTTCGTGGATGGTTTGGAATCCTCTATAAGATGTATATGTTGTTACATAATAGAAGGGCTTATCCTTTTGATGTCAGTCATGGTCCAACCTAGGGCTTCCTTATTGTCTTTTAACATAGTGAGTAATCCCTTCTCCTGGCTAGAAGTCAAATCTAAAGAAATTATTACTGGAGGAGTTTGGTTAGGCCCTAGGAAAGCATACCTCAAATTAGATGGTAACTCTTTAAGATCTTGCTAAAGGGGCTCAACTATGGAAGGTTTGGGAATGGAATTAGAAATGGGTCCTAAGGCTCCACAAGTGTCTGAAGACTCAAAGTCTTCAGAAAAGAAATTTACACTATTATCATCCAACTCATCCATACACTTTTGGAATTCTGAATTAAAATCAATATCAAAGTTGGTAATTAAATCATCAAAAAAATCTAAAAAATCGTCAATTATATTGATCTCTTCTTCCATATGTGGTTGCTTGCCTATCCTAAATATGTTAAACTCAACAGTCTGGTTGCCAAAAGATAACCTTAAGAAATCATTCCGGCAATTGATTAATGCATTATTGGTAGCCAGGAATGGTCTTCCTAGAATTATTGGGATCTAATCCTTAATTGAGAAGGGCTTGGTATCTAACACAATGAAATCAACAGGGAAAATAAATTCCCCCACCTCAAATAAGACATCCTCAACCATTCTTTTAGGAATCTTAACAGACCTATCTACCAACTGAAGAGAAGTTCTAGTGGCTTTCAATTCTCCCAATCCTAGTTGCTTATACATATGATAAGGCAAAAGATTTACACTTGTGCCAAGGTCAAGGAAGGCATGATCAATGTAGGTGTTGCCTATAACACAAGGTATGGTAGGGCTCTCTGGATTCTTATACTTGGCAGCTATAGGCTGAGTAATTATGAAACTAATGTTACCTACTAAGAACGCATTTTTGGGCCCACTAATGATAATTTTATGAGTACAAAAATCTTTCAGGACCTTTGCATTGGCGGGGATTTAGGATATGGCATCCAAAAGAGGGATGTTCACTTCTATCTTTTTGAAGACTTCTAAAATCTTGTCCATGGAAGTAGTTTTCTTGTTGTTTACTAAGCGATTAGGAAAGGGGATAGGGGGAACATAAGGACTATTAGGGATTTGCTCTTTTTCAGAAGAATCAATTTTGGTTTCCTCAACCAAATCATCTTTAGTAGCTTTAGGTTCATCAAATAAACCTGGAATAAGAGGCACATTTGTGTTCTCAACAGAAGGAGAGTTAACAGGAGTGATAGATGGGAAGGATTTAGGAACACTCTGTTGGTGCTCTTGGCCACTCCTAAGGGCATAAACAGCATGACATTGGTTGGAGGGCCCTTGTTGGGTCTGACCTTGTACCACATTCGGTGATGCTTAGTTGGTGCTTGTGAACTAACATGATGATGCCTACGGTTTGGCTCTGGTTGACTGGGCAACGTTCTTTTCTCCCTCTCAAGCAAAATTGATACAACTTGGGAGAGTTCTCTCGTAAGATTTTGATGGCTTGTCATGAGGAGGGTCGTATTCTTTTCCAAGTCACTTATTCTGCTTGCCTCTCCAGTGTTGGTAAAACTAGGGAGTTGCTGATAAGATGATAGGAGAGGGGGCCTAAGGAAACTAGCCTAAGGTCCTACATTTGGCCTAGGAAAACTATTTTGGGCAAAAGGCTATTGTGCAAAGGGAGGCCTTTGGGGTACAGTTTGACTTTGGTTATGGAAATTAGAAGGCCCTGCTTGGATTGTAAGTGTTACTATGTGGATTATTCTGATATAAGGCATTAACACGGTCATTGGAAATGCCCAAAGAGGTGTTGAGGCATTTTTCTATAACATGTCCCGGAGACTGGCACCAACTACAAATCTTAACCATATTGACTGATGATGGCTCTTTAGGAATAATAGCCTCAATCCTTTTGATAAGGCTATCCAAGTGGGCTTCCTTGATTACTAACCCATCCACAAAATATCCTTTTCCTCCTATGGTTCTTTCACTCTCTTGGGTTGATTCCCACTCATGGATTTTGTTAGCTAAGTCAAGTAAGAATTCCCATGCCTTTCCTTTATCTGTGAAGGATGTGAATCCCCCAGGGCACATAGATTCTATCATTTGTTTAGTTGTGTAATCAATACCCCCATAAATTATTTGACATAAATACCATGAGTCTAGGCTATGGTGAGGGCATTCTTGGAGTAGATCCTTGAATCTCTTTATAAGTTTGGAAAAAGACTCACTAGGCTTTTGCCTAAGTTAAAGGATATCACTCCTAAGCTTATTGGTCTTGTGAGTTGGAAAAAACTTCTTGAGGAAGACAATTGTGAAGTGTTCCCATGTGGTTATGGAATTTATGGGTAACCCATATAACCACTTCTTAGCTTGGTCTTTTAATGCAAAAGTGATGAACCTAAGCTTAACAACATCATTAGAAAGTTGTTGGATCTTTATTAGGACACATACCTCTTCAAATTCCCTTAGAAATAGGTATGCATCCTTAGAGCTCAGCCCATGGAAGTGGGGCAACATGGTGATGTACTGAGATTTGAGCTCCAAAATTATTGCCCTGGGCTTATGGTAGAACTATGCAGGAAGGTTGGGCTGCTTGTGAGAGTAGCGGTTGAAAAAAGACCTCTCTTCTCATTTGTGGGGAGAAAGAAGAGACTTTATGCATTGGGCCCTCTCTCTTCTCTTTCTCTTTCTTGGGGAGGGGTGTGTCATGTGTACTTACCCGTGGGCCCCGCACCACTATACCGCCACTCAGAGATACATAGGGACCTATTTCGTAAGTGTGAGATAGCGATTTGATGATGGTCCACTACGGGGGGGATAGGGATCTTGCAAAAGGGTTTGGAGTCGCCACCTAGGATTATGGGCCTAGGACTCGGGGGTGGGCCAAATTCCTGAGAAAATGGCCCAAAAGTTGGTCTGGTCCAGAGATTTAGGTTACATGTCAGGTTGTAGAGTTGGGAAGTGTTAGGCACCCAATCTACCCGGTTCAACGGGTCTTCCTACTAGATGCTTAAGAACGAATATTTTCCACAATATTCCTATTTCGTATGCATGGCTAAGTTATCACACATATATACATTGACTAAATTTAAATAATTATGTACACTAAAATAAGGTTAATATAAAGTCTACATTATGCTAATTTGGTTGAGAAATTATACCTGAGCTTTACCCCGATTTCGGGTCAAGAGGGGTGGACCCCCGATTAGGGTTGGCACGAGCTTTCTTACAGATTCTCTTGGCTTAGGGGAAGATGGTCTCGACCTTTAACTTCTTTTTCTGAGAGATGTTGACTGTGGTAATATTCAGACAGAATTTTGGCTAGGAACGGTTACTTTTGGGTTTTAATTCTAACAGAGCTTCAGCTAGGGAAGGTTACTTCCGGGCTTAGGTTGAAGTGTCAATTCGACAGAGCTTCCGCTAGGGATGGGCTACTTCTAGATTCTAGTTAAGGTGGCACTCTGAGGTGGCACTCCGGCAGATCTTCTGCTAGGGATAGGTTAAGATGAGGTGACACTCTGGTAGAGCTTCCATTGGGGATAGGTTATAGGAGGGCTAGGCTGAGGTGGCACTCCAACAAAGCTTCCATTAGGGATAGGCTATAGGAGGGCTAGGCTGAGGTGACACTCCGGTAGAGATTCTGCTAGGAATAAGCTATGGGAGGGCTTACAAAACTTAAATGACTAAGGAACTTCGAAGGCCCGAAGAACACTTCTAAGATCCAAAGAACACTTCAGATTTTATGAAGATAGCTTTGAAGACTTGAAGAACCTCAAAGGGGGGGAGACTAAAGCAAAGTTTCTCCTACACAAAATGCCCACTCAAAAAAGCAGATGATTGAAGAACTTCGAAGGCCCAAAGAATACTTTAGATCTTATGAAGATCCTCCGAAGACTTGAAGAACCTCAAGGGGGGATGGGAGGAGAGAGGGCAGAGCTTCTCTATAAGGGGTGTCACTAAGAGGCTTAAGTGTGTAAAACCAATTGAGGGGGGGGGTATTTATGGATGTTTTGGACCAATGGGGAGGAAAAGGGAATTTCCTTGGCCAGTGGGGTTAAGAAGTGAATTTTCTAAACCATTGGGGTAAAAAAGTGAACTTTTGAACTAATGGGGTGAAGGGTGAATTTCTTTGGCCCATAAGGTGTAGAGATACCTTCTTGGGCCAATGAGATGAAAAGATGCATTTTTTGGCCAATGGGAGGTCGTGGTGTAGGGTACACTAGCGGGGCAATGCAGAGTACACAAGTAGGTGAAGAAGGAATCTCTTCACATTTGGTCATCGGAATGAGGATCCTAATCATCGACAGGGCCGTCGGGGCCTCGAGGGGTTTGGGCTGGTGCACATGGGGTTACAATAGGGGGCACTGGGGATTTAGCGGGGGTGCTGGGGCACACGGGGCTCACAAAGCCCAATGGTGTGTATTAGGACGCACAATGTTGGGCAAGGTTGGTGCATATGTGGGCTAGGTTTGGGCACTTAGGGCAAGGTGTTGGGGGCTTGCATGGGTGGGGTTTGGGCACTCAAGGCAAGGTGTGGGGGCTTGCATGGGTGGGGTTTGGGCACTCAAGGCAAGGTGTGGGGGCTTACATGGGTGGGGTTTGGGCACTCAAGGCAAGGTGTGGGGGCTTACATGGGCGGGGTTTGGGCACTCATGGAGTAACTTCTGGGAATGATTGCAGGGATCCGATGGTCCAATTTTGATGTACCATATATCTTTGGAATCATAATTCTGAGTACTATGCATCTGTATGGTTGCTTTGGACCAGATTCCTTCGTATATAAAAATTCATAATCATATGGGATTTTTAGGGTTTTTGGGTGAGTATATAATGCTTCTGGGTTAGGTTGCCTCAGTCAATTGTCATCTCTGTTGATCAAAAGTGAGCGATCGCGTTCACGATCCATAATTCATCATAGCTGAGGGAGGGTGACAAAATTGGGTGTCTATAGAATGCCCCTCTTTGGCAGAGGCCTGTGCCAATAGCCAAAGGGCAAAGAAAAGAATGACCACATTTTGTCTCCCAGAGCATGTACTGTTGCCATCTTGCTCATCAATGACGGAGTTGAAAATGCAACAGGTAATATCTCTTAACTACTCTAAAGTTTAGGATCTTACCTGGGCTGCCGACTGCAGGAAAGAAATTTGAACCCTTTCAATCCTGTTTGAAGATGTTGAACCATTGCCCTCCCTGCACAAGATGTTACTACTTGTATTCATTCTTGAGTCATCATTTGCAGAGATTTGAGCCCTCCCTGCAGAAGAAGTTAGTGCTTGAAATTGTTCTTGAGTCATCATTTGCAGAGATTTGAGCCCTCCCTGCAGAAGAAGTTAGTGCTTGAAATTGTTCTTGAGTCATCATTTGCAGAGATTTGAGCCCTTCCTCGCAGAAGATGTTAGTGCTTGAAATTGTTCTTCCTGGGCTGGGCTTCCTTCTGCTAGTCCATGGAATTGACCATGAGATTGGGCCACTTGGGGCCGATTCAAAGAGATTAGGCCGCCTGGGGCCGGTTTGATGAGATTGGGCCACCTGGGGCTGGTTTAATGAGGTTGGGCCATCTGGGGCCAGTTTAATGAGATTAGGGAACCTGGGCCGGTTTAATAAGATTCTTTATTTTCTTGATTTTTGCTTTTTGTCCTTTGATTGAGATTCTTGAATTTGAACCTTTGGATTAGAATCTTTGATTTGTTTTTGCTTCTTCTCTCTCTTTTTTTTTTTTTTTTTTATGAATTTGATTTGAATTTTTTACTTTCCACATGAATTTGACTTTCACCTTTCACATTAATGTGATGTAAATTTTATCTACCACATGAATTTGCTTTGAATTTCACTTTCCACTTGAATTTGGTTTTCATCTTTCACATGAATGTGATGTAAATTTTATCTACCACATGAATTTGCTTTGAATTTCACTTTCCACTTGAATTTGGTTTTCATCTTTCACACGAATATGATGTAAATTTTATATACCACATGAATTTGCTTTGAATTTCACTTTCCACTTGAATTTGGTTTTCATCTTTCACATGAAAGTGATGTAAATTGTATCTACCACATGAATTTTCTTTGAGTTTTACTTTCCATTTCAATTTGATTTGCATCTTGAATCTTGTGGTAAGAATCTTTGAGTTACACCTTGGAATTGGAACCTTAAAAAAAGTTTTTTTTTTTTGAGAAAACGAATTTTTAACCATAAAATGGCCCCCTTACTCATTTCTCATTCCAATTTTTCTAGGTTGAGTACGAGTTGTGAGTGGGTGAGCTCAAGTTTTTGGTACTTCCTTGAAGAATCAAAGATCGTTCAAAGTTCTTCACATTTTTTTGGGTTTCTCCAAATTTTCCTTCAAAGATCTTCGAGTTTTCTTTGAAGTTCTTCGAAGATCTTCATCCTCTCTTGGAAGATCCTCAAAGTTCTTGAGGAGGGAGCTATTTGGAGAATTTGAAATCTTTTTGGGATTTTTTGTAAATTATGGTATTTCTTGGGGTTCCCTAAAATTTGAAAATTATGGCCGAGAAAAGAAAGAAGGACTCTTAGAGGACTTCGGCTAGATGGCACAGAGAGTTAAAGTACTTCATCTCAGGGGGACGACGATCCCGCAGACTGCTATATTAGACAGACGCTTTAGAGGATTCGGGGTCACATATGTAACTCCGTATGGGGCACATGGGTGAGTCTTTTTATTTCATTTCATTTCATTTCATTTCATTCATTTATTATTTTATTTTATTTTTTTATTCATTTTTATTTTTAGGTTTTTATCCATGCACAACTTTCCTTTCATTTGGTTGCACTTCCTTACTTTGATTTTTTGAATCAGCCCTGGTGTTATGAACACTTGGAGACTATGGCCCCTATACTGGAGGCTCCTCAAGCATTGTTCTTCCCCATAGCCACAATGGAGAAACGGTCAGGTACTCGGGGGCCCCCGCCATCCTCCAGGGACCACTTCTTGTTCTCTTTTGAATGGGCTTACAGAGGTAAGTCATGTTTGACATTGAATTTTCCTTTGTCTTGTGCTGTGCATATTTCTTCTAAATTTGCAGGTTACTTGGAGGCCATTTTGGCATCTTAGGTTTACTGACCTTGGTGAGGTTGCTCGGGCCAGGCACTTAACAGAGAGCCTGGCTCTATTCAGAGGTCTCTAGAGCCATGCTTGGTATTTCAGAGAGCGGGTCACCCTCCAGTGGTCCGATTCTATCATACACTTCCCTCCTTGTCTTCCTCCACCTACCATGCATCACCCAGAGTGCATCCCTATGGATCAAATTGAGGGATTGGCTGAAGGAATATAGGATGATTCCTTCCTAGACCAGAATAAGGATTATGGGACCTTCATCGAGGAAGAGACAGTTTGTACTCCTTTTGATCCCAGAGGCCCAGTGGTATGTTTCCCTTCTTGAATATCCTTTTCATACCTCAAATCCTTTTTTTATTGCTTTAATTGATGTTCTTTCAGTGGAGGACACGGCATGGGGCCCCTTCTTCTTTCCGGCCGCAATTGTATACTACTAGTTCTTCCCATACTGGGCCTTCCACTGTTGCAGGTGGTTCTCACAACATGGCCACTGTCCCCTTTTATTGTTTCCCAAGTTGGTCTTATCCTAATGCAGCCCATCCCAGTGTCTCTGCTCCTAGAACGTAGACTGGATAGAGATGCTTCTCTTGGGCTGCCCATTCTATATGACTTTGTGAGTATCCAACCACTTCTCATTTGACTATTTTTTAGCTTCTTTTGGCTGACATGGTCTTCATCAGGTGTCTCCGGAGACCTATGCTGAGATTAGGAGAATGCACCAGAGTTTGTGTGAGGTGGTGCTTGATAAGGTATCATCCCTTCTCTAACCTTGTCCTTTTTCTTTATTTGCTCTTATTTTGACCAATCCTTATATTTCCTAGGAAGGGGAGAATGCTGCCTTAAGGAGACAAGTCAACTCTTGCCAACAAGAGCTTGCCCGATGTAGCATTCAGATTCAGGATCTTACTCAGAGGATGGTAAACTCGGGGATTGGCACCTGCTAGCTCCTCAATGTTCCCTGAGGATGACCCCGAGTACAGCCCGGTTGATGATTTTGATTCTTAGGGACCTGCTCTTGTAGTTCCTGCAAACATAAGCATATGTATATCTTATTTCTTTTTCTTTTTCCCTCCCCATGTTTTATTCCTTTTTTTGTATTGTCAGACTTAGCATTTTATGAATAGAAATCTATCTTTAGCATAAAGAAAATCTCCTTTATTTATGAGTTTGAATTTTTAGGCACGATTAATTCCGTAACTCAAGTCTTCATTAGAATAATCAGAATAACATGAAAATCCAAATATCACCTCACTTTACTACCAAGTAAATTACATAGAATGGAAATAAGTTTCCTGCCATAGACAGGATAGGTAGGTAACAATGTGGGGAGACAGTTCTTGGGGTGGGTAGAACTTCACCAATTCCTCTGGGTCCCTTGCTTCCAGTCTATACTATGGGCTGATGTAAGTGGGCAAGTAAAAGGATTTATGAGTCAATCCCATCAACCTAACATAGTTGCATCCAAGGGTCTTCATTAGAAAATCCTCTTGTGGCCACCATGGGCATCTCCATGCAATATCCTTTGTAGTACTTCCTTGTAGGTACTCTTCCCAATCAACAATGAGCTTAAATTCTAGGACTTCCCTCTTGTCTTGGTAGCAAAGAGCTCCGATTTGGCATTCATTTAATGGCCCGGCTAATTTCAGTTTCTCAAGTAGCCAAAGTTGAAAAATAGCAGGACTTCCTTGATAATGATTAAGTCCAAATCTATGGCTATGACTCATGTCATCAAATCCCTTAAGGGTCTTTGCAAGGACCGTGGGGATGATATCACCTCCTTCCTTCAATTGCTTTACTACTTCTATCAGAACAATTGGTGCCCCACGTTTGGGAGTTTGGAGAATATAGCGAGCTATCATGCAAAGTAGATAAATATCTTATGATTTTTACTAATAGATTCCTTCTAGTGATAGATAGCGGTTGAAGATCCTGGACATCTTAAAAATATCAATCTTCCCATATCTAATGAATTTCTTTATTTCCTGCTTTTGCCATTCGAAGAAATCCTGAATTTCCTCTAAGTTGTCTTTCTTCAAAGATGGTTGAATCAACCTACCCCTAGGTGGAGATAGCATACAAACAGTTCTTCAAGATTTGGGCAGATCTCAAGTAACCCAAACTGAAATATGAGAAGATTAGTATCCCAGTGTTGAGGCACCTGTCAGAGTCAATTGTGATGTAATTCTACACACCCAATCTGACTGAGCTTTGATATATTCATTGATTCTAGCAGTTCTGGTGCCATTATGTTTATGTCCAAGGTCCATATTCTCAATGTCTCATCCAAAGAGCCCATGACCTTTCCTGCAATAATCACAAACAAAGAGGAGATGTGATGATTTTTCAAAGTATCATTCATTAGCTATTGACACAACCAAACCTTTACCATTGTTGCATCAAGATCCTTTTTTTTTTTTTTTTTTTTTGACTAATCAAGGATGGGGAATGAACTGGCCTTGATATACTGGTGCCGGATGGCGAATTTTTGGAGATGGAATTTTGGATAAGAATTTGGAGGACCATAGGTGAATGACAGTAAAAAAAAAAAATGGCCTTATATACCAAATGGCGATTCTTGGGGAACATGAGCTATAATGATCTTTTTAGATACCTTGATTATTAATCGTGGAACCAATTTATTGCGTTGAGATTGTTGAGACCGCACTTGCACATGTCGAGTTGCCAACGTTTCCTCTTAAGGTTTAGCGTAGTTCAGGCTATTCACCCTTTCAAATATAATATTTCTTGAGTTGATCCATGTTGACCAGTCTGGGTAATTCTTCGCCTTTGAGGTCCATGAGTTTCACAACCTTGCTTGGTAGAATTTCTTTGATAGTGAATGGGCCACTCCAACTGGGCCTGAATTTTCCTATTGGGTCATGAATTGGGGCTCTTTGTTCATGAAGAACAAGCTCACCTTCTTCTATGTGATGGAGCTTCACATTTTTGTTGAGGGCCCTTTCCATTCTTAGTTGATATTTCTTTAGATTATCCATGACCTTTATACGTCTTTTATCAAGAAAGTTGAGCTGTCGTGTTTGGCCTTCACCCATTCTCCTTTAGGTAACTGACTATCAAGCAGTACCCTTAAGGATGGTACTAGGATTTCCATGAGTAAGACTACCTTAGCCCCATATATCAAGGAAAAAGGAGTTGCTCCTGTCGAGGACCTTATAGAGGTCCAATATGCCCATAACGTAAGTGGCAACTTATCTGCCTACTCCCTGTGTGTTTCAGCCATTTTTTGTAACTTGACCATGATATTCTTGTTAGCTGCTTCTACTGCCCCATTAGTCTGCGGCCTGTAAGTGATAGAGCGGTTCCTTTTGATACTGAGCTTTATGCAGATCTTGTCAGTTTTTCCCTTGAAATGGGATCCTTGATCCGATATCAGCTCTTGGGGCACTCCATATCGACAAATGATGTTTTCTTGGATGAATTTTACCACCTTGGAAAATGTGAGGATTGCATGTGATTGAGCTTCTACCCACTTGCTGAAATAATCAATGGCTGCCAGAATAAACTCATGACCATTGGATGCTTTGGGGCTGACCTTCCCTATGATGTCAACGCCCCAAGTAGAGAATGGCCAAGGAGAACGGAGTGAGTATAATTCCATTGGTGGGATGTGATATTGGCAAATATTTGACATTTTATGGCATTTCTTGACAAAACTCATACAATCTGCTTCCATTATGTTCCAATAGTATCCCAGTGTGAGAATCTTCTTTGCTAGCATCTTGGCATTCATTTGGGGTCTGCAGAGGCCTTGATGAATTTCCTTCATGACGGTTGTAGCTTGCTCTTCATCCACACACAGCAATTTTATTTCATCATAGGATCTCTTGTATAACAAATCCACTTGAAGAATAAATTGGGTCGCATATCTTCTTAGAAATTAATTTTCTCTATCTATAGCTTCGATAGGGAACTTCCTTTCCCTGATGAAGTCCACTATGTGAGCAAATCAAAACCGACCATCTATAGTGAGAGAGTTCACCGAATTTTGATAATTGGGCCTGCTTCTTTGTTCTACTAAGAATGGCCGGACCCTAGCCATAGGGTTACATTCTACTATGGAAGCCAAGGTTACAAGGGCATCAACAATTGTTATCCCTTTGGAAGTACTTGAACGAGATCTTCTCAAATTGCCTAATCACTTCTTCTAGATGTTCTTGATACGGCTTCAGTTTCTCATCTCTGGTCTTCCACTTTCCTTACGTCTGACAGATAACAATGGATGCATCACCATACACCTTGATCCTTCTTTCCCCAATGGTCAGGGCTGTCTCTAGTCCCAAGGTACAAGCTTCATATTAGGCAATATTGTTGGTACAGGGGAAATCGAGGCAGAATGATGAAGGCAAGTGAAGGCTGTCAGGAGTGACAAGTAATATTCCTGCACCACACCCCTTTTGATTAGCTGCTTTATTAAAGAACAAATGACATTCATTAGCTATGTCTTCTTCTAATACTGTGATTTCTTCATCTGGGAAGACATCATCCAAGGCTCTTCCATCTTTTGTGGAGTGGGCAGTCAAATGATAGGCTATAGCTTGCCCCTTGATAGACTTCTGAGCGACATAGGTGATGTCAAACTCTGACAACAATAGTAACCATCGAGCCATCCTTCCTGTTAGAGCTGGTTTCTCAAAGAGGTACTTCATTGGATCCATCTTTGAGATCGAACGTACCGGATAAGCTACCATGTAGTGTCATAGCCTTTTTGTTGCCCAAATCAGTGCAGTATAAGTTCTTTCCAAAGACGCGTACCGTGTTTCATACTCCAAGAACTTTTGAATGAGGTAGTATATGGCATGCTCTACCCCCTTCTTTGTCTCCTTTTGTGCTAGCAATGAGCCCATGGAATATTTTTCCATTGATAAGTACAACAGAAGTGGTTCTCTCCCCACCAATGGTGTTAATACTGATTTCCTTTTATTTTATCGAAAGCTTATTGGCATTGGTCATTCCATTCTGTGGGCTGATCCTTCTTCAATAGCTTGAAGATTGGTTCACAAATTGTAGTCAGTTGAGCTATGAACTTGCTGATATACTAGATGTGGCCCAGAAATCCTAGTATCTGCTTCACAGTGCGAGGTATGGGCATTTCTTGGATTGCTTTGATCTTGATAGGGTCAACTTCGATGCCCCTTTCACTCATAAAGAATCCCAATAATTTTTCTACCCTTGCCCCAAATACACACTTTTAAGGATTCAATTTTAGTTGATACTTTTTTATCCTTTCAAAGAATCATCTTAGTGTGGGAATATTCCCCTACCGATCCCTTGACTTCACTATCATGTCGTCCACATAGACTTCTACATCTTTGCTCATCATGTCATACAGTATGGCTATTGCCGCTCTCTGATAAGTTGCCCCAGCATTCTTTAGTCCAAATGGCATCACCTTGTAACAATAGGTTCCCCATGAAGTGGTGAAGGCTATCTTTTCATGATCCTCTGGGTGCATGCTCACTTGATTGTATCCTGAGAACCCATCCATAAATGATAACAAGGCATGCCCACTGTGTTGTCAACCAATACATCAATGTGAGGTAGTGGGAAGTCATTCTTAGGGCTCATCTTGTTAAGATCTCATAAATCTATGCATATTCGTACCCTGTCATCTTTCTTTGGTACTGGTACTATGATAGCCAACCATTGGGGGTACTTCACCACTTCTAGAAATTCTGCATTCCACTGCTTCTCGACTTCTTCTTTAATCTTCTCACTCCATTCTGGATGCATTCTTCTGAGCTTCTGCTTGACAGGCTTTGCCCCAGGGTAGGTTGGCAAATGATGTTGCACGATATTGTGGTCTATCCTAGGAATATCCTCATAACACAAGGCAAAGACTTCAGTGAACTCTTTCAGAAGACTGATCATCTATTCTGCTTCGTCATCATCCATGGTAGTACCAATTCTTACCTCTCGAGGGCATTAGTTGGTTCCTAAATTAAAAACCCCGGCATGGATGGGTTGGGCTTTCTTTGGTTTGCATTATTATATTAGATCATGATATTTATTAAGATCATCATCAGAAAAGGAGGCAAGTCATACTCGGAATCAGAAATTTCATTCATAAAAGGAGTAACAGACTCGACATAAACAAACTTTGGACTTTCCTCACGAAGGAAGACAGACACGTAATCATATACAGAAGACTCGACAATAGACTCAACTATAGACTCGATGGCTGACTTGATGCTTTTATCAAGGATATTTAAGTTGGTTGACTCAGCAGCATGAGTAAAATTGAGTTCTCTCCAATGCTTGTCCAATTCAGGAGTGGGTCCATGGCTTGATGGATGAGTAGATGTGGCAAAGGGCCTTTTCTTCTTCCAGAAAGGTCACTGCTATCTCTTCAGTGGTGCTGACATTATTCTATTTGATAGGTTCTCCTTCCCTGCTTGGGGTGGGAAGTCAAGGTCCTCCATAGATATCAAGAGCCCTAGCTCGCAACTTCTAGACTGAGCTGGAAAGCCATGGAATATCCCCTGCCTCTTCCAATGCATCTTCTTCCCCTATTTCTTCAAGGTTTCCCATTTGTTCAGCATAGTAGCATTCACTGATGACTACTTCTCCTAACATCTTGCTTTTTTCATCCAAATGTTGCACCATTGTATCCAATTTCCAATGGATGTCAGTCATCCATTTTCTGAGTTTCACTACGGGATCAGCCAGATTAAATTTAAAGAGTTTTCTGAGCTCTTCAAGATCCTCACTACTTTCTGATTCTGATGTGGGTTCATACACCCCCATACGGATTATGAGTGTCGATTGGATAGCATTTGTGGGGCCAATCATTGTGTCATCTTCATCGATTGCATAAAAAGAATATCCTCTAGGATTTCTGGGTGAATAATACCCAGATTCAACTTCATTATTATTCCACAGTACCTGGTAATCACTGTCATCCCAGTCCTGGTTCTCATCATCACTTTGGGAATCAGAGTCATCATCATCATCATCCTGATCCTCACTCTCATCCTCATCGTCATTGTCCTTAAGCTCATCATCTTATGTGTCACTCACTATATGGATTAGGGAGGTGTGCGTTTTGATTTGTTCCCCTATTGCCAATGCTGTTACTGCTCCGAGGAGGTTATATGTGACTTCTTCAATTGTCTCCGGATGGTCCTCCTGAGGTATAGTTGTCTGAATCAGAGGATTGGGATCAACATCTTGACTTTCTCTAAAGACATTCACCGAACCTATTGATGAGGTTATCTTCAGAGAATCTAGTAATGCTAGTATATCCTTCCAACCGTTTCTACCCATCTATCTTTCTTTTGGGTTATCCACAGAACCTTGAGAACGCGATTGGTATGAGGGTGATGATGGATATGAGGCGGGGTGATATGAAGGTGATGTGATATAAGAGATAGGGTATTATGATGAAGATAGGGGTGATAAGATGATGAGGTTCCTTCTCCTTAATAGGGGGTGAAGGATGACAGTATGGTGGAGTTTGATGGCATGGCAGAATCTGATGGTATGGTATATGTTGGTAGTATGGTTGAGGTTGATGGTATGGTGTGGATCCTCCTGTTTATGATGGAGGGATAGCGGATATCTGGTCTTCTGATTCTTCTTTTGATAATTCTTCTCTTTCGAGAGTCTTCATGACCTTAGTCCTTTGACTCATGACTTTCCTATAAGCGCGGGCATTCATGTGATTCTTCCGAGCTCTGGGTGTGATGAGTTGAGTGGGATCACACACGACTAGAGTAAGGATCCCCAAAATCATAGAGCAAGGGATGACAGAAGTGTCTATCTACGTAGTATATGCAAAGGGCCCTTCGAAAAGAGTTACACTCCTTTCAACAAGCCTCCTTAACGAAGCTGATGATATGGCCTACTATCACCGAAGGAAGGGACAATCTTTGCACAAGCAGCAACTTCTCTTTCCACTCATTATGTCTCCCGATATGGTACTTCTTGGAGTCTCTAATAAGATGAGCTGGATCGAAGTTAGTTTAAGATGAGCTAGATCGAAGAATCAAGGATCCCAATCTTGCTAGTTGTTATCTATCGTTTACAACATGTTGACAGTTCCATGATCTAGGAGTGGACTGGTATTGACATTGGGAGGTTCTACCAAATCCTGGATTGCATGTAGAAGACCTATACATCTTTCAGTGGTGTGCCCTTCTGAGTGTGGTAAGCACAGTATTCATGGTCCCTATACCACGCTGGGGGAGGGTTTTTGATTACCCTTGGAGTCACTGTCCCTAGCAATCCTTGTTTCTTTAGCTTCTCATACACTGCTTCTACGGGCATTCCCAAATCAGAAGGCGAGGAGCCTTCTGAATAGATGCATCCGCTTGTATCATAAAAGGTTGTGAAGAGATGGGTGATACTGATTGTTGGACCATGCCTACCACGTTGGTTTTGGGATCCTTTTCTTGTCCAACTTTGGTGTTATTTCCCACATCTTGGGAGGATCCTTGATACTGGGCATCCCTTAGGATTTTGTTTCGCACACGTGTGCTAGTGGTTGTCAAAGCATCAAAAGTCAGTAGATGTTGGTAGTAAATTACATCATAATAATACTTAGACAAATTTTTAATCAACATTTCTACTTGCTCTGCTTCAGAGGGTCGGTCTGCCATCTTGGTGGCCTTCTCTCTCAACCTCATTAAGAAGGCGGTGAATCCTTCCTTGGGATGCTATCTCAATGTCTCAAGTTCTTGATGCTTCATATTCACTTCGGTGTTGTATGAGTACTGCTTGGTGAAGGCTTTCACCACTGTTGTCCAATTCTGGGTTTGGGCAAACTCTAACTGTGTGAGCCACCTCAGTGCTGGCCCTAACATGGTTAACATGGAATCTTGTCCCATCTGGTTTTCAGCAAGCTGCCATGACTTGGTGATGCTGAGGAGGACTTTGAGATGAGCCTTGGGGTCTCCTGACTCGTCAAATCTATCGGTCTGTCATTTGAACTTTTCGAGAATCCTTGCCCCAGAAAAGAAACTCATCTTGTCAGAATCCACCACTTGACTTTCCGAACACTTTCTTGTTTTGATAAGATTTTCCAACTTTTCCAATTTCTCTTTGAGTTTTCTTTCTTTCTCCATCTCCTGAGGTTCGATTCGTACATGTGACACAAACTCCTCTTCCTCATCTTTAATCACTACCTTTGGCGAAGGGACCTGAGAATAGGTTCCTCGTTGACCATTCGAACAGGTGGGTGAAACTCTTTGTTGACCAGTTGGCCTGACTTGCTTCGATTCTCTTGAGTCAACTCGAGAAGAATTCCCACGATAACCCATATCTCTATTCTGTTCCAACTCTCCTGTAGTCGGTGCTGGTTCGGTCATGGTATCAGTCCTGGGAGGGTTTTGGAGCATGTGCAATATCTGGGCTAATCCTCTCTTGACCTCGGCCATTTCTATATGCAAGGTCTCTACGGGGTAGGCCCATGCTTGTTCAAGTGATTTAGGGTTGTTTGGATCCATGTGAACTAGACTATAGTCACTTGGAAGCAGACAATCTCGGAGAGACGATGGAGGTGACACTGGACTTAAACGAGTCAACTGGTTACCCTGACGTGTCCATACTTAGAATTGCTTGATAATAAATGGATCATGTCATTGCACTCACATAATTGCATTCATATTGATGTGGTTGGGCATGAATATTCATACTGTTGCATTTTCTTGGATTGTCATGATTGCTTGCGTGTGTTACCCTCACTGGGCTTCGTGGAATCTCACCCCCTGTTGTTGCTCCTTTTTAGATATTGATTCAGGAAATCCTTTGGGAACTGTAATTGAGGTCCCGACTCTCTACGGAGGTGACCTTTGGAATGAGGAGCTGGTTGCACATGAGGATGGATGCGTGTGCAATGATTGTGCATTTGGAGCACTCTGTGGATGGGAGTATCATCTTCTTTTTTTGATTCTTTTTGTACTTAACAGATGGAGCCCTATGGGGGCATAACTGTAATTATGATTAAGATGTGAAAATATTCTTTTGTGTAAATATGGTAAATATCAATAGAAATCACCAGTTGATATATATTTTGTTTATATTATAAGTATGTGATTTTAGAATTCATTTCATAATCTTATGAACTTAAAGTACTGCATCGTGGATCCTGGATGGATGGTGGACACGTGTGCGTATCTATGTCACCAGCCTTCAGGTGAGTGGAGGTGGGGTGTGACACTACCCATAGAACTTGAATGTCTAGAAGCTGATATGACCTATGAAGAGTAGCCCATTGAAATCTTACATCGAAAGATAAAGACTCTTCGCAATCACTCTATTACCTTTGTGAAAGTTCGATGGGCCAATCATTAGCTTGAGGAAGCATCTTGGGAGAAAGAGAATGACATCCAAGTCCAGTATCCTTATCTTTTCGGATAACAAGGTACTACAAATTTGAAGATTAAATTTTCAAAAAGGGGGGGTAAATGTGAAGCCCTACATTCCAAACTCGGTCTAATTTCTAGGTTGGTTCAGTTTGGTCTTACAGGACCTGTCCCTAGCGAGCCACGATGGGTACTTTATGGAGTATAGTGGCAAGGATGACTTTGAACTCAGGTTGGCCAGATGAGTTGGAGTCAGTGCCTAGTAAAGTTCACATGCCCAAGCCGTGCACTTGCATGTATCATGAGGCCATGCATGCATAATAAAGGTACGTAACTATATTTTATGTCAAGTATATGTATTAATCTATTACTAGGGGCAAAATACATATCAGGACCGAGCCCCATCGAAAATCTCAATGCTTTGGCTAAGGTTTGGCCAACTGGTGGGTGGTCATAGGTGGGTCGAACCCACTAGTGTGACCTACCACATTGGTCATTAGATATTTTACACCACTATAAATAGCATTTATTACCTCTCTTTCACCTCATTTATTGTTTTACATGGTAGTTGAGAAAAATAAAAAAGAGAGAAAAAAAAAGAAACAGGAGAGAGGAAGGAAGAAGAAAATGGGGAAGGAGATGATCATTGTGCATCGTCGAGGTCAGATCTCTTGAATTCGACACCTGATTAACGATCCTTATCTTGAGATCTAAGATTTGAGGCGAGTAAAGTCATATTCCTTAAACCCTTATGAAACCCTAAGTGAAACCCTTCAATTTGGGTAGAAATCCTTTGGATCTTACTATGATCTCTTAAGAATGTGAATCTAAGGTTTAATAAAGTTCTATATGTTGTTTATGAAGGATTTAGTGGAAGACTTGCAAGATTTATGAAGCATTTGTTGATCTCTTGAGCTAAAGAGAAGATTTGGTGTTTTGAGGTGTTTTTGAGCAAAGAGGTAAGATCCACGCTCTAGAATTTGGATCCACCTTAGATCTATGTTGGAATCATGATTTAGAGCTTTAGATTTATGGAAAATGTGGTCGAATCGACCCATGTTGGTTTTCCTAAGGCAGGATAAAGAGTGGGAGAGAGTAGTAAAATCTCACTTGTAAGTGGTGGGTGCTTGGAAATGGATGAGACCCACCAATCCAGTGCCCACCTATCTTGGTTGGGCTGCTGGCTTGATCGATGAGTAAGACTAGTGGGTGACCTGCCCCGCCACTCTTGGCCCGCTGGTCCAAACAAAGCTATTGGTCAGACAGGTGAGCAAGGACTGGTGGGTGCCTTACCCATAGGCCTTGGCCTGCTAATCCAGGTCGGATTCCTAGATCGACAGGCGAGCAAGGACTGGTGGGTGCCTTGCCCACCGATCGACCTATCGATCTAACTTCTCAGCTGCGCATTGCCAAGGGGGTAGAGATGATCCCACATATTCATACATTTGGTGCCTATCTAACTTGAGGGGATTTATACTTTCCGATCCCAGATGGTAAGTGACCCAACTCCCTACACATGAATTCTAGTATGCATAAAAAATTATCGAATAGCCTTGAGCATGTCCGAGGGCAACCACCTATGCGAGACCAGCCATGAGACAGCAAGTTATCAAGACAGTGAGCTGTCTTGACCATCGGAAACAAGCCATTGGAAGTAGCATGGGCCTAGATTTGGTGCCTGTTTTTAGTGGGTTGACAGGCTGCTGTCGGGGTTCCAATGCCTGTGGTTCCTGTCACTCGTATCGTAAATGGGTCGGATGATCCCAAATCATTGTCCACACCTTCTTTATGATGTGAGCACTTTATGGACCTAAATGGTCTGGTCCTTATGCCCAAAATTCATTTTACCCAATTGGTCCAAAAGAGGTCCAACCCAAACAGACCCTAAGGTCCACTTAAGTTATAAGTTACGAAATGAGGATTCATTTCCTCATTTCCCTTGTGCTCAATGTAGGAGAGGAGAGAAAGAGGAGAGGAAAGAAGAAAAAGAGGAAGAAGGAGGTTGGAGGCCTACCTTGGTGCCGGCTGCCACCTTGTTGCCAGAGGTATGAATAACCTCCCATACCACTCTCTCTCTTCATTTTGACAGAGATAAAGCTAGATATGGATGGAATCTTATTGTATAAACCATGGTGAGGTTGTAGAATGTGTGTTCTACCCTCCTGGTGTTGTCACCAGTTCGAACTAAGCCCGGTGAGCTCCGACAACATGTATTGCCTAAAGACCAACTAGGGTTTCGATCGTTCGATCGACGTATCTCTCAAATGACTTCATGGAATTGGAATTTTTTTGGCTTAGAATGAAGCTAGGAACATCCTCTACAAACTCCATGGAATAAATCTCTACGATCAGGCCCGAACCAGAAAGCCCTAAAATGTGTTAACAGCCCTGAACCACCATCGAAAACAGCCCACTGGATCCACTGGGTTTTTTTTTGGTGGCATATTTCCAATGGACATGTGAGCCTTATGTGCTCTCTGACTTCACCACTGGAAACAGGACTGATATTTATGGTGGAAATGCCCTGTTTTCGATAGGTGTTTCCGGTGACAGTACTGTCACTTAGGAACAGTGTATGTACCCTTTGTAGGTGACTTGTGTGTGTCCCTCCTGATATTCCTGATACTTACTAATGTACGATTTCCTTGTGTCTAGGAAAGTGACGCGCATGTGCCCTAAAGCCAGAATTAAGTTGATCGATTGATGGTCGTACTTGAACCTGAACACACCCAATCGAAAACTAGGTGAGGGATGGACTGTGTTATTTTTGGAATGTTTATTATTATTAAATTGCTCACATGCTTAGCATTATATGTTTAATTGTAATTACTCAAATGCGATGATGATATGTTATATTTGTCATCTACGATTATGATGTGAATTATATGGAGATGTATGATGGGATCCAGTGTGGCCAAGGTGATACCGGTACCGTGATCACCATGTGTTTGGTTGTGTGTGTGAGACAGAATCTAGCGTGGCCGAGGTGGTAACAGTGTCGTGATTGTCGTATATATGTTGCATTCATGCATTGGATATGTGCATTAGAGTTAGTTGTAGTCACGGGTTACACTTTGTGGCCAAGGTATCGTTGGTATCGTGTACCCCGGGACTGCAGTTGAAAATGGATGCGCTTTGTGGCGGATGATTGGTACCAATGTCGCATGGTCCATATTTAATTGTGATATGCATGCTAGAGCAGGTAAATGGTCTCGGGTAACATTTTGTGGCCAAGGTCTTGCCTATATCACAATTCATACTAACTGTATCACTATGAAGGCATGAAGCATATATGTGGTTAGGAATCATTCCCTATGCTATGAACCCTTATGAATAGGGGTTAAGGTGTTGGATAACCCATTATGGAATGTTCGATGTGTCTTTCCAGATTCCCACACCCACGGCACAATAAGATTGTTGCCAGAGGTAGGAACCTATCCGGCGTGGCTGATGATGTACTGGTGTCGGGACTACCAAGAGAGGGTTATCAAGGGTCTACTGGGTGACCCATGGACGCGTACGGGGACTTACAGGATTCTATTCACAAATAGAGATTGTATCCTTACATAGTTGATGGCAGTTTTGAGACGAAGGATACAGCCTAATGCGTCGTAGTAGCATTTACCAGACTTAGTTTGTGTTGTTAGGTGGATAATAAATAAGTGAACTGCATCACGAGCATCATGGACTATGTGTTTAATTTCTATAATCATGCATCATAAATTACTACTGCTATTGTATTGCTTGGATGTGCTTGACCCCACCCCTCACTGAGTGAGTTGGAAAGCTCACCCCATGTATACACCCCTTTTTAGATGATGATGCAGGTGCCGTGGTGCCAATGGCGGGTGACCTAGTATCTTTTGGGTTAGAGTATGGTGTGAGCAACTGGTGGATGCCAGAAGGGGAGGAGCACTATCAAGATTGTGCTTGTGATCACTATGCTTAGGCCGCACCATGAGATTGTACATTATATTTTGATACCTTGGGTACAACTGTGGCTTGTATATTGTTATTTTGAGATTATATTATATGTCATGGATGACTGTAACAAAATAACTCGGTTATCGCTATTATTTTATCAGTAGACGTTTTCCCCATTTTCTTTATGATTCCGCTACTATACTTTGATTCCACTACTTATGTTGGTTTAGGGTGTGAGATTGTGAAAATTTTAAGGTACTACTATCAGAGATCCTAGTAGGTTTGTAAGACAAGTACGTGTCTTACTCACACCGTCAGTATTCCTAATGGTAAGTTGGGTCTATTGGAATTGGGGTGTGACAACAATATTCATAATCCACCAGTAGTTAAAGAATATTTCATGGAAGCGCTACGGATACAAACTGCAAAACAAATGGATAGATATCATGGACCTAACAGGTTCAAGAATCTAGCACAAGAACTCATGCCATAAAAATTGACCACATTCTAGACCATAGCATGCAGCAAAAAAGCTAAGGTTGGTAGCTTATAACTATGGCAAATTAGATTTCAATGTTCAGCTCAAACAAAAGATATTTCTGTGGGAATAAGGACTAAAATTGCTGTATGAAACCAAGGGAATTGCATCTGTTCATTCTGGTTTCAAATAGAATTGAGATTGATGATGAAATCTGAAAATAGCAATAGGTCAAGCCAATTACTTTAAAATATTAAGATCAACTTTTAGATCTGTGATAGGACAGAAGAGGAATGAATTCTTAATGGACACACTAGCACAAGAAATTTTCATGAAATTCTTAGAAGTGGCAATATGCCTGGACATGGGAAAAATTACTTAGGAGATGGGATAATTATGGGAAAATACATTAGGAATCGGTCTAGGATTAATAGGATCAAAGGAGAGTGTAGGTTCCACCATTCTAGTTGTTCAGGCTATAAATAAAGAGTAGGAAAACATGTCAAGAAATATAGGGATGAATAATACTAAAGATGAAACAGAATGTTAATATCAATAAAGAAGATATGAAGCGATAAGAGAGGAAAGAAAAAAACTAGAGAAAAACCTAGGTTCCGCCCAGACGACCAAAGTGGGAGTCGTTTTATGCAAAAAAATAAGGCCAAGATCATGTAGTAGTTACTCTTAAGTTTACTGCAATTGTTACATTTGTGCCCTAATCAGATCTAATTTGAACTGTTTTGCCAGGCCTCGGATTGGAGAATGAAAGTACGATTAGGATTTGGCTCACAGCTACGCATTCCCGAGGGGATAGAGATGACCTCACATGTTCGTGCATTATGTGCCTTTCTATATGGAGGGGATTCATACCTTCAAATCCTAGATAGTAAGTGGCCTGACTCCCCACATTTGAATTCCAACATGCATAAAAAATTACCGAATAGCATTGAGCATGTCTAAGGGCAACCACCTATGCGAAACCAGCCATAGGATAGCAAGCTGTCTTGACCATCGGAAACAAGCCATCAAAAGCAACCTGGGCCCAGATGTGGTGCTTGTTTTCAGTGGGTTGACAGGCTGCTGTCAGGGTTCCGATGTCTGTGGTTCTTGCCACTTTCATCGTAAATGGCTCTGGATGATCCCAAATCATCATCCACACCTTCCTCATGATGTGAGAACTTTACGGAACTAAATGGTTGGGTCCTCATGCTCCAAATTAATTTTAACCGATTGGTCCAAAAGGGGTCCAACCCAAACAGACCCTAAGGTCCACTTAAGTTATAAGTTAGGAAATGAGGATTCATTTCCTCATTTTCCTTGTGCTCAACGTAGGAGAGAATAGAAAGAGGAGAGGAAAGAAGAAGAAGAGGAAGAAGGAGGTTGGAGGCCTACCTTGGTGTCGACTTCCGCCTTGTTGTCAGAATCGTTGCCGGAGGTAAGTACAACCTCCCATACCACTCTCTCTCTTCATTTTGACCTATACAATGCTAGGTATGGATGGAAACTTGGTGTACAAATCATATTAAGGTTGTAGAATGCGTGTTCTACCCACCCGATGTTGCCGAGCTCGAACCAAGTCTGATGAACTCCGGCAACATGTATTGCCAAAAGATCAACTAGGGTTTTGATCGTTCGATCGACGTATCTCCCAAATGGATCAATGGAATTGGAATTTTATTGTCTTAGAATAATGCTAGGAACATCCCCCTATAAATTCCATGGAACAAATCCCGGCAATCGGGCCTGAGCCAAATAGCCCCAAAATGGGTGGACTGCCCTGAACCACCATCGGAAACAGCCCACCAGATCCACTGGGTCTATTTTTAGTGACATATTTCCCATGGGCATGTGAGCATATGTGCTCTCTGACTTCTCCACCAGAAGCAAGACTGATATTTCCAGTGGAAATGCTCTATATCCGATAGGTGTTTCCAGTGACAATACTGTCACTTAGGAATAGTGTCTGTACCCTTTGGGGGTGACCTGTGTGGGTCCCTCTTGATAATCCAGACCTGTACTGATGTACGGTTCCCTTGTGTCTAGGATAGTGATGTGCACGTGCCACGAAGCTAGAACTTAATTGATTGATCGATGGCCGTACTTAAACCCGGACACACCCAAACTTAAACCAGGTGATGGATGGATTGTGTTTATTTTTGGAATTTTTATTATTATTAAATTTCTCATATGCTTAGAATTATATGTTTAATTGTAATTGCTCAAATGTGATGATGATATGTTATATTTGCCATTTAGGATTATGATATGAATTATATGGAGATGTTATTATGGGATCTGGTGTGGCCGAGGTAGTACCGATACCATGATCATCGTATATTTGGTTGTGTCTGTGTGCGACAAAATCTGATGTCGCCGAAGTGGTACCAGTGTCGTGATTATCGTATGTATGTTGCATTCATGCATTGATTAGGTGCATTAGAGTTAGTTCTAGTCACGGGTTACACTTTGTGGTCAAGATCTCGTTGGTAACGTGTACCATGGGACTCCATCTGGAAATTGATGCGCTTCGTGACCAATGATTGATACCGGTGTCGTGTAGTCCATACTTAACTGTGTGATATGCTTGCTAGATTAGGTAAATGGTCTCGGGTTACAATTTATGGCCAAGGTCTCACTAGTATCATGTACCTGGGACTGTATTTGGAGATGGATTATACTTTGTGGCCGAGGTCTTGCCTGTATCGTGTAATTCATACTAACTGTATCGCTATAAAGGCATGTAGCATATACATGGTTAGGTATCATTCCCTATGCTACGATAGGGGTTAAGGTGTTGGATAACCCATTATGGAATGTTCGATGTGTCTTTCCAGATTGCCACACCCACGGCACGATAAGATTGTTGCCAGAGGTAGGAACCTATCCGGCGTGGCTGATGATGTACTGGTGCTGGGACTACCAAGAGAGGGTTATCAAGGGTCTACTGGGTGACCCATGGACGCGTACGGGGACCTGCAGGATTCTATTCACAAATAGAGATTGTATCCTTACGTAGTCGATGGCAGCTTTGAGATGAAGGATACAGCCTAATGCATCGTAGTAGCATTTACCAAACTTAGTTTGTGTTGTTAGGTGGATAATAAATAAGTGAACTGCATCACGAGCATCATGGACTATGTGTTTAATTTCTATAATCATGTATCATAAATTACTACTGCTATTGTATTACTTGGATGTGCTTGACCCCACCCCTCACTGAGTGAGTTGGAAAGCTCACCCCATGTATACACCACTTTTTAGATGATGATGCAGGTATCGTGGTGCCAATGGCGGCTGACCTAGTATCTTCTGGGTTAGAGTATGGTGTGAGCAACTGGTGGATGCCAGAAGGGGAGGAGCACTATCAGGACTGTGCTTGCGATCACTATGTTTACGCCGCACCATGAGATTGTACATCATATTTTGATACCTTGGGTACAACTGTGGCTTGTATATTGTTATTTTGAGATTATATTATATGTCATGGATGAATGTAACAAAATAACTCGGTTATCGCTATTATTTTATCAGTAGACGTTTTCCCCATTTTATTTATGATTCCGCTACTATACTTTGATTCCACTACTTATGTTGGTTTAGGGTGTGAGATTGTGAAAATTTTAAGGTACTACTATCAGAGATCCTAGTAGGTTTGTAAGACAGGTACGTGTCTTACTCACACCGCCGGTATTCCTAATGGTAAGTTGGGTCTATTGGAATTGGGGTGTGACAGCAATATTCATAATCCACTAGCAGTTAAAGAATATTTCATGGAAGCGCTACGGATACAAACTGCAAAACAAATGGATAGATATCATGGACCTAACAGGTTCAAGAATCTAGCACAAGAACTCGTGCCATAAAAATTGACCACATTCTAGACCATAGCATGCAGCAAAAAAGCTCAGGTTGGTAGCTTATAACTATGGCAAATTAGATTTCAAAGTTCAGCTCAAACAAAAGATATTTCTGTGGGAATAAGGACTAAAATTGCTATATGAAACCAAGGGAATTGCATCGGTTCATTCTGGTTTCAAATAGAATTGAGATTGATGATGAAATCTGAAAATAGCAATAGGTCAAGTCAATTACTTTAAAATATTAAGATCAACTTTTAGATCTGTGATAGGACAGAAGAGGAATGAATTCTTAATGGACACACTAGCACAAGAAATTTTCATGAAATTTTTAGAAGTGGCAATATGCCTGGACATGGGAAAAATTACTTAGGAGATGGGATAATTATGGGAAAATACATTAGGAATCGGTCTAGGATTAATAGGATCAAAGGAGAGTGTAGGTTCCACCGTTCTAGTTGTTCAGGCTATAAATAAAGAGTAGGAAAACATGTCAAGAAATATAGGGATGAATAATACTAAAGATGAAACAGAATGTTAATATCAATAAAGAAGATATGAAGAGATAAGAGAGGAAAGAAAAATACTAGAGAAAAACCTAGGTTCCGCCCAGACGACCAAAGTGGGAGCCGTTTTATGCAAAAAATAAGGCCAAATCATGTAGTAGTTACTCTTAAGTTTACTGCAATTGTTACACTTGTGCCCTAATCCGATCTAATTTGAACTGTTTTTCCAGGCCTCGGATTGGAGAACGAAAGTACGATTAGGTTTTGGCTCACAGCTATGCATTCCCGAGGGGGTAGAGATGACCCCACATGTTCGTGCATTATGTGCCTATCTAACTGGAGGGGATTCATACCTTCAAATCCTAGACAGTAAGTGGCCTGACTCCCCACATTTGAATTCCAGCACGCATAAAAAATTACCGAATAGCATTGAGCATGTCTGAGGGCAACCACCTATGCGAAACCAGCCATAGGATAGCAAGCTGTCTTGACCATCGGAAACAAGCCATCGAAAGCAACCTGGGCCTAGATCTAGTGCTTGTTTTCAGTGGGTTGACAGGCTGCTGTTAGGGTTCCGATGTCTGTGGTTCTTGCCACTTGCATCGTAAATGGCTCCGGATGATCCCAAATCATCATCCACACCTTCCTCATGATGTGAGAACTTTACGAAACTAAATGGTCGGGTCCTTATGCTCGAAATTAATTTTAACCGATTGGTCCAAAAGGGGTCCAACCCAAACAGACCCTAAGGTCCACTTAAGTTATAAGTTAGGAAATGAGGATTCATTTCCTCATTTTCCTTGTGCTCAACGTAGGAGAGAAGAGAAAGAGGAGAGGAAAGAAGAAGAAGAGGAAGAAGGAGGTTGGAGGCCTACCTTGGTGTCGACTTCCGCCTTGTTGCCAGAATCGTTGCCGGAGGTAAGTACAACCTCCCATACCACTCTCTCTCTTCATTTTGACCTATACAATGCTAGGTATGGATGGAAACTTGGTGTACAAATCATGTTAAGGTTGTAGAATGCGTGTTCTACCCTCCCGATGTTGTCGAGCTCGAACCAAGTCCGATGAACTCCGGCAACATGTATTGCCAAAAGATCAACTAGGGTTTTGATCGTTCGATCGACGTATCTCCCAAATGGATCAATGGAATTGGAATTTTATTGTCTTAGAATAATGCTAGGAACATCCCCCTATAAATTCCGTGGAACAAATCCCGGCGATCGGGCTTGAGCCAAATAGCCCCAAAATGGGTGGACTGCCCTGAACCACCACCGGAAACAGCCCACCAGATCCACTGGGTCTGTTTTTAGTGACATATTTCCTATGGGCATGTGAGCCTATGTGCTCTCTGACTTCTCCACCAGAAGCAAGACTGATATTTCCAGTGGAAATGCCCTATATCCGATGGGTGTTTCCAGTGACAATACTGTCACTTAGGAATAGTGTCTATACCCTTTGGGGGTGACCTGTGTCGGTCCCTCTTGATAATCCAGACCCGTACTAATGTACAGTTCCCTTGTGTCTAGGATAGTGATGTGCATGTGCCACGAAGCTAGAACTTAATTGATTGATCGATGGCCGTACTTAAACCCGGACACACCCAAACTTAAACCAGGTGAAGGATGGACTGTGTTTATTTTTGGAATTTTTATTATTATTAAATTTCTCATATGCTTAGAATTATATGTTTAATTGTAATTGCTCAAATGTGATGATGATATGTTATATTTGCCATTTAGGATTATGATATGAATTGTATGGAGATGTTATTATGGGATCTGGTGTGGCCGAGGTAGTACCGATACCATGATCATCGTATATTTGGTTGTGTCTGTGTGAGACAAAATCTGATGTCGCCGAAGTGGTACCGGTGTCGTGATTATCGTATGTATGTTGCATTTATGCATTGATTATGTGCATTAGAGTTAGTTGTAGTCGCGGGTTACACTTTGTGGTCAAGATCTTGTTGGTAACGTGTATCCCGAGACTCCATTTGGAAATTGATGCGCTTCGTGACCAATGATTGATACCGGTGTCGCGTAGTCCATACTTAACTGTGTGATATGCATGCTAGATTAGGTAAACGGTCTCGGGTTACACTTTGTGGCCAAGGTCTCGCTGGTATCATGTACCTGGAACTGTATTAGGAGATGGATTACACTTTGTGGCCGAGGTCTTGCCTGTATCGTGTAATTCATACTAACTGTATCACTATAAAGGCATGTAGCATATATGTGGTTAGGTATCATTCCCTATGCTACGATAGGGGTTAAGGTGTTTGATAACCCATTGTGGTATGTTTGATGTGCCTTTTCAGAATGCCACACCCGCGGTACGATGCGATTGTTGCCAGAGGTGGGAACCTATCCGACGTGGCCGATGATGTACTAGTGCTGTGATTGTCAGTTAGGGTGACCCATGGACGTATAGGGGACCGACAGACTTCTATTCATTGCTAGAGTTTGTATCCTTGCATAGTCGATGGTGGTTCCGAGAAGGAAACAACCTAATGGGCCGTAATAGCATTTACCAGACTTAGTTTGTGTTGTGAGGTGGATGATAAATATATGAACTGCATCACGACCATTATGGACTATGTATTTAATTTCTGTAATCATGCATCATAAATTACTACTGCTATTGTATTGCTTGGATGCGCTTGACCCCACCCCTCACTGAGCGAGTTAGAAAGCTCACCCCACATATACACCCCCTTTTAGATGATGATGTAGGTACCATGGAGCCAATGGTGGGTGACCTAGTATCTTTTGGGTCAGAGTATGGCGTGAGCGATTGGTGGATGCTAGAAGCGGAGGAGCATGATTAGGATTGTGCTTGTGACCACTGCGCTTTTACGCACCGTGAGATTGTACATCATATTTTGATACCTTGGGTACAATTGTGGATTGTATATTATTATTTTGAGATTTTATTATACGTCATGGATGAATGCAATAGAATAACTCGATTATCGCTATTATATTATCAGTAGATGTTTTCTCCATTTTATTTATGATTTTGCTACTATACTCTGATTCTGCTGCTTATGTTGGTTTGGGGTGTGAGATTCTGAAAATGTTAAGGTACTGCTATCACAGATCCTGGTAGGTTTGTAAGATAAGTACGTGTCTTACTCTCACCTCTATTATTCCTAATGGTAAGTTGGGTCTATTGGAATGGGAGTGTGACAACTATAGTATCAAAGCGCGATGCTCTGCCTTAACTCACAATCTCAGCCAAACCATGATTTTGGAGAAATTAGGATCAAATAAAAATCTCAAGACAACAATAATAGAAATTTACACAATTAGGAGATAAGCATAGGTGTTAAAGCTGTTTCATTATAATAGAGAACTTGAATACACAGCTTACACTTTTCATAAGAAAATAAAGTACTGAAAGCAGGAAATCTTAACTAGCCTAAGTCTAAGAAATTAAACAACTGAAGCAAATGATAGAAGGTAAAAAGCTCAACTAAACCTAAAATATAAAAATCAAATAAAAAATGGGAAGGAAAATCCTAAAAACTACAGTGGCAAACATGCCACTACTCTTGCTGTTGTTGGTTCTGTCCTTGGCCCTGAGCTTAGTTCGGACCATGCATTCCTGAAGGAGGCACCAAAATACTAAGCTGGAAGACCATTGCCTACATTTGTGCCTCTACGGAGGCCACTCTATTGTCCATAAGACAATAGGTCTTGTCTATGCTGTTGAGGCGGCCATCTATACTCATCAGAGATGCGATGGTGTCTAGGCGGGCCATAACATCATTGAGACCATAAAACTTCATCCCCTAGTGCCCTAAGAAGTAGAAGCAGTCATAGAACCCATAACCTGGGGATCAAGTGGTGGAGCCCCACCAACTCCAGTAGCTTCTCCTCCTCCACCACCCACACCCCCACTAACAACACCGTCACCACCACCCTCTGCCTCCATCGGCTACTGACCCTCTCCTGGAATAGGAGTCACCTCCCATAGGTCTATGGTCATCTTCCTCAGAGAATCTTGGTTGAAGTCTGTGACCTCTTCACCCAAGCGTGCCTCTCCCTCCAAGTCCACCCCAAAGCAGTGGAAGATGTCAGTGAGTATTCTTCCATAGCACAGGCTTCCCGCTCGGGGATCCACTCCTTCAGATCGAAGTACCATGGTCCACATAAGGAAGTAAGGAAGATGTATCTACACCCCCATGTACACACAGTAAGTCACATAGGCTTGTAGTGCAAATACCGCATCATAGTGTTCGCAAGTGGAGAGGACATTCAACTGAATCGCACAGTAGACGACCTTTGGAGTAGCCAAATACTTGATTGAATGGTTCCATCCCTTGGCCACCTTAGTCAGCATGTCATTGATCTCTTGAAACGTATCAGGACTCTGGAATTCATATGCAGGAGTCTAAGGTAGGTAGTACACTAGGTCACCGGCATTGCTGACCATCAGGATATTGGCCAACTGCCCCATGTCAAAGGAGCTCTCCACCCCCTTCGCATAGGAGGTGATCTGTATCTCTTTAGTACCTCGGTTCATGCATTGCAAGTTGGAGTAGAACAACCTGACCAGTGTGGAGTAGTAGTACTTGTTGGGTTTTAAGATACGGTACCACCCAACCTCATCAAACCATTGATGAACACGGAGTGCATAGAAGTCATTGGTCCTCACATAGACTCCCGGGTCCACATTGCGGAGCTCGAAGAGTTTCCAATGGTCTCGCTCAGCCACAAAGTGGAACAGGATGGGGTTGAACTGAGCGGCGGTGTCTTGCTCATCTTGTTCAACGGCACGTCGGATACCTACATGACGTCCACACATTGTTGCAATGTGATTCCTAAGGATTTAGGATGAAAAACCAGATTCAATGGCTGAGTATAAAGCTCACAGAGAAGAAAATCACAAAACTAGGTTACAGAGAGGAGGAACATACCTTCGGTGTGAATGCGATGCCGATTGATTACGAAATAGCGAGAGGAAGGTAGGAAATGGGTAGTAAAATCCTCCTTGGCCATTTCCACAACTTTCCCACAAGTGAAAATAGGGTTTTGTATAAAGGACCCAAGACCCGAGCCTATTTATAGCAGTTTTGGTGCCATCGGAAATAGCCCACCAGAAACACTGGGCCTACTTTCGATGCCTATTTTCAGTGAAGGAAAAATTTCAATTTTTGCTCTTTGTTTTGCCCATCGAAAATACCACTGATATTTCCAGTGGATTAAACCATATTTTCGGTGATATGACCCCTATTTCCGGTGGACTCTTTTGGAAAATAAATCATTTTATTTTTCAAATCTAAAATTTTATTTTGGTTACTTTAATGGTGTGCCCCTTTGGGATACGTGCGCGATCGTATCCTAATATGTGTGGACCCCACTTATGCATGCCCTAACCCTAAATTTGACTATCGTATATGTGTGGGACCCACTATGCATACATGTGTTCCAATTACATGCAACCTTGTTTATGCATGTGCATTAATTGGATTCCTTTACAGAAGTCATGTCACACCAAAACACATGATCCTGATCCTGATCCCGATCCTGATCATGCCCATCACCTCCCGCTTCCCCTACACTGAATCGGGGTAGACCCCGTAATGTGCCTCTGGCTCCACCTGTACTTACAGCCTAGGATGTGGCATCCATCATGAATAACATAATGCAAGAAGTGGAAGAAAGTCAAAACCAGTTTATGGCAGGGATTGATAATAGGATCCAAGTGGCAATGGAAGCCCGTAATGCACTGCCCACACCTCCTACTCTACCGGTGCCCGTTCCAATACCTATTGGATCGGCTACCCTTCAAACATCTAGTGGGGCTCAAGTGCATGGGCATGTGCAAGACCCGATGCCAGATCAAGCCCAAGCCTATGTAGAGGGTTGGACAGACTTGACAAAAATGATGGAGAAGTTTCAACGGCTTAGGCCCCCATGCTTCTCCAAGGTGGGCCAAGACCCATTGTATCCATCAAGATGGATTGGTGGAATGGAGAAGGTTTTTAGACTAATGGGCTGCACTTAAGAGTAGAAAATTTTATGTGCGGGCTATCAGTTACAGAATGAAGCAGATGATTGGTGGAGTGCCACCGAGTCTATTCTGAGGGTTAGTAGCCCGAACCCCACTTGGCCAGATTTCAAAGGGGCCTTCTTTGAGAACTATTTTCCGAAAAGATTCTGGGATAGGAGAGAGAGTGAGTTCTCTCAGTTGGTTCAAGGTTCCAAGTCTGTGCTCAAGTATCAGCAACATTTTGAAGAGCTATTCCATTTTTCTCCTGAGCATCTCAGAGGAGATAGAGCTAAAGCAAAGAAGTTTGAGAAAGGGTTGAGGCCAGGTATTGGGTCAACCATTGTGGGGTTGAAACTACAGACCTATGCTGAGGTGGTCCAAGTGGCCAAATCCATTGAAGATCGGCATAGAGACAACTTCACGACCCAGCAAGGAACTGGAAAGAGGCCAATGGGATCTACTGATTCTAGGGGAGGTAGCAAACCTTTCCGAGTGCCTTATGTCAACCCAACTCCAGTGCAATTTAGGTGGCTTGATGCTAATCAGACTTCCCAGCCCTCCCGATCTAGTGCTGTATCTCAATCCTTGGGATCAAGCTCGAGATGCTTTCATTGTGATCAGCCAGGCCACATGGTGAGAACATGCCCCCAACGAAGGCCAGGTGATATACACCATACACTATACCACCTAGGCCCCAGCAGACATATTCAGCCCCTAGTCCAGTGCAGCCCCTACAAGGCCAAAGACCATAGGGCAGAGTGTTTGCTATGACTGCAGAAGATGCTAAGGCTGCACCCGATGTAGTGACTGGTACATTATTGATATCATTATTGCCTGCACATGTGTTATTTGACTTAGGAGCCTCGCATTCGTTCGTGTCATCGGCATTTACGAAGAAGATGAGCATTCCACCCAAAGGACTGACTCAATGTTTGGCTGTGAGCACCCCTATAGGAAGTGTAGTGGGTTTGAACTTTGTTTATGAGCCTTGTCCAGTGACCATAGGTGAACATGAGTTAAATGCTCACTTGATTGAGTTAGATGTGATCGACTTCGATGTGATTTTAGGAATGGACTAGTTGTCCGTATACAGAGCCAGTGTGCTATGTGTAGAGAAGGCTATCATTTTCTGACCTCGTGATGATGGTGAGTTTGTGTTCCAAGGAGATAAGCCCAAGATACCCAAGAAGGTTATCATATCCGCACTCCAGATGAAGAAGCTACTAGATAAGGGATGTCAAGGCTACTTATCATCTGTGATGGATACTGAGATAGAAATTAGGCCATTGACCAAAGACATAGCTAGTCAAGGCCGATCAAGAACCCCCTGATCATAGTACCTAACTTCAGAGCAACCTGAGCCAAAAATGGCACAAAATGGCATCCTTAGCCTGTCTACCACGCTCAAGGGTCTTTTTCTGACAGTAGGAACCATAAGCAAGGATTACTTGCAAAAGGGCATGGCCTAGACTATATCTTTTGCTAAAACAGGTTCAATCTGAAGGAGAGTGATGGCCAGAAGAGGAGTTTAGCTGGAGAAGGAGAAGACTGGCTCTTATACCATTTCTACTACTCAGGGTGTTAGGTAAAACCAAACTCTGATTTTTTTCATTAGCCATTAGGCTATCTATAGAACATTACAGACATACAAATCCTGACACGTGTCTACGACAAAAGCAATAACTTTCACAAAGAACAAGAAGATAAGATAGTGACAGACCACTTACCAGGTATTCCCGAATGACTTGACAATTTTACCCCCGGACCAAGAGACAGAATTTGCTATAAACTTACTCCCCAGCTTAGCACCAGTGTAGAAAGGCCCCTTACTGCATGGCCCCCACAGAGTTGAAGGAATTGCAGGTGCAACTTTAAGATCTTTGGAAGAAGGGATTCATTAGACCTAGTGTGTCTTGATGGGGAGCACTGGTATTGTTTGTCAAGAAGAAAGACGAAAGTATGAGATTGTGCATTGATTACCGGGAGCTTAATAAGCTAACCATCAAGAACCGGTATCCTTTGCTAAGGATAAATGATTTATTTAATCAGTTGCAAGGTGCCAAAGTGTTCTCCAAGATCGACCTAAAATCGGGCTACCACCAACTCAGGATCAAGGATAGTGATGTCAGTAAGACAGGCTTCAGATCAAAGTATGGACATTATGAATTCTTGGTAATGTCATTTGGGTTGACCAATGCACCGGCTGCATTTATGGGTTTGATGAACCGAGTATTCCAGGATGTCCTAGATGAGTTTGTGATAGTATTCATTAATGACATTTTGGTCTACTCTAAGAGTGCAGAGGAACATGCCGTTCACCTGAGGTTAGTACTGCAACGGCTGAGGGAGAAGCGACTTTATGCCAAATTCAACAAGTGCGAGTTTTGGCTGTCACAGGTGGCATTCCTAGGCCACATTGTTTCAGACAAGGGTATAGAGGTTGAATCAGGCAAGGTGAAGGCAGTTCTAGAATGGGAGACTCCCAAAATGTAGTAGATATACATAGTTTTCTAGGATTGGCCAGATACTACAGGAGGTTTATCGAGAACTCTCACATTAATACTCCGATGACCCAACTCACACGAAAGGGTGTAAAATTTGAGTGGTCTGATGCTTCTGAGAAGAGCTTCAATGAGCTAAGGCAAAGGTTGGTGCTCCAATTTTGACTATTCCGACTGGTACAGGTGGTATGGTTGTGTATAGTGATGCCTCCAAGCTGGGATTGATTGGGTTGTGTAGCAGCATAGGAAGGTCATCGCTTATGCATCCTATCAGTTGAAGGATTATGAGAAGAACTACCCCACCCATGATTTGGAGTTGGTAGCCATGAGTTTTACACTAAAAATCTGGAAACACTACCTGTATGGGGGAGAAGAGTGAGATCTTCAATGACCATAAGAGCCTCAAGTACTTATTCACCCGAAAAGAGCTCAACATGAGACAGAGGCGTTGGTTAGAGCTAATGAAGGATTATGATTGTACTATCCACTATCACCCCGAAAAGGCCAATGTGGTAGCTAATGCACTTAGTCAGAAATCCCAGTCACTGACTCTTGCATCACTGACCACCAATGAGTATCTCCTAGAGGTGGCCAGGAAACTAGACTTGGAACTATTTGTAGAGGGTGTCACTTTGTCACTATTGGCATTGATGGTGTAACCTAGTCTGGTGGATAGGATCACTACAGCTCAAGTTACTGATGTAGAGTTCCAGAAGCTGATAGCAGAATTCTAGGAAGGAACCTAAAAGTACCCAGATTTCTTCGTAACTGAAAGGGAAATTCTCAAGTTCAAAGGGAGGTTATGTGTGCCCAGTGATGGTGATTTGAGAGACACAGTTTTGAGAGAGGCACATAGCTCTCCATACTCCATTCACCCTGGCAGCACTAAAATGTACAACAACCTCAAAGGCCCCTACTAGTGGAAAGGAATGAAGAATGATGTGGCCACACATGTGTCTAGATGCCTCACATTCCAGCAAGTCAAGGCTGAGAGACAGAGGCCTCATGGGTTATTACAATCCCTACCTATTTCGGAGTGGAAATGAGAGAATATTACCATGGACTTCATCACAGGCCTACCCCATACACAGAAGGGTATGGATGCCATTTGGGTAGTTGTGGACCGTTTGACCAAGGCAGCTCACTTTATTCCAATCAAGATCACATATTTTATGGACAAGTTGACCAAGTTGTATGTCGATAACATCATCAGATTGCATAGTGTTCCAGTTAGTATCATCTCTAATCGAGATCCCAGGTTCACTTCCAAGTTTTGGACATGTGTGCAAAAGGCTATGGGCACACCATTGGATTTCAGCACTACCTTTCACCCTCAGACCGATGGTCAGTCGAAAAGGACTATTCAAACATTGGAGGACCCACTCCGAGCATCTGCCTTGGATATGAGTTATAGTTGGGATGAGCACATTTTCTTATCGAGTTCTCCCACAACAACAGTTATCAGGCCACCATCGGAATGTCCCCATTCGAGGCACAGTATGGCAGGAAGTGTCGAATTCCACTCTATTGGGATGAGGTTGGTGAGTGGCATATTTTGGGTCTAGACTTGATATAGGCTACTTGTGAGAAGGTGAATATGATCAAAGAAAGGATCAAGGCAACTCAGTCTGGGTAGAAAAACTACGCGGATGTTAGGAGGAAACATCTGGAGTTTAGTGTTGGAGACAAGGTGTTCTTGTGGATCTCTCCAGTTGAAGGAGTAATGCAATTCGATAAGAAGAGAAAGCTTAGTCCAAGGTTTATGGGACCATATGATGTTCTGGAGAGGATCGGACTGGTAGCTTATTGGATAGCTTAACCGACAGAGTTAGAAGTTACACATGATGTCTTCCATGTGTCTATGTTGAGGAAGTACATTTCTGACCCGACTCACGTCTTGTCCTACGTACCCCATGAGTTGGATGAGGATTTTGCCCATGTGGAGTATCTGAAGAAGATTGTTGACCAGAAAGAGCATGTTCTCCGCAGCTGCACCGTTTCCTTTGTCAAGGTGAAATGGATGAACCACCCCGAACAAGCACCCTAGGAGCGAGAAGATAAGATATTGAACCAGTATCCTGGATTGTTAGATTTTTCAGGTATGTTCAATTTTGAAGATGAAATTCTTATAAGGTGGGGGAATGTTACACCTGTGCCCTAATCCGGTCTAATTTGAACTGTTTCGCCAGGCCTCGGATCAGAGAACGAAAGTACGACCTGGTTTTGGCTCCTAGTTGTGTATTGCTGAGGGGGTTAGAGATGACCCCACATATTCATGCATTACATGCCTATCTAACTGGAGGGGATTCATCATACCTTCTGATCTCAGATAGTAAGTGACCCAACTCCCCATACATGAATTCTGGCATGCATAAAAAATTATCGAATAGCCTTGAGCATGTCCGAGGGAAACCACCAGTGCGAGACCAGTCATGAGACAGCAAGCTGTCTTGGCCACCGAAAATAACCCATCGAAAGTAGTATGGGGCCTAGATCCGGTGCCTGTTTCTGGTGGGTTGACAGGCTGCTGTTGGGGTTTCGATACCCATGGTTCCTGTCACTCACATCGTAAATGGCTCGGATGATCCCAAATCATCGTCCACACCTTCCTCATAATGTGAGGACTTTACGAACCTAAATAGTCTGGTCCTCGTGCCCAAAATTCATTTTAACCCGATTGGTCCAAAAGGGATCCAACCCAAATAGACCCTAAGGTCCACTTAAGTTATAAGTTGGGAAATGAGGATTCATTTCTTCATTTCTCTTGTGCTCAATGTAGGAGAGGAGAGAAAGAGGAGAGGAAAGAAGAAGAAGAAGANAGCTAACCATCAAGAACCGGTATCCTTTGCTAAGGATAAATGATTTATTTAATCAGTTGCAAGGTGCCAAGGTGTTCTCCAAGATCGACCTAAAATCGGGCTACCACCAACTCAGGATCAAGGATAGTGATGTCAGTAAGACAGCCTTCAGATCAAGGTATGGACATTATGAATTCTTGGTAATGTCATTTGGGTTGACCAATGCACCGGCTGCATTTATGGGTTTGATGAACCGAGTATTCCAGGATGTCCTAGATGAGTTTGTGATAGTATTCATTAATGACATTTTGGTCTACTCCAAGAGTGCAGAGGAACATGTCGTTCACTTGAGGTTAGTACTACAACGGCTGAGGGAGAAGCAACTCTATGCCAAATTCAACAAGTGCGAGTTTTGGCTGTCACAGGTGGCATTCCTAGGCCACATTGTTTCAAACAAGGGTATAGAGGTTGAATCAGGCAAGGTGAAGGCAGTTCTAGAATGGGAGACTCCCAAAATGTAGCAGATATACATAGTTTTCTAGGATTGGCCAGATACAACAGGAGGTTTATCGAGAACTCTCACATTGCTACTCCGATGACCCAACTCACACGAAAGGGTGTAAAATTTGAGTGGTCTGATGCTTCTAAGAAGAGCTTTAATGAGCTAAGGCAAAGGTTGGTGCTCCAATTTTGAGTATTTCGACTAGTACAGGTGGTATGGTTGTGTATAGTGATGCCTCCAAGCTGGGATTGATTGGGTTGTGAAGTAGCATAGGAAGGTCATCGCTTATGCATCCTATAAATTGAAGGATTATGAGAAGAACTACCCCACCGATGATTTAGAGTTGGTAGCGGTGATTTTTACACTAAAAATATGGAAACACTACATGTATGGGGGAGAAGAGTGATATCTTCAGTGACCATAAGAGCATCAAGTACTTCTTCACCCAAAAAGAGCTCAACATGAGACAGAGGCGTTGGTTAGAGCTAATGAAGGATTATGATTGTACTATCCACTATCACCCATGAAAGGCCAATGTGGTAGCTGATGCACTTAGTCAGAAATCTCAATCACTGACTCTTGCATCACTGACCACCAATGAGTATCTCCTAGAGGTGGCCAGGAAACTAGACTTGGAACTATTTGTAGAGGGTGTCACTTTGTCACTATCGGCATTGATGGTGTAACCTAGTCTGGTGGATAAGATCACTGCAGCTCAAGTTACTGATGTAGAGTTACAAAAGCTAATAGTAGAATTCTAGGAAGGAACCCAAAAGTACCTAGATTTCTTCATTACTGAAAGCGGAATTCTCAAGTTCAAAGGGAGGTTATGTTTGCCCAGTGATGGTGATTTGAGAGACACAATTTTGAGAGAGGCACATAGCTCTCCATACTCCATTCACCCTGACAACACTAAAATGTACAAGGACCTCAAAGGCCCCTACTGGTGGAATGGAATGAAGAATGATGTGGCCACGCATGTGTCTAGATGCCTCACATTCCAGCAAGTCAAGGCTAAGAGACAGAGGCCTCATGGGTTATTACAATCCCTACCTATTTCGGAGTGGAAATGGGAGGATATTACCATGGACTTCATCACAGGCCTACCCCGTACACAGAAGGGTATGGATGCCATTTGGGTAGTTGTGGACCGCTTGACCAAGGCAGCTCACTTTATCCCAATAAAGATCATATATTCTATGGACAAATTGACCAAGTTGTATGTCGATAACATCATCAGATTGCATAGTGTGCCAGTTAGTATCATCTCTAATCGAGATCCCAAGTTCACTTCCAAGTTTTGGACATGTGTGCAAATAGCTATGGGCACACAGTTGGATTTCAACACTGCCTTTCACCCTCAGACTGATGGTCAGTCTAAAAGGACTATTCAGACATTGGAGGACCCACTCCGAGCATCTGCCTTGGATATGAGTTATAGTTGGGATGAACACATTTTTCTTATCGAGTTCTCCTACAACAACAGTTATCAGGCCACCATCGGAATGTCCCCATTCGAGGCACAGTATGGCAGGAAGTGTCGAACTCCACTCTATTGGGATGAGGCTGGTGAGCGGCATATTTTGGGTCTAGACTTGATATAGACTACTTGTGAGAAGGTGAATATGATCAGAGAAAGGATCAAGGCAGCTCAGTCTAGCTAGAAAAGCTATGCGGATGTTAGGAGGAAACATCTGGAGTTTAGTGTTGGAGACAAGGTGTTCTTGTGGATCTCCCCAGTTGAAGGAGTGATGCAGTTCGATAAGAAGAGAAAGCTTAGTCCAAGGTTTATGGGACCATATGATGTACTGGAGAGGATCGGACTGGTAGCTTATCGGATAGCTTAACCGGTAGAGTTAGAAGGTACACATGATGTCTTCCATGTGTCTATGTTGAGGAAGTATATTACTGACCTGACTCACGTCTTGTCCTACATACCCCATGAGTTGGACGAGGATTTTGCCCACATGGAATATCTGAAGAAGATTGTTGACCAGAAAGAGCATGTTCTCTGTAGCTGCATTGTTTCCTTTGTCAATGTGAAATGGATGAACCACCCCGAACAAGAAGCACCCTAGGAGCGGGAAGATGAGATATTGAACCAGTATCCTAGATTGTTAGATTTGTCAGGTATGTTCAATTTCGAAGACGAAATTCTTATAAGGTGAGGGAATGTTACACCCGTGCCCTAATCCGGTCTAATTTGAACTGTTTTGCCAGGCCTTGGATCAGAGATCGAAAGTACGACCTGGTTTTGGCTCATAGTTGTGCATTGCCGAAGGGGTAGAGATGACCCCATATATTGCATTACGTGCCTATCTAACTAGAGGGGATTCATCATACCTTCTGATCCCAAATAGTAAGTGACCCAACTCCCCACACATGAATTCTGGCATGCATAAAAAATTATCGAATAGCCTTGAGCATGTCCGAGGGAAACCACCAGTGCGAGACCAGTGGTGCCACTGAAAACAACCCATCGGAAGTTGTATGGGCCTAGATCTGGTGCCTGTTTCTGGTGGGTTGACAGGCTGCTGCTGGGGTTCCAATACCCATGGTTCCTGTCACTCACATTGTAAATGGCTCGGATGATCCCAAATCATCGTCCACACCTTCCTTATGATGTGAGGACTTTATGGACCTAAATGGTCCGGTCCTTGTGCCCGAAATTCATTTTAACCAGATTGGTCCAAAAGGGATCCAACCCAAACAGACCCTAAGGTCCACTTAAGTTATAAGTTGGGAAGTGAGAATTCATTTCCTCATTTCCCTTGTGCTACCTTGGAAATGAAGTTGGAGGCCTACCTTGGTGTCGGCTGCTGACTGCCGCCTTGTTGCCAGAGGTATGAACAACTTCCCATACCACTCTCTCTCTCTTCATTTTGACCTAGACAAAGCTAGGTATGGATGGAATCTTGTTGTACAAACCATGTTAAGGTTGTAGAATACATATTCTACCCTCCTGGTGTTGTCAAATTCGAACCAAGCCCGGTGAGCTTTGACCACATGTATTGCCAAAAGACCAACTAGGGTTTTAATCGTTCTATCGATATATCTCTCAAATGACTAGGAGAATTGGAATTTTCATGGCTTAGAATGATGCTAGGAACATCCCCTACAAACTCTATGGAATAAATCCCAGAGATCGGGTTCGACCCAGAAAGCCCTAAACGGGCGGAGTGCCCTGAACCACCATCGAAAACAGTCCACCAGATCCACTGGGTTTGTTTTCGATGGCATATTTCCAGTGGACGTGTGAGCCTTATGTGCTCTCTGACTTCTCCACCAAAAACAGGATTGATATTTTTGGTGGAAATGCCCTGGTTTCGATACCAGTGACAGTACTATCACCTAGGAATAGTGTCTGTACCCTTTGGGGGTGACCTGTGTGGGTCCCCCCTAATATTCCCGATGCTTACTAATGTACGATTTCCTTGTTTCTAGGACAATGATGTGCACGTGCCCCGAAGCCAGAATTGAATTGATCGATTGATGGTCATACTTGAACCTGAACACACTTGATCGTAAACCAAGTGAGGGATTGACTGTGTTTATTTTTGGAATGTCTATTATTATTAAATTATTCACATGCTTAGAATTATATGTTTAATTGTAATTGCTCAAATGCGATGATGATATGTTATTTTTGTCATTTACGATTATGATATGAATTATATGGAGATGTATGATGGGATCCAGTGTGGCCGAGGTGGTACCGGTACAGTGATCGCCATGTGTTTGGTTGTGTGTGAGAGAATCTGGCGTGGCTGAGGTGGTAATGGTGTCGTGATTGTCGTATGTATGTTGCATTCATGCATTGATTATGTGCATTAGAGTTAGTTGTAGTCTCGGGTTACACTTTGTGGCCAAGGTATCGCTGGTATCGTGTACCCCGGGATTGCATTTGGAAATGGATGCGCTTCGTGGCCAATGATTGGTACCAATGTCGCATGGTCCATATTTAACTATGATATGCATGCTAAATCAGGTAAACGGTCTCGGGTTACACTTTGTGGCCAAGGTCTCGCTGGTACGCGTACCCGAGACTGTATTTGGAGATGGATTACACTTTGTGGCCAAGGTCTTGCCTGTATCGTAATTCATACTAACTGTATCACTATGAAGGCATGTAGCATATATTTGATTAGGTATCATTCTCTATGCTACGAACCCTTACGAACAGGGGTTAAGGTGTTAGATAACCCATTGTGGAATGTTTGATGTGTCTTTCCAGAATACCACACCCACAGTATGATGCGATTGTTGTCAGAGGTAGGAACCTATCTGGCATGGTCGATGATGTACTGGTGCCGTGACTGCCCGGAGAGGGTTATCAGGGGTTTGCTGGGTGACCTATGGACGCATATGGGGACCGATAAGCTTCTTTTCACAACTAGATTTTGTATCCTTACGTAGTCAATGATGGTTTTGAGACGAAGGATATAGCCTAATGCGTCATAGTTGCATTTACCAAACTTAGTTTGTGTTGTTAGGTGGATAATAAATAAATGAACTGCATCATGAGCATCATGGACTATGTGTTTAATTTCTGCAATCATACATCATAAATTACTACTGCTACTGTATTTCTTGGATGTACTTGACCCCACCCCTCACTGAGCAAGTTGGAAAGCTCACCCCATGTATACACTCCTTTTTAGATAATGATGCAGGTACCATGGTGCCAATGGTGGGTGACCCAGTATCTTTTGGGTAAGAGTATGGTGTGAGTGATTGGTGGATGCCAGAAGCGGAGGAGCATGATTAGGACTGTGCTTGTGACCACTATGCTTACGCCGTACCGTGAGATTGTACATTAGATTTTGATACCTTAGGTACAACTGTGGATTATATATTATTATTTTGAGATTTTATTATACGTCATGGATGAATGCAACAGAATAACTTGGCTATTGCTATTATATTATCCGTAGATGTTTTCCCCATTTTATTTATGGTTTCGCTACTATACTTTGATTCTGCTGCTTATGTTGGGTTTGAATGTGAGATTGTGAAAATGTTAAGGTACTACTATCAGAGATCTTGGTAGTTTTTTAAGATAGGTACGTGTCTTACTTACACCATCGGTATTCCTAATGGTAAGTTGGGTCTATTGGAATGGGAGTGTGACAGCTATAGTATCAAAGCACGATGCTCTACCTTAACTCACAATCTCAGCCGAACCATGATTTTGGGAATTTTTGGATTAAATAAAAATCTCAAGACAACAATTATAGAAATTTTCACAATTAAGAGACAAGCATAGGTGTTAAAGCCGTTTCATTATAATAGAGAACTTGAATACACAGCTTACAGTTATCATAAGAAAATAAAGTACTGAAAGCAGGAAATCTTAACTAGCCTAAGTCTAAGAAATTAAACAACTGAAGCAAATGATAGAAGGTAAATAGTTCAACTAAACCTAAAATATCAAAATCAAATAAAACATGGAAAGGAAAATCCTAAAAACTACAGTGGCAAACATGCCACTACTCTTGTTGCTGTTGGTTCTGTCCTTGGCCCTGAGCTTAGTTCAGACCATGCATTCCAGGAGGGGGCACCGGAATACCAAGATGGAAGACCATTGCCTACATTTGTGCCTCTAGGGAGGCCACTCTATTGTCCATAAGACAATAGGTCCTGTCTATGCTGTTGAGGTGGCCATCTATACTAATCAGAGATGCGATGGTGTCTAGGCAGGCCATAACATCATTGAGATCATAAGGCTTCACACCCCTAGTGCCCCAAGAAGTAGAAGCAGCTATAGAACCCATAGCCTGGGGATCAGGTGGTGGAGCCCCACCAACCCCAGCAGCTTCTCCTCCTGCACCACCCACACCCACACTAACATCACCGGCATCGCCACCCTCTACCTCCATAGGCTGCTGACCCTCTCCTAGAATAGGAGTCACCTCCCATAGGTCTATAGTCATCTTCCTCAGTGAATCTTGGTTGAAGTTTGTGACCTCTTCACCCAAGCGTGCCTCGGGCTCCAAGTCCACCCCAAAGCGGTGGAAGATGTCAGTAAGTATTCTTCTATAGCACAGGCTTCCCGCTCGGGGATCCAATCCTTCAGACGGAAGTTCCATGGTCTACATAACGAAGTAAGGATGACGTATCTGCACCCCTATGTACACACAGTAGGTCACATAGGCTTGCAGTGCAAATACCTCATTATAGTGTTTGCATGTGGGGAGGACATTCAACTAAATCAAACGGTACATGACCTTTGGAATAGCAAAATAGTTGATTGAACGGTTTCATCACTTGGCCACCTTAGTCAGCATGTCATTGATCTCCTGAAAGGTATCAGGACTCTGGAATTCATATGCAGAGGAGTCTAAGGTAGGGAGTACACTAGGTCATTGGCATTGTTGACCCATGTCAAAGGAGATCTCCACCCCCTTCACATAGGAGGTGATCTGCATCTCTTCGGTACCCTGGTTCATGCATTGTAAGTTGGAGTAGGACAACCTGACCAATGTGGGGTAGAAGTACTTGTTGGGTTTTAAGATACGATACCACCCAACTTCATCAAACCATTGACGGAGACGGAGTGTACAAAAGTCATTGGTCCTCACATAGACTCCCGGGTCCACATTGCGGAGCTTAAAGAGTTCCCAACGGTCTTGCTCAGCCACACATTGAACAGAATGGGGTTGAACTGAGCGACGGCGTCTTGCTTCTCTTGTTCAAGGGCATGTCAGGTACGCACACGACGTCCACACATTATTGCAATGTGATTCCTAGGGATTTAGGATGAAAAACCAGATTCAATGGCTGAGTATAAAGTTCACAGAGAAAAAAATCACAAAACTAGGCTACAGAGAGGAGGAACATACCTTCGGTGCAAATGCGATGCCGATTAATCACGAAATAGTGTGAGAAAGGTAGGAAATGGGTAGTAAAATCCTCCTTGGCCGTTTCCACATCTTTCCCATAAGTGAAAATAGTGTTTTGTATAAAGGAACCAAGACCCGAGCCTATTTATATTTTGGTGCCATCAGAAATAGCCCACCAGAAACACTGGGCCTGCTTCCGGTGCCTATTTTTGGTGAAGGGAAAATTTTAATTTTTTCTCTCTGTTTTGCCCATCGAAAATACCACTGATATTTTCGGTGGATTAAACCATATTTTCAATGATATGAGCCTCTGTTTCCAGTGGACTCTTTGGGAAAATAAATCTTTTTATATTTCAAATCTAAAATTTTATTTTGGTTAATTTAATGGTGTGGCCCTTTCGGATACATGCGCGATCGTAACCTAATATGTATGGACCCCACTTATGCATGCCCTAACCCTAAATTTGACTATCGTATACGTGTGGGACCCACTATGCATACATGTGTTTCAATTACATGCAACCTTGTTTATGCATGTGCATTAATCGAATTTCTTCACAGGAGTTATGTCACACCAAAACACCCGATCCCAATCCCGATCATGCTCGTCAGCTCCCGCTTCCCCTACACTGAATCGGGGTAGACCCTACAATGTGCCTCAGGCTCCACCTATACTTATAGCCTAGGATGTGGCATCCATCATGAATAACATGATTCGGGAAGTGGAAGAAAGGCAAAACCAGTTTATGGACGGGATCGATAATAGGATCCAAGCGGTAATGGAAGCCCGTGGTGCACCACCCACACCTCCTACTCCACCGGTGCCCATTCCAATACCTGTTAGATCGGCTACCTTTCAAATATCTAGTGGGGCTCAAGTGCATAGGCATGTGCAAGACTCGATGCCGGATCAAGCCTAAGCCTATGTAGAGGGTTGGGCAGACTTGAAAAAAATGATGGAGAAGTTTCAACGGCTTAGGCCCCCATGCTTCTCCAAGGTGGGTCAAGACCTGTTGTATCCATCAAGATGGATTGGTGGAATGGAGAAGGTTTTTAGACTAATGGGCTGCACTTGGCAGTAGAAAATTTTATGTACGGGCTATCAGTTACAGAATGAAGCAGATGATTGGTGGAGTACCACCGAGCCTATTCTGAGGGCTAGTAACCTGAGCCCCACTTGGCCAGATTTCAAATGGGCCTTCTTTGAGAACTATTTTTTGAAAAGCTTCAGGGATAGGAGAGAGAGTGAGTTCTCTTAGTTGGTTCAAGGTTCCAAGTCTGTGCTCAAGTGTCAGCAACGTTTTGAAGAGCTACTCCATTTTGCTCCTGAGATCTCAAAGGTGATAAAACTAAAGAAAAGAAGTTTGAGAAAGGGTTGAGGCCAGGTTTTGGGTCAACCATTGGGGGCTTGAAACTACAGGCCTATGCTAAGGTGGTCCAAGTGGCCAAATCCATTGAAGATGGACATAGAGACAACTTCACGACCCAGCAAGGAACTGAAAAGAGGCCAATGGGATCTACTGATTCTAGGGGAGGTAGCAAACCTTTTCGAGTGCCTTATGTCAACCCAACTCCAGTGCAATTTAGGAGGCTTGATGCTAATCAAACTTCCCAGCCCTCCTGATCTAGTGTTGTATCTCAATCCTTGGAATCAAGCCTGAGATGCTTTCATTGTGATCAGCCAGGCCACATGGCAAGAACATGCCCCCACTAAAGGCCAGGTGATACACCATACACTATACCACCTGGGCCCCAACAGACATATTTAGCCCCTAGTCCAGTGCAGCCCCTACAGGGCCAGAGACCACATGGCAGAGTGTTTACTATGAGTGCAGAAGATGCTAAGGCTGCACCCGATGTAGTGACAGGTACATTATTGATATCATTATTGTCTGCACATGTGTTATTTGACTTAGGAGCCTCGCTTTCATTCGTGTCATTGGTATTTACGAAGAAGATGAGCATTCCACCCAAGGGACTGACTCAATGTTTGGCTGTGAACACCCCAATAGGAAGTGTAGTGGGTTTGAACTGTGTTTATGAGCCTTGTCCAGTGACCATAGGTGAACTGAGTTTAATGCTCACTTGATTGAGTAGGGTGTGACTGACTTTGACGTGATTTTAGGAATGGACTAGTTGTCCGTATGCAGAGCCAGTGTGCTATGTGTAGAGAAGGCTATCATTTTCAGACCTCGTGATGATGATGAGTTTGTGTTCCAAGGGGATAAGCCCATATCCGCACTCCAAATGAAAAAGCTATTGGATAAGGGATGTCAAGGCTACTTAGAATCTGTGATGGATACTGAGATAGAAATTAGGCCATTGACCGAGCTAGATGTGGTGAGGGTATTTTTTGATGTATTCCCAGATGACTTGACAGGTTTGCTCTCTGACCGAGAGACAAAATTTGCCATAGATCGACTCCCCAGCTGATCACCAGTGTTAAAGGTCCCTTACCACATGGCCCCCATAGAGTTGAAGGAATTGCAGATGCAACTTCAAGACCTTTTGAAGAAGGGATTCATTAGACCTAGTGTGTCTCCATGGGGAGCATCAGTATTGTTTGTCAAGAAGGAAAGACGAAAGTATGAGATTGTGCATTGATTACCGGGAGCTTAATAAGCTAACCATCAAGAACTGGTATCCTTTGCCAAGCATAAATGATTTATTTAATCAGTTACAAGGTGCCAAGGTGTTCTCCAAGATCGACCTAAGATCGAGCTACCACCAACTCAGGATCAAGGATAGTGATGTCAGTAAGACAGCCTTTAGATCAAGGTATGGACAATATGAATTCTTGGTAATGTCATTTGGGTTGACCAATGCACCGGCTGCATTTATGGATTTGATGAACCAGGTATTCTAGGATGTCCTAGATGAGTTTGTGATAGTATTCATTGATGACATTTTGGTTTACTACAAGAGTGCAGAGGAACATGTCGTTCACCTGAGGTTAGTACTACCACAGCTGAGGGAGAAGCGACTCCATGCCAAATTCAACAAGTGCGAGTTTTGGCTATCACAGGTGGCTTTCCTAGGCCACATTGTTTCAGACAAGGGTATAGAGGTTGACCCAGGCAAGGTGAAGGCAATTCTAGAATGGGAGACTCCCAAGAGTGTAGCAGACATACATAGTTTTCTGAAATTGGCCGGATACTATAGGAGGTTTATCGAGAACTTCACTCACATTGCTACTCCGATGACCCAACTCACACGAAAGGGTGTAAAATTTGAGTGGTCTGATGCTTCTGAGAAGAGCTTCAAGGAGTTAAGGCAAAGGTTAGTATCAGCTCCAATTTTAACTATTCCAACCAGTACAGGTGGTATGGTTGTGTATAGTGATGCCTCCAAGCTGGGATTGATTGTGTTGTGTATTGATGCAGCATGGGAAGGTCATTGCTTATGCATCCCGTCAGTTGAAGGATTATGAGAAGAACTACCCCACCCATGATTTGGAGTTGGTAGCAGTGATTTTTACACTAAAAATATGGAGGCACTACCTGTATGGGGGAGAAGAGTGAGATCTTCAGTGACTATAAGAGCCGCAAGTACTTCTTCACCCAAAAAGAGCTCAACATGAGACAGAGGCGTTGGTTAGAGCTGACGATGGATTATGATTGTACTATCCACTATCACCCAGGAAAGGCCAATGTGGTAGCTGATGCACTTAGTAAGAAATCCCAGTCACTGACTCTTGCATCACTGACCACCAATGAGTATCTCCTAGAGGAGGCCAGGAAACTAGACTTGGAACTATTAGTAGAAGGTGTCACTTTGTCACTATCGGCATTGGTGGTGTAACCTAGTCTGGTGGATAGGATCACTGCAGCTCAAGTTACTGATATAGAGTTACATAAATTGATAACAGAATGCCAGGAAGGAACCCAAAATGACCCAGATTTCTTCGTAACTGAAAGCGAAATTCTCAAGTTCAAAGGGAGGTTATGTGTGCCCAGTGATGGTGATTGAGAGTGATTGAGAGACATAGTTTTGAGAGAGGCACATAGCTCTCCGTACTCCATTCACCCTGGCAGCACTAAAATGTACAAGGACCTCAAAGGCTCCTACTAGTGGAAAGGAATGTAGAATGATGTGGTCACGCATGTGTCTAGATGCCTCACATTCCAATAAGTCAAGGCTGAGAGACAGAGGCCTCATGGGTTATTACAATCCCTACCTATTTCAGAGTGAAAATGGGAGAATATTACCATGGACTTCATCATAGGCCTACCCCATACACAGAAGGGTATGGATGCCATTTGGGTAGTTATGGACCGCTTGACCAAGGCAGCTCACTTTATCCCAATCAAGATCACATTTTCTATGGATAAATTGGCCAAGTTGTATGTCGATAACATCATCAGATTGCATGGTGTGCCAGTTAGTATCATCTCTGATCAGGATCCCAGGTTCACTTCCAAGTTTTAGACATGTGTACAAAAGGCTACGGGCACACAGTTGGATTTCAGCACTGCCTTTCACCCTCAGACCGATAGTCAATCGAAAAGGACTATTCAGATATTGGAGGACCCACTCTGAGTATGTGCCTTAGATATGAGTTATAGTTGGGATGAGCACATTTCCCTTCTCAAGTTCTCCTACAACAATAGTTATCGGGCCACCATCGGAATGTCCCCATTCAAGGCATAGTATGATAGGAAGTGTCGAACTCCACTCTATTGGGATGAGGTTGGTGAGCAGCATATTTTGGGTCCAGACTTGATATAGGCTACTTGTGAGAAGGTGAATGTGATTAGAGAAAGGAACAAAGCAACTCAGTCTAGGGAAAAAAGTTACGCGGATGTTAGGAGGAAACATCTGGAGTTTGGTGTTGGAGATAAGGTATTCTTACGGATCTCCCCAGTTGAAGGGGTGAAGCAGTTCAATAAGAAGAGAAAGCTTAGTCCAAGGTTTATGGGACTGTATAATGTACTGGAGAGGATCAGACTAGTAGCTTACTAGATAGCTTTACCGCTAGAGTTGGAAGGTACACATGATGTCTCCCATATGTCTATGTTGAGGAAGTACATTCCTAACCCGACTCACGTCTTGTCCTACATACCTCGTGAGTTGGATGAGGATTTTGCCCACGTGGAGTATCCATAGAAGATTGTTGACCGAAAAGAGCATGTTCTCCGCAACTGCACCGTTTCCTTTTTCAAGGTGAAATGGATGAACCACCCCGAACAGGAAGCACCCTGGGAGTGGGAAGATGAGATATTGAAGCAGTATCCTGGATTGTTTGATTTTTCAGGTATGTTCAATTTTAAAGACGAAATTCTTATAAGGTGGGGGAATGTTACACCCGTGCCCTAATCTGGTCTAATTTGAACTGTTTTGCCAGGCCTCAGATCAGAGATTAAAAGTATGACCTGGTTTTGGCTTGCAGCTGTGCATTACCGAGGGGTAGAGATGACCCCACATATTCATGCATTGCGTGCCTATCTAACTGGAGGGGATTCATACCTTCCAATCCCAAATAGTAAGTGACCCGACTCCCCACACATGAATTCTGGCATGCATAAAAAAAATTTTAATAGCCTTGAGCATGTCCGAGGGCAACCACCTATGTGAGACCAGCCATGAGACAACAAGCTATCAAGACAGCGAGCTGTGTTGACCACCGGAAACAAGCCATCAGAAGTAGCATGGGCCTAGATCCGGTGCTTGTTTTCGGTGGGTTGATAGGCTGCTGTCAGGGTTTCGATGCCCGTGGTTCCCGTCACTCGCATCGTAAATGGCTTGGATGATCCCAAATCATCGTCCACACCTTCCTCATGATGTGAGCACTTTACGAACATAAATGTTCGGGTCCTCATGCCCAAAATTCATTTTAACCCGATTGATCCAAAAGGGGTCCAACCCAAACAGACCCTAAGTTCCACTTAAGTTATAAGTTGGGAAATGAGAGTTCATTTCCTCATTTCCCTTGTGCCCAATGTAGGAGAGGAGAGAAAGAGGAGAGGAAAGAAGAAGAAGAGGAAGAAGGAGGTTAGAGGCCTACCTTGGTGCCGGCTACCGCCTTGTTGCCGGAGGTATAAACAACCTCCCATACCACTCTCTCTTTTCATTTCGACCTAGACAAAGCTAGGTATGGATAGAATCTTATTGTACAAACCATGTTAAGGTTGTAGAATGCATGTTCTACCCTCCTGGTGTTGTCGTCGAGTTTGAACCAAGCCCGGTGAGCTCTGACAACATGTATTGCCAAAAGACCAACTAGAATTTCGATAGTTCGATTGACGTATCTCTCAAACGACTCTGTGGAATTAGAATTTTCTTGGCTTAGAATGATGCTAAGAACATCCCCTACAAACTCCATGGAATAATAAATCCCGACGATCGGGCCCGAGCCAGAAAGCCCTAAAATGGGTGGATTGCCCTAAACCACCATCGAAAACAGCCCACCAGATCCACTGGGTTTGTTTTCGATGGCATTTTTCCAGTGGTCATGCGAGCCTTATGTGCTCTCTGACTTCTCCACCAAAAACAGGACTGATATTTTCAGTGGAAATGCCCTGTTTTCGGTGACACTACTGTCACTTAGGAACAGTGTCTGTACCCTTTGGGGGTGACCTGTGTGGGTCCCTCTTGATATTCCCAATGCTTACTAATGTATGATTTCATTGTGTCTAGGACAGTGATGCGCACGTGCCCCGAAGCTAGAATTAAATTGATCGATTGATGGTCGTACTTGAACCTGAATACACCCGATTATAAACCAGGTGAGGGATGGACTATATTTATTTTTGGAATGTTTATTATTATTAAATTGCTCACATGCTTAGAATTATATGTTTAATTATAATTGCTCAAATGCGATGATGATATGTTATATTTGTCATTTACGATTATGATATGAATTATATGGAATTGTATGATGGGATCCGATGTGGCCGAGGTGGTACCGGTACCGTGATCGCCGTGTGTTTGTGTGTGAGACAGAATCTGACATGGTCGAGGTGGTAACGGTGCCGTGATTGTTATATGTATGTTGCATTCATGCATTGATTATGTGCATCAGAGTTAGTTGTAGTCGTGGTTTACACTTTGTGGTCAAGGAATCACTGGTATCATGTACCCCGGGACTGCATTTGGAATTGGATGCACTTCGTGGCCGATGATTGGTACTAATGTCGCATGGTCAATATTTTACTGTGATATGCATGCTAGATCAGGTAAAATGTCTCGGGTTACACTTTGTGGCCAAGGTCTCACTAGTATCGTATACGTGAGACTGTATTTGGAGATGGATTACACTTTATGGCCAAGGTCTTTCCTGTATCGTAATTCATACTAACTGTATCCTATGAAGGCATGTAGCATATATGTGGTTAGGTATCATTCCCTATGCTACGAATCCCTATGAAGGCATGTAGCATATATGTGGTTAGGTATCATTCCCTATGCTACGAACCCTTATGAACAGAGGTTAAGGTGTTGGATAACCCATTGTGGAATGTTCGATGTGTCTTTCCAGAATGTCACACCCACGGTATAATGCGATTGTTGCCAGAGGCAGGAACCTATCTGGTGTGGTCGATGATGTACTGGTGCCATGACTGCCAGGAGAGGGTTTTCAGGGGTTTATTGGGTGACCTATGGACGCATACGGGGACCGACAGGCTTCTATTCACTACTAGAGTTTGTATCCTTATGTAGTCGATGGCGGTTCTGAGACGAAGGATACAACCTAATGCACCGTAGTAGCATTTACCAGACTTAGTTTGTGTTATTAGGTGGATAATAAATAAATGAATTGCATCACGAGCATCATAGACTATGTGTTTAATTTCTGCAATCATGCATCATAAATTACTACTGCTATTGTATTGCTTGGATGTGCTTGACCCCACCCCTCACTGTGCGAGTTGGAAAGCTCACCCCATGTATACACCTCGTTTTAGATGATGATGCAGGTACCGTGGTGCCAATGGTGGGTGACCCAATATCTTCTGGGTTAGAGTATGGTGTGAGCGACTGGTGGATGCCAGAAGGGGAGGAGCACGATCAGGAATGTGCTTGCGACCACTGTGCTTACGCCGCACCGTGAGATTGTACATCATATTTTGATACCTTGGGTGCAACTGTGGATTATATATTGTTATTTTGAGATTATATTATACGTCATGGATGAATGTAACAAAATAACTAGGTTATCGCTATTATATTATCAGTAGACTTTTTCCCCATTTTATTTATGATTTCGCTACTATACTCTGATTCCGCTGCTTATGTTGGTTTGGGGTGTGAGATTTTGAAAATGTTAAGGTACTACTATCAGAGATCCTGGTAGGTTTGTAAGATAGGTACGTGTCTTACTCACACCGCCAGTATTCCTAATGGTAAGTTGGGTCTACAGCAATATTCACAATCCACCTGTAGTTAAAGAATATTTCATGGAAGAGCTATGGATACAAACTGCAAAACAAATGGATAGCTATCATGGACCTAACAGGTTCAAGAATCTAGCACATGAACTCATGCTAGAAAAAGAAAAGACTATCATACCCCCAAAGTGAATATTACAAAAAATAAATAAAAAATGACCCACATTCTAGACCATAGCATGCAGCAAAAAAGCTCAGGATGGTAGCTTATAACTATGGCAAATTAGATTTCAAAGTTTAGCTCAAGGAAAAGATATTTCTTTGGGAATAAGAAGGACTAAAATTGCTGTATGAAACCAAGGGAATTGCATCTGTTCATTCTGGTTTCAAACAGAATTCAGATTGATGATGAAATCTAAAAATAGCAATAGGTCAAGTCAATTACTTTTAAGATCAACTTTTAGATCTGTGATAGGACCAAAGAGGAATTAGTTCTTAATGCACACACTAGCACAAGAAATTTTCATGAAATTTTTAGAAGTGGCAATATGCCTGGACATGGGAAATATCACTTAGGAGATGGGATAATTATGGGAAAATACATTAGGAATAGGTCTAGGATTAATAAGAACAAAGGAGAGTGTAGGTTCTACCATTCTAGTTGCTCAGGCTATAAATAAAGAGTAGGAAAATAGGTCACGAAATATAGGGATGAATAATACTAAAGAAGAAACAGAATCTTAATATCAATAAAGAAGATATGAAGAGATAAGAGAGGAAAGAAAAATACTAGAGAACCAAGAAGGAGGAGAAGAAAAAATTACCTATGTTTGCATGCAAGATGTTTGCTAACATCACCAGATTGATTCTGTTGATTTCTTCCCTCTCCTCTACCATTGGGAAAATGGCCCCACATCGGTTACCCTTGAAGCGTTTTGTCCCCTCATATACCTGTGAATCCCACCACCCAACCACTCAAGTTTTTGAGAAGGATATTTAAAAGATGAGAAAATGATTCAATAGGCAGATAATATAAAAGAGATGGTATAAAGCTTTATGTTAGCTACTAAGTCAGATAATCCTCAATTGGGATCGGGACCAAGTACACAGTGCTACAAAATCCAATGCTGCCATATAATGTCTCAATGTGAATTGCAAGCCATATATTCATGTCTCAAATTATCTGTGCACCTCTCAATGTTCTTCTAACCATTCGAACATTTCTATTGTCATAGTTGCTACTACTACCATATGTTCTCAACCCCAAGGGGGTAGCCAAGTTGGCAAGAGACCTTTGCCCTTGGAAGTGTGTAGTTTTGAGTTTGACTCCTCTTACCTCCTTGGGGCCATTCACATGGGGGATGTTTAGTGCTCTTCACTACTTTCAGTGAAGGTTGATTGGTTCTCATTCAACCCCGGTATGACCCAATCCATGCAGTTGTGGGGTCAGCATGGGCCCGCGGACTAGTCAGGTCAAAGGCCTGGATACCCATCGTTAGTAAAAAATAAATAAATAAATAAAAATACTACCATATGTTCTTGTATTCCTTTGCATCTACTTCAGCCATGGTTGAAAGGATAACATAAAGGACCTTTGACACAAATAAGATAGAAGTTGTATTGATGGGCACTATAATGAATGAAACATATCATATCAAAGCATATAGTTCCTCTACAAAATAGAACCAATAACTCGTTGCTATCTAATTATCCCATTACATGATACCATATCAGATTTTATACCTGCCAACAAGGAGCAAAATAAAAAAATAGATTTTGTATACATTTGCACAAATCCAATTGAAACACACTACATAGGCTCTTCCACTCCCCTCCCTCAATAATTACACCACATTACAAAAATCTGACTCCTAGTCCAACACAATCAAAAAAGAACCAAGATTTATGGTAATGGTAGAAATCCAGAAGCTGGAATCCCAACTTAACAAATTTGTAAAATTTTAAGGGAATAAAAATAAAACAAAGACCAACAAAAATTAGCAGTTACAACCACCAAAATTGGAGGCTATTACAAAAGTACCCACAACCTGAACAAACAAGTAACGACTTCCACTACATGAAACTCCAATTGAAACAGAAATACAAGAAACGCCACCTCCCCTCTCTTAAAACCCAATGAAAGCAATCAAAATTAAATAAAGCAAGAAAAATTTGAAAAACCATAATTCATACCTAACAACTCATTCTTGAAGATGTGTGCCCTTTTTTCTCTCCAAAGTCTCCTGTAGATAGCCAAGAGTAATAAACTTACAAGGTCATCCACAAGAGCTGAATGTAGCAAATGTCCCACCCACTAATAAGATATATCAGCTTTCTTGGAAATCCCAGGAATCTTCACATAAGGTGCCCAAGGATTATAACTAATTTGTTAGTAAAAGAACAAGATGGTCTACTATGAGAATCTTATCTAAAGGCATTCTTCCACCTTCAAATTTCCAAATGAAGATATTCCTTCAGAAGGATGCACTGCTTGAAAATTTTCCCAAATAATATCATGTCGGTTCTCTTGCAATGATAGTCTTAAAACCATTTATCTTTTTACCTCAGATACTACTCCATCTAGGTCATGTCCACTATTTAAATGATAAACACTCCTATCTATTATGAGCACTTCAATCCTAGTAATCCTTTGCTACTCCTTTTTACTTTAGATCCTTCAACATATACCATATCATTCCTCACCAGTACAGTCATTGGTCTTTGCATCATATGGCCAAGACATATCAATGGACTTTGCCTCATCTTGTCACCTACTAATGCTAGCCCCAAGTTTCTATTTGTGTATTCATTTTTAAATCTATCCTTTCTAGACTAGAAACTTATCAATCTAAACATTCACATATCAGCTAAGCCAATCATGTGAAACATGATAGATGTGACAGGCCCTAATCCAGTCTAATTTGAATTGTTGTGACAGGCCTCAGATTAGATATTGAAAGTACTATCGGGTTTTGGCTCGCAGCTGCGTATTACCGAAGGGGTAGAGATGACCCCACATGTTCATGCATTGCATGCCTGTCTAACTGGAGGGGATTCATACCTTTCGATCCCAGACGGTAAGTGACCCGACTCCCCACACTTAAATTCTGGCACGCATAAAAAATTACCGAACAGCTTTGAGTATGTCCGAGGGTAACCACCAGTACAAGACCAGCCATGGGATAGAAAGCTATCTTGACCACCAAAAACAAGCCCCCAAAAGTAGCCTAGGCCTGGATCCGGTGATGTTTCTGGTGGGTTGATAGGTTGCTATTGGGTTTCAATGCCCATGGTTCCCGCCACTCGCATCGTAAATGACCCCAAATGATCCCAAATCATCCTCCACACCTCCACACCTTCCTCATGATGTGAGCACTTTATAGACCTAAATGTGTGGGTCCTCGTGCCCTGAAATTCATTTTAACCCGATTAATCCAAAAGGAGTCCAAACCAAATAGACCCTAAGGTCCACTTAAGTTATAAGTTGGGAAGTGAGGATTAATTTCCTCATTTCCCTTATGCTCAACGTAGGAGAGGAGAGAAAGAGGAGAGGAAAGAAGAAGAAGAGGAAGAAGAAGGAGGTTGGAGGCCTACCTTGGTGCCGGCTACTGCTTTGTTACTGGGATCGTTGCCGGAGGTAAGTACAACCTCCCATACCACTCTCTCTCTCCATTTCGACCTAGACAAAGCTAGGTATAGGTGGAATCTTGGTGTACAAATCATGTTAAAGTTGTAGGATGCATGTTCTACCCTCCCAATGTTGTTATCGAGCTCGAACCAAGCCCGATGAGCTTCAATAACATGTATTACCAAAAGACCAACTAGGGTTTTGATTGTTCGATCGACGTATCTCCTAAACGGCTTAGTGGAATTGGAATTTTCTTCAGTAAAAATGATGTTAGGAACATCCCCTACAATCTCCTCAGAATAAATCCCGACGATCGGGCCCAAGCCTGAAAACTCCAAAATGGGTGAACCGAGCTGAACCACACCGAAAACAGCCCACCGGATCTTCTGGGTCTATTTTTGGTGGCATATTTCCAATGGACATGTGAGCCTTATATGCCCTCTATCACCTCCACTAGAAATAGGACTGATATTTCTTGTGGAAATGCCCTATTTCCGGTGGGTGTTTTCGGTGACAGTACTGTCACAAACCTCTGTACCCTTTGGGGGTGACCTATGTGGGTCCCTCCTGATGTTTTTGACACATACTGATGTACGGTTCCCTTGTATCTAGGATAGTGACACGCATGTGCCCTGAAGCTGGAATTGACTCGATCATAAACCAGGTGAGGGATGAACTGTGTTTTTTTTTTATATATTTATTACTATTATTAAATTGATCACATGCTTAGAATTATAAATTTAATTGTAATTGCTCAAATACAATATGATATGTTACATTTGTCATTTTACGATCATGATATGAATTGTATGGAGATGTATGACGAGATCCAATGTGGTCGAGGTGGTACCTGTACCGTGATCACCATGTTTTTGGTTGTGTGTGTGAGACAGAATTCAGTGAGGCCAAGGCGGTACTGGTGCCGTGATTGCCTTATGTATGTTGCATTCATGCAGTGATTATGTACATTAGAGTTAGTTGTAGTCACGAGTTACACTTTATGGCCAAGGTCTCACTGGTTTCGTGTACCCCGAGGCTGCATTTGAAAATGGATGCGCTTCGTGGTCGATGATTGGTACCGATGTTGCGTAGTCCATATTTAACTATGATATGTATGTTAGATTAGGTAAATGGTCTCGGGTTTCACTTTGTGGCCAAGGTCTTACTGGTATCGTGTGCCCAGGACTATATTTGGAGATGGATTACACTTTGTGGCTGAGGTCTTATCGGTATCGTGTAATTCATACTAATTGTATCATTATGAAGGCATGTAGCATATATGTGGTTAAGTATCACTCCCTATGCTATGAACCCTTTGCCAACAGGGGTTGAGGTGTTGGATAACCCATTGTGATATATTCAATGTGCCTTTCCAGAATGCCACACCCACGGTACGATGTGATTGTAGCCGAAGGTGGGAACCTATCCGACGTGGCCGATGATGTACCGATGTCGTGACTGCCAAGAGAGGGTTATCAGGGGTTCGCTGGGTGACCCATGGATGCATACTGGGACCGACAGGCTTCTAATCATGGCTAGAGTTTGTATCCTTGTGTAGTCGATGGTGGTTTCGAGATGAAGGATATAGCCCAATGTGTCGTAGTAGCATTTACCCGACTTAGTTTGTATTGTTAGGTTGATAATAAATCAATGAACTGCATCACGAGCATCATGGACTATGTGTTTAATTTTCACAATCATGCATCATAAATTATTACTGCTATTGTCTTACTTGGATGTACTTGACCCCACCCCTCATTGAGTGAGTTGGAAAGCTCACCCCACATACACACCCCTTTTTAGATGATGATGCAGGTACCGTGGTGCCAATGGTGGGTGACCTAGTATCTTTTGGGTTAGAGTATTGTGTGAGCGGACTAGTGGATGCCAGAAGCGGAGGAGCACGATCAAGACTATGCTTGAGACCCCAGTGCTTACACCGCATCGTGAGATTGTACATCATATTTTGATTCTTTGTGTATAACTATGGATTGTATGTTGTTTTTTTTTTTTTTTTTTTGAGATTATATTATACGTCATGGATGAATGTAACAGAATAACTCGGTTATCACTATTATATTATCAGTAGACGTTTTCCCATTTTATTTATGACTCTGCTACTATACTCTGATTCTGTTGCTTATGTTGGTTTGGGGTGTGAGATTGTGAAAATGTTAAGGTACTGCTATCAGAGATCCTGATAGGTTTGTAAGACAGGTACGTGTCTGCCGATATTCCTAATGGTAATTTGGGTCTATTGGAATTGGGGTGTGACAGCAATATTCACAATCCACCTGCTATGATACTGGTTGCCCAAATGTCTGCATAAATTTCCATTGGCGTCTGCATAAATCAATAAGGTTGTTTAGAATCTTATTGGTTAGAACTTCATACAACACAAAGATGTAAGTATAGCTAGATATGTTGTTAAAGGTGTGAGAAAGTTGTCGTGAGAACATAAGGAAGGAGTCTTGCGGATTGTGCAGGCTCCTCCCTTGGTGTTTTCCTTAGTCTAACTATGAGAGTCCTAGTTCAGCTATAACTGATTAGTTAATCAGTTTTCTATTATGTTTTGATGTTTCTAGTCCTACTAGGACTGATGTCCTACTTGTAATAGGCTGATTAAACTACTATGTTTTATTATCATGAGCTGACACGTAATTAATCGGGAAAAATCAAAGAAAAAATTTCATATTGAAAGAATTATAGGCAGTTGGTGTTTCCATAGTATCTGAAAATGAACAATGAACACAAAGATATCCAAATGAGAAAAGGACATAAAAAAACAAACTGATGAAATTTGAGGAGGAAGGTGAAATGCAAGCGTGCTCAGGCAGGCATGTTTAGTTAGGTGAACAATCAAATGTCTTAATAAAGTGGATAAGAATTTAATGAATTAACATTGCGTTATAGCTTTATCAGGTAAAACACAACCGACACTCTAAAAGTCTAATGATACTCATTGTTCTGTGGGGCATGAAGCATATCCAATAGGTATACCATGCATTAAAACTTTAGATCCTTTCATCTGAGAAAGAACAAATATAGGAAATTGGTTTCTGAGGAGTAGGAAGCATGTAATAATCATAATGAAACCATGAAAGCTACATCATAAACAAAAAATGAATGGTTCATAAAACAAATTAAAATAGAAATTTCTCAAGTATCCTCTTTATTTTCTTCACCGGGATTTAACTCTAAGGAAAAGGAAAGGCTAGAACTACCTTTCTTCAGCAAATGAAAAACTTATATTCAGTTGATGCTAAAACTAAGAATTACCTGTCGAAGCAAAAAAAGTTTTTTGCTTGATCATTCCCCAATTCAGTCCTCTGAAGATTGAATTGTGATGCATTTACTCCACGCCCATTTTTGCAACTTATCCAAAATCCCACCCTCCACTATCTAAAACAAAAAAAAAAAAAAAAAAAAAAAAAAAAAAAAAATTATCAGTTTGAAAAAATGTAGTTTTCATTGAACAAAAAAGGAGGAAGATAAATGGCAGATGAGTAATTGAAACCATAGTTGCCACGGCGCCAAGTCGAACCAAGGTGCCAAAAAAGATGTTAATATTTTTTAAATATATCTATTATATCTAGTACAACAGTATAACAATGATATAATTAATTTTAAATTGCTTGTAAGAAATCAACACTTTAAGCTATGTCAAAATACAAGAAGCACTACTTTAAGCAACATCATGGGAAATAAATCCATACTTTAAGCAACATCAAGAGACAAGAATCAACATTCAACATGAAAGTCATCAATAAAAATTGCAAAGTGATATATATTTTCTAACATGAGAAAACACAACAAAAAATGATCAAAATATTCATAAAAAAAATAAAGCTATAAATAAAATAAAAGGCATAATAACATATAATTCCTAATGCATAATTATAAAGACTCCGAGCCTTTCCAAAGGAAGGAGCAGAGAAGACCCTCAAAAGACTTAATTACTAAAGTAGGGAAGATGAAGGTACCTAACCAGTAAAAATACATGGATTAGAGAATCGATCTGATCAAGGTAAGACAGCCTACAAAAGAGAGGAGTTTACCTTTCCAAAGCTGAAGCTTTTTCCTGAGATGGTCAAGAAAGGGGGTGTAGTGATGTGCAGAAAACTTGGAAGAGATAAGGGGAAGGCCCAAATATTTAACAGGAATGGAGCCCAGAGGGATACTCGAGATGCCGTAAAGGGTTTCCTTGGCTTCAGGAGAGATACCGGAGAGGAAGATATTGGACATAAGGAGGTTGATTTTGAAACCCGAAAGGATTTCAATGTGATGAAGAGTAGACATAATGGTGTTGATGGAAATGGGATCAACCTTAGAGAAAATCATGATGTCATCAGCAAAAGCTAAATGGGAGAGGAGAGTTTTCACTTAGGAATAAGGGAGATGAGATGGATGTCCATGGCAGATTAGATAGAGCAAAAAAGAATTTCTAATGAAAGGGAGAAAAGGAGAGGGGAGAGGGGGCATCCTTGGCGAATGCCACGGCCCGAGGGGAAGTAGCTAGCCTGGCTACCAATCACAAGGGCAGAGAAGCTGGGAGAGGAAATGCAAGTATGGATCAATGAACAAAGGAGGTCGGGAAGGCCATTTGGAGCAGAACATTCGAGATGAAGTCCCAGCTTACCATATCAAAAGCTTTGTGAATATCAATCTTGAGGTGGGCATCTGGGGAGTGAGCCTTATGATCAAAACCCCGAACAATCTCATAATAGAAGATAATATTGTCAGTAATGCTCCTTCCCGCTACAAAGGCAACTTCATTAGGGCTAATAAGAGAATCAATGATTCTTTGAATCCTATTAGTAAGAATTTTGGCAATGAATATATAAAGGAGATTGCAGAGAGAGATGGATCTGATGTCATTCATAGAGATCACTCCTTCCTTTTTTGGGATAAGGCAAAGGAGGGTGTTATTAATCCCACCAATTTGGTTAGGGTTGAAAAGAAGCTATGCATCGCAAGAATGAGATCATTACGGATGGTATTCCGGCTATAGTTTTTAAGGCGCTGCTAAGGTGTCGCCTTACCAGCGCCTTGGCACTGATGTGGTCTAGAGATGGTAAGGCAGTGCTCTACCTTACGTGAAGTGGCGTCTTATGGATTTTTATTTTTAAACACATTTTAAAATTACTTGAAGAAGATTCCAAATATAGATTTTTTATTGTTAACACTTGAGATGTATGGGATCAGCTTTACTCCACCAAAAATAACCAAAACAAACAAAACAAAAATATGATTCACAAACAAGGCTTCGATTTTATCAAAGGTTTTAAGAAAGGGCTTTAAAAACGAATCATGGAACAAAAAAGAACCACTAATCTAGGTGACCATTTTGCTTCGGTGTGGTGAGCTTCATTCTTCTTTGATAGGAGTAGAAATATAGTCGATGACCTTAGGGCTTAGGCACTCATTTTGGTATTATAGAGATATGTATAATAAATACTTGTATTTTTTATATCTTCTTTTCTTTATATTTATAATTTTGTTTCATAATTATGTATTTATATTATATGTTAATATGTTATGATGATTGATGATTGATGATTGATGAAGATGAACTTAGTTTATTCACTTTATTGATTTGTTTTCTTGATGAATATCTTACATTGGTATGAATATGAACCTTTAATATTTATTTAACATATGAGTAATATGATTCAATTAGGATTTGAGCCAAATAGATTGGTTTTATAAAAAAATTATACAGGAATGCTTTAGTCGATAAGGCTTGCCTTATCGCTAAAGCGCTCCGAAAGACCCTCAAATGCCTCCGTCGCCTTGTAGCTTTAAAAACTATGATTCCAGTAAGTAGAGAAGAATCCCATACTGAAGCCATCTGGG
>NC_056568.1:22233636-22273191 GCF_013358625.1 Macadamia integrifolia
AAAAAAAAAAAAAAAAGACTAGCAATGGGGAGAAAAAAGAAGAAGAAGAAGAAGCACTACAGCAGCAGGGGAGAAAAAAAAAAGAGACGCAAACGAAGTAGTCGAAGATGAAGAAGAAGCAGAGGAAGAAGAGAGAGAAAAAGAAAATAGACGTAGACGCAGCCAAGAGAAGAAGAAGAAGAAATGAGAAAGAAGTAGTAAGAAGGAAAAAAAAAACAAATCATATGACACTCACATACTTGAAATTCGAAACAGAGGAGGGATTTTAGCTAGGTCCAACTTCAATCTCAATCAACTGAATCCAACGCCAAGTTCATCTCTAGGTTTAGGTTGGCATAGTAGAGCACTTAATCAAGAGAGAGAAACAGAGGAGGGATTTCAGCCCTTTCACTTTATATTTCCCCCCTTTTTCTTTATTTTTTTCCTTCCTTTTTTTTTGGTTCACTTAAAGAGTAAAATGATTCCATGCATCTCACCCCATTTTAAAATCTGTACTTCATCAAATAAAAAGTTTACAATTAGAATATACAAACAAAATATTTAAATAGGGGGGAAAAAAGCACAAAAGGTGTACACCTTTCATAAAAATGCATCCAAGGTGCGCCTTTTTGATGCCTCAACACCTAAGTTAACTGCTTTCCTCACATGCGCAATGGCGTCCCCCGCTTTGCTTCTAAAAATATGCCTGGACGCCTTCACAACTATGATTGACACAAACTCAAGTAGGATCAAATGGTGGAAATCTCCATTGACCTAAGGAAGAAATGAGAAGAACTACTAAATGCATCCTTACAGGTAGATCTTAGAACCATCTGTACCATTATTTTCCTTTAGTAGACTTTGGATAGAACTTTTTGCCTTCCCTTATATAAAAAGGGGAAAAAATTTAGTAACAAGTCAAGCAATAAACCATCCACATAGCAATGTAATGTTGACAACTCACACGTCCAATTCACAATTTGATTCTTTGATATGATAATTTTCTTTTACTGTAACTAACATCTATCCAACAATACTACTACCAACTATGGAGAACTTCTAGCATGACTCTCAAACCAAAACTGCTGAAGATGCAGTTTGTAAGTTGGGTCTGAAAACTGAGCCTCATCCGAACCCCTACAAGGTTGGGTTGGTGAACAACAATAATCTCAAATTTCAAGAAAGGTGTTTACTCACATATTCCATTGGTGGACTGATTGATCAGGTTCAGTGTGATGTTCTCCCTCTGAAAGTTTGTCACATTCTTCTGAGGTGCCCATGGTTGTTCAACAAAAAAGCCAAGCACTGTAGATATAAGAATACATACTCTTTTCAGCATGGTGGCCTTGAGATGAAGTTCCTTCCAGCAAAGGATCTTCCCCCTCTCAAGCTCAAGAGGACAGTTGGTACTTTTCTCATCAAGCACACCGACTCTGACGGCATTCTTGGACCTCATCCAAACTCGATGGAGTCAAGTTCTTTTCAGAGGAGGAGAGTTGATGCAAATACAGCTGCACTTACCTAGTTGGACCAACATGATCGGCTGTGGAAGCCAAGGGCTAAGAAGAACCGGTCCAGCCAAAGTTTTTAGTCCAACAAGAGCTTGTAGTAGTTAGTTTTATATTATGTCTTTTATTTACTCAAGTTTGTTTTTGGATAGGATACGTAGGAGATAGAGAAATAGATACTACTACCCATTCTAATGCTCAACCATATTATTTTCGAGGGAAATTCCTTGAATGGGTGTTTGAATTGTACATGTACTTTGATAACTACAACTTGACAGAGATACAAAGGCTTCAATAGTGATTGTGTTCGAATACAATGGAACATCCATGAAAGACAACTTCAAGCTCAAGGGCATGAACCTAGAACATAAGACGAGATGTAGTACAAGATAGCCGGCATGTACCTATTTAAACATGAATGAAGTATGTACCTCCACCAGAGTTCCCTCCAATTACACCCCAAAAGCCACCCACATGTGTCAAAAGCATGAAGGAATTGTTTGACCATGTAAACATTATGTTGCAACAAATTGCAAAGGAGCAACAAGAGAAGATACCTCCAACCAATGAATTAGAGTTAAAAGTTGAGGTTAGTGTTGAAGAAATTTCAACAATTCCAATTGTCAAGGAAGAGCTAGTCATTGATGTTCTCATCAATGAGACTCATGTGGAAGAATTTGAAGGCAACAAGATTGCCACAATGGATAATGAGGTTGAGACTGAGGATCTTGGCACTACATCAATTGTGATGAGAGTGAACTGCCAAGAGGAAGATTCTAAGGAGCTTGAGATTGAAATTGTGGAGGTCAAGAATATAGTGGTTGAAAGCGGTCATGTGGATGATCCCATGGATATATTTGAGGTTGTTGAAGCTGAGCATATGGAGTTCGTCATCCTATTAAAGTATCTTGAAGATTGAGCTCCTTTCATTCTAGACTACATCCTTATTATCAAAGAGCTAACTGAATTTTTTTATGGCTTGAGGAGGAACGCACACCATGCTATAATCACCCTCACACTCTATAAAATTCAAGGATGAATTTTTTCTAAGAGAGGGTGAATTGATGTAGATAAGTCACTTAATGGGCTTATTTATTGGGAATAAGTCTTGGGTTGGGTAATGTATGTGTTGGGCTTTTGATCACATGGATTTTCTTTGTAATGAGCCACTTTAATGGGCCTAAAATATGGGTAGAAAGTAAAAAAAATTGATTTAATTCATTAGTTTAGTTAGAGTCCTATTTTGAGTCTATTTCTTTTGTTATTTCAGTTTTTAGTCAGTTTACGTTTTCCTATTAGTGAATGACTAGTTTACTACCTACTCCATATTAGAGTTTTAGTTTAGTTCTATTTGGAGTCCAATTCTTATTATGTAAGGTCTAATCCTACTTGGAATCTAACTCCTCGTTATATATTATGACTAATAATCTGCCCTCTATATATAGAGGAGATTATGTACTCTCAATTCTCACATTTGAATATTGAATGATTGCAGTCACTTGCTTAAACAGCCGGGATAACTGTGAGTGAGATAACCAATCCCACCCACACTTTTCTTGTTTCCTTTCTCTCCTATTCTCTATTTACTGCTATTGTTAGTGCTTGCTGTTACTACTTACTGACATTGAAAAATCCTTAGAAAATCAGATCTGTTCAGAACTTTCAAAGCTAGAATCGACCAGCACCCATGGAGGAATTAGGAGAGACATGGATCAATTCCTTCCTTCCCCAATTGATCTATGATCTGCTTGTCCTTTTTAGAGGGTGTTCACAACCACCCAAGGATCACTTGATCCTCTTCTTGTTGCTGCCCAAGCAGTCTTACTACAGTTCTTGAAGAATTCTTTAAGATTCTCATAAGTCTGAAAATTAAGAAAGCGCATAACTCTCCAACCAGCAGTCAGAAGCTCTTCATATTTGGGGAGTTTTGTACTCTCCCTAGGCCCTACAGTCGACCAAGTTTGCAGTTCAATTGGAGCCCCATAGCCCCAGCTGCACCTCTTTCTCTCCAGCCCTATTGTAGGTTTTTTTCTCTCCTATTGGGTTGGGTTTTGGGATGGTTTTTCTGCTGCATGGATATTGTTTCCTTGGATAACCTACTTCTACATTAAACCTCTGATTGAATAGCCATCAAAGCCGAGCTTCATAACAAGTTGGGGTGGGGTATGATATCATTACTCTTTGTCCATGTATTTGGGGTGATGACTGAATGATGATAGCGCATTATCTCACAATAGTACACTCCTACATGCTCTTTGACTGCATCATGTACCATTTTGACCTTGTTTGGATCACTCGAGTAGATAGTTAGAAAACCTGTCAAGACCTCTTTGCAGATTCGGTGCATGGGTTCCTCGATTGCTTGTGTGACTCCTGATTTATTTTCATCTTTGAACCACACTGATTTTCCTTAAAAATTGGATTTCCATTCTTTTTTATTCATTCTGATTTGTCATTGTTTAATCTATATTAGACTTAATAGAATTTATCTCATTTTTCTTTTTTCTTGCAAGTGGCCGGTGGTAAGATGCATTTTTGTTGTTTATGTGAAACATTTATATACCCCTTGAAGTGATGAAGTTAGCTGCAACTTTAGTAAGTTTTCTCATTATTTGCTTATGTATACATGTAAACCCAAAAAGCAGACCAGACTGAATCTGATTGTGGTCTTAGTGAAAAAAAAAATCAATAAGAAACAAAATTGAAACCGGTCGAAATCAAAAGGTCCATTTCTATTTTGTTTTAAATTAATATTGTAATCGATCGAAACCAATTCAACAAACTGATCGATTGGCATTTGGCACCTTTAACCACTTTAGGTGAGACAAATTGCTGATTGGAGCTATAAAGTTCACGTGGGTAGAGCTTCCTTTTTTGAAATTTTGGCCCGTTAAATGGGAACCTTGATATCTGAGCACCCGAGTACTTTTTAGAAGGAAAAAAGGAAAAAAAATGAAACTTTAAAATGTGAAGCTCATACCGAATCATATTAAATCAAATCTTCTAAAAGCAGAGACCAAAAAGAAAGCAAGTAAAGAGTAAGGGTGTGTTTCCAGCTGTTCGCTGGAGATTGATGAAAGTAAACTGCCATGTCTCATCCTTACTAATCAACCAAATTGCTTAACAAATTAAATTACATTTGGTATCAGAGAAAAAACTATAAGACTAACAATTGGTATCTAAATCAAAACCATAATTTGAGTTACTTAACAAACACTGGAGATTATTAGAATTAAACTGTCATTTTCTCATGGTGACTCTATGACAAATCAATTGACTTTCTTAATAAATTTAAGTATATTTGGTATCATAGAAAAAATTATAAGACTAACAATTGGTTTCAGATCTAAAGACATAAGTTTGAGTTAGATAGAAAACACTAGAGATTATTGGAATTAGACTGTCATTGTCTCATCATGACCCTTTTGCTAATCAACTGACTTGCTTAATAAATTAAAGTATATATGGTATCAGAGAAAAATCCTTAAGACTAACAATTGGTATCAGAGCCAAAGCCATAAATTTGAGTTGCTTAGAAGACAATGGAGATAATTGGACTTAAACTATCATTGCCTCATCGTGACTCTATGACTAATCATCTGGCTTGCTAAAAAAGTTTAAGTATATTTCATATCTGAACAAACACTGACTAACAATAAGAATCAGATTCAAAGCCATAATTTTGAGTCACTTAGCAAACTATGGATATTATTGAACTTTGATTGTCATTGTCTCATCAAACCTCTATTACTAATAAATGACTTGCTTAACTATTTAAAGTATGTTTGGAATCAGAGCAAATGCTGACTAATAATTGGTATCAAAGGCAAAGCCATAAGTTTGAGTTACTTAGCAAGGAATGGAGATAATTGGACTTAGAAGGTCATTTTTTGGTTTAGGTTTCAGGATATAGCGTCTAGGAAAGTGTTTAAGGTTTATGATTTATGGTTTAGGGTTTTGGATTTTGGATTTCGGGTATAGGCTTTAAGGTTTAGTGTTTAGTGTTTAGTGTTTAGGGTTTATGGTTTTACGATTAGGGTTTTAGGTTTAGGGTTTAGGGATTTGGGTTTTGGGTTTAGGTTTTAGGGTTTAGAGTTGTTTAGGGTTTAGAGTTTAGAGTTTAGGGTTTAGGGTTTTAGGATTTTATGGTTTAGGGTTTAGGTTTTGTGGTTTTGGGTTTTGGGTTTAGGGATTTGGGGTCTATGGTTTAAGGTTTTGGATTTAATGTTTTGGGTTTAGGGTTTACGGTTTAGGGTATAGGGATTTAGGGTTTAGCCTTAGGGTTTTAGGGTTTGGGGATTATCGGTTAGGGTTTAGGGTTTGTGGCGTAGGGTGTTGGGTTTAGGGTATAGGCTTTAGGTTTTAGAGTTTAGGGTTTAAGATTCAAGCATTAGGCTTTGGGGTTTAGGTTTTATAATTTAGGATTTAGGGTTTAGATTATAGGGTTTAAGGTTTAGGGTGTAGTGTTTTGGGTTTGGGTTAATAGTTTAGGGTTCAGGGTTTAGGGTTTAAGGTTTGGGGTTTAGGGTTTAGGATTTACGGTTTGGTGTTTAGGGATTAAGGTTTGGGTTTAGTATTTTAGGTTTAGGGTTTAGGGATTAGGGTTTTAGGGTTTGGGGTTTAGGGTTTAAGGTTTAAGTTTTAGGGTATAGGGTTTAGGGCTTAGGGTATAGGCTTTAGACTTTAAGGTTTTAGGTTTATAGTTTAGACTATCATTTTCTCGTGGTGACTCTATAACTAATCAATTGATTTGCTTAACAAATTAAAGTACATTTTGTATCAGAGAAAAAATCATAAGATTAACAATTGGTATCAGAGCCGAAGCCAAAAGTTTGAGTTACAATGCAAACACTGGAGATTATTGGAATTAGACTGCCATTGTCTTTTCATGAAGGTATGACCAATCAACTGACTTGTTTAATAAATTAAAGTACATTTGGTATCAGAGAAAAGAACGTAAGACTATCAATTAGTATCAGAGCAAAAGCTATAAGTTTGAGATACTTAGCAAACAAATGAGACCATTGGACTTAAATTGTTATTGTCTCATCGTGACTTGATCACTAATCAACTAACTTGCTTAACAAGTTAAAGTATAATTGAGGTCGAAGAAAAATTCTTAAGACTAACAATTAGTATTTTTGTTTTTGATAGGTAGAGAGGTAAGTAGGTAACAGCTAGGAGGTTCAAACTCGAGACCTCCTGGTGAGCATGGTATCTTTGACGATTGGTATCAGAGCCAAAGCCATAAGTTTGAGTTACTTAGAAAACACTGGAGATTAATGAAATTACACTATCATTGTCTTGTTGTGACTCTATGACTATTCAACTGACTTGCTTAACAAATTAAAGTACATTTGGTATCAGAGAAAAATTCGTAAGGCTAACAATTGGTATCAGAGCCAAAGCCATAAATTTGAGTTACTTCGAAAACAATGGAGATAATTAGACTTAAACTATCATTGCCTCATCGTGACTCTATGACTAATCATCTGGCTTGCTAAAAAAGTTTAATTATATTTCATATCTGAACACACTAACAATAAGTATGAAATTCAAAGCCATAAGTTTGAGTTACTTAGCAAACTATAGATATTATTGAACTTTAATTGTTAATGTCTCATTAAACCTCTATTACTAATAAATGACTTGCTTAACCAATTAAAGTATGTTTGGTATCAGAGTAAATACCGACTAATAATTGGTATCAATGGTAAAGCCATAAGTTTGAGTTACTTAGCAAGCAATGGAGATAATTGGACTTAGAATGTCATTTTCTGGTTTAGGTTTCAGGATATAGCATCTAGGGTTAAGGGTTTAGTGTTTAAGGTTTATGGTTTAGGGTTTTGGATTTTGGGTTTCGGGTTTAGGCTTTAAGATTTAGTGTTTAGTGTTTAGGGTTTATGGATTTGTGATTAGGATTTTAGGTTTAGGGTTTAGGGATTTGGGTTTTGGGTTTAGGTTTTAGGGTTTAGAGTTGTTTAGGATTTTGAATTTAGGGTTTAGGATTTAGGATTTAAGGTTTATGGTTTTAGGATTTTATGGTTTAGGGTTTAGGTTTTGTGGTTCTGGGTTTTGGGTTTTGGGTTTTGGATTTATGGTTTAAGGTTTTGGATTTAATGTTTTAGGTTTTGGGTTTAGGGTTTAGGGTATATGGATTTAGGGTTTAGCCTTAGGGGTTTAGGGTTTGGGGATTATCGGTTTGGGTTTAGGGTTTGTGGTGTAGGGTGTGGGTTTAGGGTATAGGCTTTAGGTTTTAGGGTTTAGGATTTAAGATTCAAGCATTAGGCTTTTGGGTTTAGGGTTGACAGTTTAGGATTTAGGGTTTAGAGTACGGGGTTTAAGGTTTAGGGTGTAGTGTTTTGGGTTTAGGTTAACGGTTTAGGGTTTAAGGTTTGGGGTTTAGGATTTAAGGTTTGGGGTTTGGTGTTTTAGGTTAAGGGTTTAGGGATTAGGGTTTTAGGGTTTAGGGTTTAGGGATTTAAGTTTTAGGATTTAGGGTTTAGGGCTTAGGATATAGACTTTAGACTTTAAGGTTTTGGATTTATCATTTTCTCGTGGTGACTCTATGACTAATCAACTGATTTGCTTAACAAATTAAAGTACATTTGGTATCAAAAAAAATCATAAGATTAACAATAGGTATCAGAGCCAAAGCCATAAGTTTGAATTACATGGAAAACACTGAAGATTATTGGAACTAGACTGTCATTGTCTTTTCATGAAGGTATGACCAATCAACTGACTTGCTTAATAAATTAAAGTACATTTGGTATCAGAGAAAATAACGTAAGACTATCAATTAGTATCAGAGCAAACGCTATAAGTTTGAGACACTTAGCAAACACATGAGACCATTTGACTTAAGTTGTTATTATCTCGTCGTGACTTTATAACTAATCAACTAACTTGCTTAACAAATTAAAGTACAATTGATGTCAAAGAAATTTCTTCAGACTAACAATTAGTATTTTTGTTTTTGATAGGTAGAGAGGTAAGTAGGTAACAGCCAGGAGGTTCAAACTCGAGACCTCCTGGTGAGCATGGTATCTTTGACGATTGGTATCAGAGCCAAAGCCATAAGTTTGAGTTACTTAGAAAACACTAGAGATTAATGAAATTACACTATCATTGTCTTGTTGTGACTCTATGACTATTCAACTGACTTGCTTAACAAATTAAAGTACATTTGGTATCAGAGAAAAATTCGTAAGGCTAACAATTGGTATCAGAGCCAAAGCCATAAATTTGAGTTACTTCGAAAACAATGGAGATAATTGAACTTAAACTATCATTGCCTCATCGTGACTCTATGACTAATCATCTGGCTTGTAAAATGTTTAATTATATTTCATATCTGAACAAACTAACAATAAGTATCAGATTCAAAGCCATAAGTCTGAGTCACTTAGCAAACTATGGATATTATTGAACTTTGATTGTCATTGTCTTATCAAACCTCTATTACTAATAAATGACTTGCTTAACTAATTAAAGTATGTTTGGTGTCAGAGCAAATGCCGACTAATAATTGGTGTCAAAGGCAAAGCCATAAATTTGAGTTACTTAGCAAGCAATGGAGATAATTGGACTTAGAAGGTCATTGTCTTGTTTAGGTTTCAGGATATAGCGTCTAGGGTTAAGGGTTTAGTGTTTAAGGTTTATGGTTTAGGGTTTTGGATTTTGGATTTCGGGTATAGGCTTTAAGGTTTAGTGTTTAGTGTTTAGGGTTTATGGTTTTGCAGTTAGGGTTTTAGGTTTAGGGTTTAGGGATTTGGGTTTTGGGTTTAGGTTTTAGGGTTTAGAGTTGTTTAGGGTTTTAGGATTTTATGGTTTTGGGTTTAGGTTTTGTGGTTTTGGGTTTTGGGTTTTGGGTTTAGGGATTTGGGGTCTATGGTTTAAGGTCTTGGATTTAATGTTTTGGGTTTAGGGTTTAGGGTATGGGGATTTAGGGTTTAGTCTTAGGGTTTTAGGGTATGTGGATTATCGATTAGGGTTTAGGGTTTGTGGTGTAGGGTGTTGGGTTTAGGGTATAGGCTTTAGGTTTTAGAGTTTAGAATTTAAGATTCAAGCATTAGGATTTTGGGTTTAGGGTTTACAGTTTAGGATTTAGGGTTTAAAGTACAGGGTTTAAGGTTTAGGGTGTAGTGTTTTGGGTTCAGGTTAACGGTTTAGGGTTTAAGGTTTGGGGTTTAGGATTTAAGGTTTAGGTTTACGGTTTGGGGTATAGGGATTAAGGTTTGGGGTTTTGGTGTTTTAGGTTAAGGGTTTAGGGATTAGGGCTTTAGGGTTTAGGTTTTAGGGATTTAAGTTTTAGGGTTTAGGGCTTAAGATATAGGCTTTAGAAATGAGACCATTGGACTTAAATTGTCATTGTCTCATCGTGACTTTAACACTAATCAACTGACTAGCTTAACAAATTAAAGTACAATTGATGTTGAAGAAAAACTCTTAAGACTAACAATTAGTATTTTTGTTTATGATTGGTAAGGAGGTAAGTATGTAACAGTCAGGAGGTTCAAACTTGAAACTCCTAGTGAGCATCGTACCTTTGATGATTAATATCAGAGCCAAAGCCATAAGTTTAAGTTACTTAGAAAACACTGAAGATTAATGAAATTAGACTATCATTGTCTTGTTGTGACTCTATGACTATTCAACTGGCTTGCTTAACAAATTAAAGTACATTTGGTATCAGAGAAAAATTCGTAAGGCTAACAATTGGTATCAAAGCCAAAGCCATAAATTTGAGTTACTTCAAAAACAATAGAGATAATTCAACTTAAACTATCATTGCCTCATCGTGACTCTATGACTAATCATCTGGCTTGCTAAAAAAGTTTAATTATATTTTATATCTGAATACACTAAAAATAAGTATCAGATTCAAAGCCATAAGTTTGAGTCACTTAGCAAACTATGGATATTATTGAACTTTAACTGTCAATGTTTCGTCAAACCTCTATTACTAATAAATGACTTGCTTAACCAATTAAAGTATGTTTGGTATCAAGTAAACGCCGACTAATAATTGGTATCAAAGGTAAAGCCATAAGTTTGAGTTACTTAGCAAGCAATGAAGATAATTGCACTAAGAATGTCATTTTCTGGTTTAGGTTTCAGGATATAGCATCTAGGGTTAAGGGTTTAGTGTTTAAGGTTTATGGTTTAGGGTTTTGGATTTTGGGTTTCGAGTTTAGGCTTTAAGATTTAGTGTTTAGTGTTTAGGGTTTATGGTTTTGTGATTACGATTTTTGGTTTAAGGTTTAGGGATTTGGGTTTTGGGTCTAGGTTTTAGGGTTTAGAGTTGTTTAGGATTTAGAATTTAGGGTTTAGGTTTTGTGGTTTTGGATTTTGGGTTTTGGGTTTATGGTTTAGGGTTTTGGATTTAATGTTTTGGTTTTAGGGTTTAGGGTATAGGGATTTAGGGTTTAGCCTTAGGGGTTTAGGGTTTGGGGATTATCAGTTTGGGTTTAGGGTTTGTGGTGTAGGGTGTGGGTTTAGGGGCTTTAGGTTTTAGGGTTTCGGATTTAAGATTCAAGCATTAGGATTTTGGGTTTAGGGTTTACAGTTTAGGATTTAGGGTTTAGAGTACAGGATTTAAGGTTTAGGGTGTAGTGTTTTGGGTTTAGGTTAACGGTTTAGGGTTTAGGGTTTATGGTTTGGGGTTGAGGATTTAAGGTTTAGGTTTACAGTTTGGGGTTTAGGGATTAAGGTTTGGGTTTTAGTGTTTTAGGTTAAGGGTTTAGGGATTAGGGTTTTAGGGTTTAGGGTTTAGCGATTTAAGTTTTAGGGTTTAGGGTTTAGGGCTTAGGATATAGGCTTTAGACTTTAAGGTTTTGGGTTTATAGTTTAGACTATCATTTTCTCGTGGTGACTCTATGACTAATCAACTGATTTGCTTAAAAATTTAAAGTACATTTTGTATCAGAGAAAAAATCATAAGATTAATAATTGGTATCAAAGCCGAAGCCAAAAGTTTGAGTTACATAGCAAACACTGGAGATTATTGGAATTAGACAGTCATTGTCTTTTTATGAAGGTATAACTAATCAATTGAGTACATTTGGTATCAGAGAAAAGAACGTAAGACTATCAGTTGGTATCAGAGCAAAAGCTATAAGTTTGAGATACTTAGCAAACAAATGAGACCATTGGACTTAAATTGTTATTGTCTTGTCTTGACTTTATAACTAATCAACTGACTTGCTTAACAAATTAAAGTACAATTGATGTCGAAGAAAAATTCTTAAGACTAACAATTAGTATTTTTGTTTTTGATAGGTAGAGTGGTCAGTAGGTAACAGCCAGGAGGTTCAAACTCGAAACCTCCTGGTGAGCATGGTACCTTTGACGATTGGTATCAAAGCCAAAGCCATAAGTTTGAGTTACTTAGAAAACACTGGAGATTAATAAAATTAGACTATCATTGTCTTGTTGTGACTTAATGACTATTCAACTGACTTGCTTAACAAATTAAAGTACATTTGGTATCAGAGAAAAAATCATAAGACTAACAGTTGGTATCAGAGCCAAAGCCATAAGTTTCAGTTAGTTTGCAAGCATTACAGATTATTAGACCAAAATTGTCATTGTCTCATCGTGACTCTTTAAGTAATCAACTAACTTGCTTAACAAATTAAAGCATATTTTGTATCTGAGCAAACGTCGACTAACAATTAGTAACAGAGCCAAAGCCTTAAGTTTGAGTTACTTAGCAAACAATGGAGATTATTGGAATTAGACTGTCATTTTTTTGTCATGTCTCTATAACTAATCCATTGATTTTCTTAACAAATTAAAGTACATTTGGTCAGAGAAAAAATCGTAAGACTAATAATTGGTATCAGAGCCAAAGCCATAAGTTTGAGTTACTTTGTAAATACTAGAGATTATTAGACTTAAACTATCATTGTCTCATCGTGACTCTATGACTAATCAACTTACTTGCTTAATGTATTAAAGAATATTTCGTAAGTGAGCAAATACCGACTAACAATTAGTATCAGAGCCAAAGTCATAAGTTTGAGTTACTTAGCAAACACTGGAGATTATTAGACTTAGATTGTTATTGTCTTGTCGTGACTCTTTGACTAATCATGTGACTTGCTTAATAATTTAAAGTACATTTCCAATTCTTCTTCCAATTTAAATTTACTTAATAGGAAAACCCTATCTCTTATGAAGAATGGTGTGGCCAGGAAGATGACATTCTAACCTCAATGTATTGAGGTCAATTCACATTTGAAAAAACCATTTCAAGAAGTTGGAGCTATGAAGGCGACTGGTGGGGTCCAGAGTACTCTTTCAAACAAATCCATTAAATGAATTGCATATGTTGAAATGTGAGGGGGCTTAATGCTTCTGAAAAACAAAGGGGGGTTAAGAATTTGATAGAAGAGAAAAATATAAAATTGGAGATTCTTTTTGAAAATAAGGTGAAGGAAGAAAATATAACTATAGTGTTTAGTGATTTAAGGAGGGAGTGGAAGTATGTGCATAATTGTAGAGTAGGGGAAGCTGCTCCAATTTGGGGGGATTGGGATGACACTTTATCTACAGTAGACTATGACCTTATCGCATCCCAATTACATATGAAGATAAAAATTAAAGGAACTTCATTGGGGTTTATGTGCACTGCTGTGTATGCCTCAAATAGTGTGGAGGAAAGGAGAGAACTATGGAGGGATATTGTGCAATTGTCTCAAGGATTGTCAGTTCCTTCAGTTGTTTTAGGGGACTTCAATGTGGTGAGAGGTCAACATGTAAAGAAAGGGGCGAGGAGATTAGGCAGGGTCTAGTAGAGGAGTTTAATAATTGTGTATTATAATGTTGACCTGTTTGATCTAAAATGGAAGGGTAATTTATTTACTTGGAGTAATGGGAAAGGTGATTTGATTAGAGTGAGCTGTAGCTGGATAGCGTGCTTTGTAATAATGAATGGGTTGATAAATTTAAATATTCAGAGGCAGTATTCTTGAATCCTGAAATCTCTGACCACTGTCCTATTCTCTTGAATAATCTGGAGGAGAACTTTGGACCGAAACCTTTCAGGTTTTTTGAAAGTTTGACAAAGCATGAGGAGTTCAAGAATATTATGAAAGTGTGGGATCTTCCAATTAAGAATTATTTGATCCTTTACTTGGGTTTGCTACTAAGTTGAGGAATGTTAAGAAGGAATTGAAAGTGTGGAATAAGGAGCATTTTAGTGACGTGTTTAATGTAGTAAAAGAGGTTGAAGCTGTTCTTTCTGATATTCAAGATAAATTTCTTCCAATCATGGTGATGATAATCTGGTTTGTCAAGAAAAGGAAGCTAAAAGGAAATTATAGGAGGCTTTGAAGAGGGAGGAGAGATTTCTCAAAGAGAAATCAAGAGTGAAGTGGTTGCAGCTAGGAGATGGAAATAACAATTTTTTTCATAAGGCAATGAGGGGTAGGCAGCATAGAAATAACATTCTAGAAATTGAGGGAAGCAATGGGGCTGTTGTGGATGAGCCTAATCTTATTAAGAATGAGACTGTTGAATTTTATAAGAACCTATTTGGGGCTTAACAGGAGGATGTGGAATTCTATCCTAGTGATATCCCTTTGTGTGGTACCCTTTCCATTGACCAGCGTGAGATGTTAGAAAAAACTGTTTCTAATGATGAAATCATGAAGGTTATGTTTGCTATGAAGAGCACAAAGGCTCTTGGACCTGATGGGTTTGGTGCTAGTTTCTTCAAACACTCTTGGAAAATTGTCGGAGAGGACCTTACAATTACTATCAAGTGGTTCTTTAGAAATGCTGTTATGCCATCCTCTATTAATGCTACTTTTCTCTGCCTAACCCCTAAATTAAAACAGAGGGCATCATTTGCTAGGTTTAGGCCGATTGCATTGTGCAATATCTTTTACAAGGTTATTGCAAAACTTATCACTAATAGGTTACAAGGAGTTATTGGGGACCTGGTTAGTGAAAATCAGTCAGCATTCATTAAAGAGAGATCTATTACTGATAACATTCTAGTTTGTTATGATATTGTAAGAGATATTGAACAGAGAAGGGCTCACCCTACTACAGTATTGAAGATAAAATTACAAAATGCATATGACTCATTGAGTAGAAAATTCCTTTTGGAGATTATGGGAAGAATGGGATTTCCTCCTCTACCTATGAATTGGATCAAGGCTTGTTTCACTACTACATTCTCAGTTCTTGTTAATGGAAGTCCAGTAGGATACATCATGGGGGGAAGGGGGATTAGGTAAGGGGATCCTTTGTCACCTATTGACTATGGCAATGGAAGGGTTCACTGGAGTTAGAAGGAAGTTAGTAGTGGATGGGAAGGTCATTCTTCTTCTTAGGTGCAAAGCAGTGCAACTGTCCCATCTTATCTTTGCAGATGATCTTATGATATTTGTAAAGGGTGTTACTGAATCTGTGATAACTAGTTTGGAGGCTCGAGAGTTTGCATCCTTCTCTGGGTTGCATCTCAATATGGCTAAGTTGTCCTACCCATTCACACAGAACCGAATCGGTGATCAGGCTAACCACCTATTAACCCAAAACCTATCAGGATCATATGATGTAGTAACCACTACAAAACATACACACAACTAAGAAAGCAAATTTTATATTTCAACGGAAGTCTTACTTTTTATGCCTGTAAATACTCTAATACTCTTGATACCCAAATTATATTATATAATACATTTACATGTGAGTCCGTAGGCATGATATATATACAAAGAATTACAATTTAAACATCTAGAGCACAAAATAGGTAACATCACAAAATAGTCAAATGGAATGTGAGTTGGTATTCAATGCTGTTATCCAACAACACAACTTATGCACGGGCACTCGGCCCTGTGCCAAAGATCTTCAGAGACCCACCAATCCTCCATTAGAAACTCCACATCGGGTCCTGGCTCAAGCTCTTCAGCTGGATATGTGATACCTTACTTTCTAAACCTACTCTAATTGTTTGGTTGATTCAGTTTAGTCTTGTAGGACATGAACCAGAGTGAGCCATGGCGGGTACTTTATGAAGCATGGTGGCAAGGGTGACTCTGAACTTGGGTTGGCCAAATGAGTTGGAGTCAGTGCCTAGTGAAGTCCGCATAACCAAGCCATGCACTTGCATGTATCACGAGGCTATGTACGGATAATAAAGATACGTAGTCATATTTTAGGTCAAGTACCCGTATTAATCTATTAATGGGGGTGAAATACGTGTCGAGGCTGAGCCCCATCAAAAATCCCAATGTTTGGGCTAAGTTTTGGCCGACTGGTGGGTGGTCATAGGTGGGTCAGACCCACCAGTGTGACCTATTACTCTAGTCATTAGATATTTTATCTCACTGTAAATATCATTTATTACCTCTCTTTTACCTCATTTATTGTTTTACGCAGTAGTTGATGGGTCGATTCGACCACATTTGAAATAAATCTAAAGCTCTAAATCATGATTCCAACATAGATCTAAGGTGGATCCAAAGTCTCAAGCGTGGATCTTACCTCTTTGCTTAAAAAAAAACCTCAAAACCCCAAATCTTCTCTTTAGCTCAAGAGATCAACAAATGCTTCACAAATCTTGCAAGTCTTATCTAAATCCTTCATAAACAACATATAGAACCTTTATTAAACATTAGATTCACATTCTTAATAGATCATAGCAAGATTCAAAGGATTTCTACCCAAATGAAAGTGTTTCACTTAGGGTTTTATAAGGGTTTAGAGAATATGAACTTTACTCACCTCAAATCGTAGATCTCGAGATGAGGATTGTTAATCCGATGTTGGATTTAAGAGATCTGACCCCAATGATGCACAACGATCATCTCCTTCCCAGTTTTCTTCTTCCTTCCTCTCTCCTCTTTCTACCTTTTCATTCTCTTCTTTACTTCTAAGGCAGGATGAAGAGTGAGAGAGAGTAACAAAATCTTAGTTGTGAGTGGTGGGTGCCTAGAAATGGATGGGACCCACCAATCCAACATCTGCCTGTCCTGAGTGTGTTGCTGGATCAACTAGCAAGCAAGACTGGTGGGTGACCAGGCCCATCACTTTTAGCCTGTCAGTCCAAATAGAGCTATTGGTTCGACAGGTGTTGGTTCGACAGGTGAGCAAGGATTGGTGGGTGCCCTCCCCCATCAATCTTGGCTCACCAGTTTAGGTAGTGTTCCTGGATCGATAGGCAAGTAAGGACTAGTGGTACCTTACCACCGTCGACCTACCAATCCGACTTCTCGGATTTCGATTGGGCCCAAATTTGTTGGGTAACATTCTCTAGTGATTTTAAACATGTTAAGATCATCATACCTTGTTGGTTATTACCCTAAAGTGGTGATATACTAAATCCAACTCTTTTCATGATAGGTTGTATTAGAGACTCGTGTCATCACACACCAGATCTTCCTCGTACTGGAGGTGATCCTTGTGCACGATTTAATAAGTGGGAAGTGGACATTACATTATGTCGTTCTGGTTGTAGACTAGCCATGTCATCATATTATTATTGTGTAGATTAGTCATCCACAAGTACCATTGCATGCATTGACGTGTTCATGATGAAATTCACTTATGATTTGACATGCTGATATCTTTTATTGTTAAATGCCTAATATAGATGACTTTAGGCTATTGAATATGATGCTTTGCAAGACTAGATGCAGTAGTCGTCTTGGACACTAATGCATTGGTGGCCCGTGGTATGGGACGTAGTGGCACTATGCAATTATATTATCTCACATAGGAGTATGTGGTTAGGAATGATATATCCTAGTGCTACGACCTTTCCCAGTAGAGGTTTAGAAGTACGCCCGAGGTTGTGTACCAACGGTGGTGGTTAGAAGTACGCCCAACTGATCATTAGAACTGTCGATAACTTTGACGATATAATAAGAGGGCCAATTGTACTGCTTTTAAATTAATGTAGGGCAAGGCCCATTTTACTTTAATGCAGGGCAAGGCCCTTTTTACTTTTCAATACCCACGGCTAGCCTTCTCCAACAACTCTATGGGCGTATCACAAGATGGGGTTCGTGGTTCATACCCAGAGCATACGCGCACTGTGGTTGAGAGTAGCATATGACCTATGACATAGAATTGTTTTCTACATGGACTAAGATAATAAAATAAATTGCACGCATATAGGTTCATTTCTATTATGCATTCTTGTGTGGTCTTTCCTTTCACTTACTGGGCCAGTGAGCTCATCCCACGTGCACACCATTTTTAGTTGATCTTGCAGGTTATCTAGCTGAAGTACTAGAAACGGGACACACGGTGGAGTTTCTAGTCGAGGACTGGTGGGTTCTTGAAAATCTCAGGCATGAGGCTGAGTGCCAGGGTGATAGTGGTGTTACGGGACAGCAACACTGATACCAACCCCAAATTCTTTTTTGTTATTCTTGAAATGTTACCCCTTTTGTGTTCTGGATATTTTAATTGTGATTCTTGTGTATATATTATGCCCACGGGCCCCCATATATATGTATCATGTATTATAATTTGGATATCAAGATTATTAAGGTATTTACAAGTATGTATATGTAAGACTTCTGATGAATTACAAGATTTGTTTGACTTAGTGTGTGTGTGTGTGTGTGTATGTTGTGCTATGGGACCAAACTTATTGGGGTATTTACAAGTATGTATATGTGTGTGTATTTACAAGTATGTATATTGGGTTAAAAGGTGCCTAATCGATCACCGGTCCATTTCTGTATGGGGCGGGGTTTGATAATCGGTGGTATCAGAGCGTGATGCTTTACCCACACACAATATACAAGTTAGATCCCACAAAGTTATATAATAGGACCCCAGGGTTGGATAAACAGAAAAGGTTTAAGGGACTAAAGTCTGTAATCAGGTTAAAGGTTTAGATATTTGCATTTCATCTCATGTGCTGCCAAAATTTTTAATAAATTTAAATTAATTGGGTGATTGCACAAGCCAACAAAATTTATAAAGTAATAAAAATTTCAACGGCATAACAACGATATTTTAAATTTTCAAAAATTTTTGCAAAGATAGTCACCTGATAAACAACATACTTGAAGATAATTACAAAAGGGGGGTGACACAGACTATCACCAGCAAACCACAACAGAATAAATGAAACAAGTAAAACTTATCCAAAAGTTATAAACTTCCACATGAATACCCCCAAGTTCCAAACTATAAAAATGTATCAAGAATATATAACCAAAAGATATCAAAATCACTATAAAGGAAGATAGGAAAGGAGGGTGAAGGAGGATCTACTTCTTCACTGATCATTCCTGGGTGTGGAGGATGAACTCCCTTGCTTAGGCCACGACTTGCAATGGAAATTGTAGTTGAAGAAGTCCAACCGGTCATTTATCAGGACCACTTCCCTTTGCACTCTACGGAAGTCAGTAGTGACGCCCTTGGAAACCTCATTTAAGTCCCTTGTAAGGGTCTAGAAATCGGTTCCCATTCTCTCCAACCTATGATGTATTGCCAACTCTCGGGTGATACTCTCCTCCATCTTCTCAAAAATCTGATGTTGCCCCACTTTCAGGGCACCAATGTTGTCCATCAATTTTTGAAAATCAAAAGCCCCCACTTGAAGGTGGTGGAGCTGTAAAATGTGGATCAGCAACCCGTCTCTAGAGGCTCCTCCTCTAGAATATCCTCCTCATCGATCTCCTCATTTGGATGAGGGAAATAATCCTCATCCACCTCACTCACGTACTCAGCTTCCATGTCCTCTAGCCATTGATCTTCTGCCCCCTATGGTTCTTTGGCACTGGCAACCCCATCCTCTTTAGATTTTCCTTTGTAAACTTATCCCCGGGGTACTTCCCATCCTCACCAATCAAATCCACTTGGAAGTACTTAAAGACTTTGGTGAGTGACCTCCCATAAGGAAAATCAGAGTCATTAGAATGAGTAGTGTGATACTACTCCATGGTCTTCATCATAACATATGGGAGCCAAAGGTGGGAAGCACCCCCTTCTAGGGCCACAGAGATGTAGTATGCAAGGTAAGCTATCATAAAGCTTACGTGGTTCCTATGACCTGCTCTAGGAAGCAGGTTGAACTGAGCCAAGCATGCGAATACTCAGGTAGCTGCATTACAAGTAGTCTCAGACAATGGACGATCCTTCTATCCACATATGGTCTCAAAGATGACCTCCTGCATCCTAATGCTCAAATCTAGACCCACAGCCTTAATCCTTGGAGGGTTGTAAAAATAAGCGCCCTCAGTTGAGACACCCAAAATGGCTGCTAGTAAATCAACAGTCAAAACAGTGTCTACTCCCTTCACCAGATTGATAAGAGAGTACTATCCATCCCTATAGGAAGCCTCCAGGTTACACTAGAAGTACTGGACGGGGTTCTCATAGCACAGACTGTCGGGGTAGAGCATGGGTTCCCAACCCAAGGCCGTAAATCTCTCCAGCATCTAATAGTCTACAAAGTCCTCAGTCACACTGTCTTTTCCATCATAACCGATCACTCAAAAAATATTGACCAGGCAACAGCTACCTCCATACTATGGAATAAGCTTTCATCGTAGTTCGTTGGACTAATAGAAGGGTTCCGTACAGGCTAGGCCCATGATGAAGAAGAACCTAGGGTAGAATTCCTCCCTCGGGAGGTAGTAGTCTTCCTCCTTTTGGAGGAGGCAGTCTCCTTACCTTTCCTAGACGACAGCCTGACAACACAAAAGAGAGGTATTGTTACGATTCCATCTTATGAGGGCTGATCCCACATCGAGAGTTTATTTATAATGACATCTATCAAACTACCATTATGATGGCTCCGTAAGAGGCATTATATAGCAGAAAGTGCAGAATGCCCCCATATTGGGATGAAGTAGGTGAGCGAAGATGCTTGGACTAGAAATGATACAGATGACGCGTGACAAGGTTGATGTCATTCGGGAAAGGATTAAAGTAGCCCAATCACGCTAGAAGAGCTATGCGAACTATCACAGGAAGGATATTGAATTCCAAGAGGGGGAGAAAGTGTTCCTCAAAATCTCTCCTACCAAAGGTGTAAGCTAAGTTCGAGGTATATTGGCCCATTTAAGATCTTGGCTCGAGTTGGCTCCATAACTTATATGTTGGCTCTTCTGCCTTCTCTCAGCAATGTTAACAATGTGTTCCACGTATCTATGCTGAAGCAGTACATCTATGATCCATCACATGTGCTACCTGTTATACCCGAAGCCTAAAACTTCCTATTTAATGTTCAGGTGCGACGCCGGAGGACACCAATACCAGTGAGCACTGGGTTGCATCCGTCTTTTGCCGAGGAAGGAAGGGCGACCCCACTTGCACCTGCTACCCATGCTTAAGTAATTGGAAGGGATTCCGAACCCAAAGGGAAAGGTCAGTTGAACCTCACACACACTAGAAACCCTAGAGAAGGCCCCACTCAAACAGAGGAGAAATCGCCATACAAAGTGACCAGTTCAGCCTTCACAGGCTGATGGTCATAGGTGGATGCTCCTCCATCGGCTGATGGTCACCGGTGGATGGAGCATCCACCAATGAACACCCTCTCGCGAGAATACTAACCAAAAATGGGTTAATTTGCCATGGGACTCGGATCTTCGCACTCGTGCACATCAAACCACCCCCAATAGTTGGTACAACCTATTGGGGAATAGATTAACGTATCCGAACACCCTAAGGTGGGCCCGTTAGTGCCAAATAATGGAATAACCCGATATTGGTTAAAAACCCATTTATTTCCCAAACAACCCCTAGTGGGACTTAAGTGGCTATAAATAGGGCTCTTACCATACATTTCTTCTCCTACCAAAATAGAAAGAAAGAAAGCGAGAAAGAAGAACAAGAACAAGAACAAGAAGAAGTTGAAGGAGAGGAAGGAAGGAGGAAGGCTAGGGCTCCATTCTTGAGGTAAGCCCATATGCTCATCTCTCCACACACACACATAAATCTCTATCTAGCTCTCTCTCTTTCCTTCCCATTTCACTCTTTATTGGGAGTAATGGAGGCCCCCACCAAATTCCACCTACCCAATCATAAATACTACATAATGGGAGAGGGAAATTAGAGTAAGAAACCTACATTGGCAAGGTTATTCACTCAACCTTGGGTCTAAGGACAAAACCATATGAAATCCCTACCCAAAACCATAGGATTAGCAAATTTGAACAAATCCTCCATGACCTAACACCCTAACCTTATCCTAAGTTGGGGAAAATGAAATTAAACCTAGGTATGGTGTGTGAGAGTGATCTCATGAGCCATTAATGACCATTCCATGAGATCAGCTTAAGGCTTCCCCAATGTATCCTAACCTAGACTTGTGTATTGAGGAAATTGGGTGTATCTTGAAACCCTATGTTGATCCACTCACTGATTTCACTAAACCTAAGCTAAGTGAAGTGTGTGAGGATACCCTATATGAAAAACCAACCTTAAAATCATAAAACCCAATTTGTAAACTATACAAAAGAAGGAGACAAGGGAATGGAGTTGGGAAATGACACCCACTGAAAAATATGTATTTCCACCACCATACACAGGGGCCACAGGGCCAGTAGGGTTGATCTGGCAAGAAAACCCCAATTTTACTTTCACCGGTGAAGGTAGGAACCATCCACCGGTGAAAATATTACAAGATGTGCATTCTGTATGATTCATCCATCGGTGAACTCACAGGCGGATGACCATCCACTGGTGAACCATTTTAAAGTTAATTTTTAATCCTTTTAATTGGGGCACGAGTCTTAGTGTCCCACTCCTCTATAAATAATCGAATAACTTAAAAACACTATGTATCCTAGGAGCGCAACCAAGAAGTGACGGGGACACGTAACATGAAACCATCAACTATCTATCACCATCTAGAACACGAGGTGAGGGGATTTTGTGCGTTTTATGGAAGGCTTGCATCATAATGCATATGTGAATGAATTTTATCATTTTGCATATTATTAAATTATTCCTTATATATGGTGTTGATGTGGCATGAGAATGTGGATTATGATTGTGCATGTGTGCTTGTGTGTGTGTGATAGGTGCAGGGTGGCCAACGAATGGTGCCGGCGGCACTGCATGCTCAGGGTGTGTGTGTGTGTCTGTGTTTGTGACTGGGGTGTAGGGTGGCAAACGGTTGGTGCCGACGACACTGCATGCTCAGGGTGAGTGTGTGTGTGTGTGACTGGGGTGTAGGGTGGCCAATGGTTGGTGCCAATGGCACAGCATGCTCAAGGTGTGTGTGAGTGTGTGAGTGTGAACCACCCTGGTGCTACAACCCTTGCCAATAGAGGTTTACGTATTGGCTAATCCTCTCGTCCGACGGTCCGTGGTTGGGGACGATTTTCGGTGACTAAGGTGCAAAGATGCTAGCGTCGTGATAGACCCTCACGCGATGTTTGATTTGGTGACGGGTATACCCTACATACGATATTGGATTCAATGTAATGGTATCATGATTAATAGGGGTTTGCCCGGTAACGATGTGGTTCCGAAATCAGCTCACTCCTGACTCGCAGCTAGCTAATATCCCTGGCGACTGATAACATACATTCATGACTGGGGATAACACCTATGTTGCAGTAGCACTTATACCCCCTTTGGACTTAGAAATTTTTGCTTAGAAGTGCTTGATAATAAATGGATCATGTCATTGCACTCACATAATTGCATTCATATTGATGTGGTCGGGCATGAATATTCATACTGTTGCATTTTCTTGAATTGCCATGATTGCTTGTGTGTGTTACCCTCACTGGGCTTCGTGGAAGCTCACCCCTTGTTGTTGCCCCTTTTTAGATGTTGATTCAGAAAATCCTTTGGAAATTGTAATCGAGGTCCCGGCTCTCTAAGGAGGTGACCTTTAGGATGAGGAGCTGGTTGTGCACGAGGATGGATGCGTGTGTGATGATTGTGCATTTAGAGCACTCTAAGGATGGGAATATCATCTTTTATTTTTGATTCTTTTTGTACTTAACAAATGTAGCCCTATGGGGGCATAATTGTAATTATGATTAAGATGTGAAAACATTCTTTTGTATAAATATGGTAAATATCAATAGAAATCACCAGTTGATATATATTTTATTTATATTATAAGTATGTGATTTTAGAATTCATTTCATAATCTTATGAACTTAAAGTACTGCATCATGGATCCTGGATGGATGGTGGACACGTATGCGTGTCCATGTCACAAGCCTTCAGGTGAGTGGAGGCAGGGTGTGGCAACGAGTGGTATCAGAGCGCGATACTCTGCTTTAAGTCATAAACTTATGAAATGTTAGGACTAGTGGTGATTAGGTTATAAATGAAAGCTTAAAGATAAGTACATAAATCATAGTTCACACATAGGAGACAAGTTGAAGATAGAAGCCGATAACACTGATAATTTCATTAATAACAAATTCATCTTACAACTTTGAGAGAGGAGAATACAAGACTTAACTAGGAGCAAATTACATAGACGATAACTACCTGCTGAATAACTCCCAAGTTAATAACACTAATGGCACAAATAAAACATAATAGGATCCCAATCCTAAGAACAAGATTGAAAGATAGGAGGACCTAGGAAAAACTACTGCTGGGATGGATCACTAGGTGGTACCGAAGAAATAGGAGTAGTATCTGCTAGCCCAAAGTAAGTGTCCCACCTACAGGTCCATACCTCCAGATGATTGACCCTATCATCAATGCTATTTAGATGGGTATTCAGACCCCGAAAACCTGTTTCCATAGCTTACATCACCCGATCCCAACCTACTGCATCACTTGGTGCGGTCGAAGAAGAAGCACCACCGACATATTGAGATGAAGTGTAAGGAGGAGGTGGGTTAGTTACCCTACGGCCTTGACGCAATGGAGGTCCATCATCTTCACTATCCTACCCATCTTCCTCGCTCTCCTCGACCTCCTCGTCGTTTTCCATATCCATATCCTGGTCACCTCCTATAGGGACCACTACCGGCACCCCCTCAGCATCACTACCATCATTAGGGTCAACCTTCATCTTCACTAAGGAGTGTAAATCGAAAGGATACCTCTTACTCCATCTGTAGGCTCATCAGCATAGGGGACCCCAAAGTTTACAAAAATACTAGTAAGGAGATTTTCGTAAAGTAAATTTCCATCCTTTGGGTACTTAGCTCGGTATGCCATATGCCGCATCAATAGGTATGGGAGGTTGATCTGGAGACCCACATATAAGCACAGGGTAACATAGGCCTGGAGAAGAGAAACTTCATTGAAATGACCTCTAGCTGGTAATATGTTTAACTGAACTACCCTACAAAGCACCTTGGGCATGGTCCTGAAGCGACTGAACCTAGCCCATCCACTAGTGGTTCCAGTCAACTGTCGACACATCTCATTTAAACTATCTTGGGGCAGGAAGGCTCCCCTTCTAGTCTTGGGAGCACAATATACACTCTCCCCAGCACTTGAAATCCCAATAATAGCACCAAACTCGACTGTGGTGAAGGAGAGGTCTACTCCCATAACTGGGCTCGTGAGACGATAATCATTCGCCCTTACTTCCTAGCCCCTCAGATTGTAAAAGAACATTTGGACCAAGCGAGGATAACATCTGTTCCCCAGGTCTAACAACGATGACCAACCCAGTGCCTGGAACCTCCTCGCTATACCAAAGGAAGGCATCTGACCATACAATATTGCCTTCCCGGAATCCACAAGTTTACTTCCAAACACCCCCCATTTCTGTGCACTCTCCGCAAAGCTAAACCAAAATCTGTCATAGTTAGGTTTTGGAGGAGCTGGAATCTGCCTTGTAGCATTTCGACTACGTGTGTCTCTTCTAGAACTCATGACCTGCATACAAACACAACAAATATACATATCCAACTAAGTGTATACAAAAGGAAAGGCACATTTGGAAAGAATGCAAGAAATTTCACATAAATCACTAGTTAGGATTTCACAGAGAAGAAAATTTGGGGAAAATGGAAAATCTAGCAAAAATGGGAGGAAAACCTTACCTCTTGCGCAAAATGTGGCATGGATTGGTGGCAAAAATCACCAAATGATGTTCTTCCAACCTTGGGAGAGCTCTCCGATCATTCTTGGCAAGAAAAGGAAGAGGTTATGGTGAAAATGGGAGTTCTCGGCCAGCCCTTTTAAAAGACAGTAAAAGTGTTCACCGGTTGGCCGGTGAAACAATTACCATCCACCGATGAACACTTTAAGTGATTTTCAGACCTTGCGGATCCATCCACCGGTGAACTCACCAGCCGATGATCATCCATTGGTGTAAGAATCCACCGGTGAAGGTAAAAAGGTGAGAAATTATTTTCTTTTCTTTATATGTGGGGGTCCAATTGATATATTTTCCTTCCCTCAATGGGTGGATACGGAGGATGTGGGTGTCTGAACCTTGTACATATAAAGACTTGAATATGCATGCTCAGTTGTACTAAGTTGCCTATGTTACCTCTTATACAGGTAGGTTCACATGGCTCCTAGAAAATCACGAACACATGTGAGACGGCCGCCTAAATGGCCACGCCATACTACTACATCTGCTATGGGTCGGCCACCAACTTCAGAACCAAGTAGAGAAGAGGTGTCCAATACCACAGCACAGGCAACCCCTCCTGCTCCACCTATACTTTCTGCCCAAGATGTAGTTCAATTATGGGCAACATGTTGCAAGGACTACAACAACAACAAAATGTGATGATGCAAGGGTTGCAACAGCAGCAACTGGAGTTTATGACGGGTCTAAATGCATAGATCAATGCTATGTTTTAGACTCGGGAGGCACTGGCTGTTCCACCATAGACACAGCCAGTTCCTAACGTTGCTCCTACCACTATTCCCCAGGCACAGCAAGTCCCAGCACCAATGGCTCAGCACACAACCCACCCAGAAGGCTCCAATGTGCAATATGCCCCACGACCTGATGTACCACTAACACAGGGGCAAATGATGCCATAGAGCCAAGTCATACTACCTATATCGATGGACAACGTGAAAGTGATGGAAACGTTCCAGAAGTTTAGGCCTCCCTACTTTGGTGGGATTGCGCAGGATCCTTTGGCACCCACCAAATGGGTAGACGGATTGGAAAAGGCATTTAAGGTAATGACCCTCACGGAAGAACAGAAACTAATGTGTGCCGACTACCAACTACAAAATGAGGCAAATGCATGGTGGAAGTCCAATGAACCCATCCTAGTGGCCCTATAGCCTAACCCCATATGGGAACACTTTAAAGTGGCATTCTACAACTACTTCCCAGAAAGTGTGAGGGAGAGGAAGGAAACAGAGTTCATGGAGTTGAAACAAGGGTCCAACTCTGTATTGGAATATCAACAAGATTTTGAGAAGTTGTTCTTCTTCGCACTTGAGCTTTTGAAGGGGGATCAGGCAAAGGCGAAGAGATTTGAGAAAGGGTTAAGACCCACTATAGGGTCTGTGTTAGTGGCTCAGTACCTCAAAGAAATGGAATCATGCTTTCCCCAAAGAAAATGCAGATTGGTGTCTCCACCATTGATTTTCTTGGCGTCACTATTACCAAAGGAACATATGAGCTCCAACCACATATTGCTACTTCTCTACAGCAATTCCATGATGGTCCTCTGACAAAACATCAGGTCCAACAATTCCTTGGTATAGTCAACTATATGACTGAGTTTCTTCCTCAACAAATCAGACACACGTCTGTCCTTCATCAACTATTGAGAAAGAATGCTCCTCCCTGGTCAGCCGAACACTCTGCAGCTATTCATGCTTTGAAGCAGTTAACTACAAGACTCCCCTGTTTACAGATTCCTTCTGATGGGCGTAGGATTCTCCAAACAGATGCTAGTGATACTCATTGGGGTGCAGTTCTCTTAGAAGAAAACCCTGATTCTACAAGAACAGTGTGTGGCTACAAGAGTGGCTCATTCAAAACCTCTGAAGCCCATTATCACTCCACATTCAAGGAAATTCTTGCAGTTCGCCGTGGCATTGAAAAGTTCCAGTTTCATCTCATTGGACACAGGTTCCTGATTGAACTGGACATGTCAAGCTTCCCTCGAATGCTTGAGTTCCGACAGAAACAACTCCCTAATGATCAACTGCTCCGATGGGCTCAATGGTTCTCAAAATGGTCCTTTGATATCAAACACATCAAAGGAAAAGAAAATGTCTTGGCAGACTTCCTTTCCCGACCAACCTCTACCTTTTCAGTCATTCCACTGCTATACCCTCTAACTCCAGGAGCGTCATCTTCCTCCTCCTCAGCCACACCTCAGCCTTCCCCTGGCCATAACCTTTGCTGTCATATCCCTCCTCATCTTCCCCCTGAAATCTTGCACACCTTAACCTACAAAGCCATCCTTACCTACAGCAAGCTCACAGCAATCCAGCTTCTTAGAATAGCCCTTCGACAAGAAGGTCTTTTCCTTGCTGGTTCTTCTTGCCACCCAGACTTCCCCTATCTCACAGTTTTTACCTTCAATTCCTTCCATGATCTACAGGAATTACCCTTTATATATAAATGCATATTCTGGCATTTATGTACAGCTTACTCCATCGCCATCAGCTTTCCCCTTCAAGCCATTTATGGTATGTGTTCTCGATGGTGTGATCCCATACACCCCCACCAGCCTAACCGCCCTATCCTCCATTTTCTACAGCTCTTTGGTCCTATGGAAACTTGGTTGGATCTCTTCACCTCTCTTCTCCCACCAGATGATTCCCCTGATATCCCTATGCACCATACCATTATCCTTTTTCATAGACCTCCAACAGTGCTCCAAGTCACTGACCCTCCACATACCCTAAACCCCTGCCATTTCATTAACTACACGACAGACTACCATGTGTATGGAACGAAGCCCTATACTCTCTTCATCAATCGCCGACAGCATCGATCAGAGTGGCGACAGTTTCTTCATACCATGTGTCACGTCAATGATACACAGCCCCATCAAGTTCCAGCTCCTCTTCTCCAGACCGTTGATTCTGCTTGGGAGCTTCACCAGAACGGTCGTCTTCCTTGCCCTCGTCTCATACCCCTCATGGATGCCTATGATGATTGGCTCATCGATAAAGCTGCATTCTATCCGTACAGCAGTTCTTCGGATCCGGATACTGATTAAGTATTTATGAGTATGTATGGTTTGATTAAGTATGTATGAGTATGTATGGATTCTAGTATGTATGTCTGTATGGTCACAAGTATGTATGTATGGTCACAAGTATGTATGTATGGTCACAAGTATGTATGTATGTATGCCGACACTCCCGACATACGGTCCCACAAGCATGTGAAGTCCATGTGAAGGACACATGGCTTGGGTCCCACATGTCCTCCCTTATCTTTGTATCCCTTTGGCTATTTAAAGCCCCTTAAGGAATGAATGTGGGCAAGAGCCCTTGGTGTGACGCATACCCATGAGATAAGAATGTGCCCAGGTGGTTCAGGCTGCCAAATCCATTGAGGATAAACAAAGAGAGAACTATCATGCCATCCAAGGGAAGAGGACAGTGGCACCTAGCAGGTTTGGTAAGGGGACAAATTCTAGTGCAGCCTCAGGTCAGTATAGAAGACCAGAAACAGGACAAGCACCACCACCACCTAAACCCATGGTAGCACAGTCTCAGACGGTCCCCTTAAGGTGTTTTTTCTGTCAGCAAACGGGTCACTTTGCAAAGAATTGCTCACAGAGGAGACCGGGTGACCCCTATGTAGGACCAACCAGATCAGTGCAGCCATTATCCACCACCCGTCTGGCTTAGGCACCCAGGGAGCTAGACTACAAGGGAAAGTATTTGCACTGACTACTGAGGAAGCGGAGGCATCGCCTGGAGTGGTCACAGGTACCTTGTTGATATCGATGACCCCTGCATATGTTTTGTTTGATACTGGTGCATCACATTCATTTGTATCCCCCACTTTTGCCGCTAAGATGAATATCAAGCCAAAAATGTTAACACACAAGGTAGTAGTTAGCACACCAACTGGAAGTGAGGTAGGATTAGAGGAGATTTATGAGCCGTGTCCTATATTAAGTCTGTGGATGGGACATCATTTCCCATTTGATTAAATTAGAGATGCGTGACTTCGATGTTATCTTAGGTATGGATTGGTTATCCGCCTATAGGGCATGTGTTTTATGTGCTGAGAAGAAAATTGTATTCAAACTTCGAGAAGGAGGTGAGTTTGTTTACAAAGGGAGAAAAGTCAAAAAGTCCAAGAGACTAGTGATAACTACACTTGAAGTGAGAAGATTACTAGAGCAAGGATGTGAGGCTTATTTGGCATCTGTGATTCACACAGCTAAGGAAAGCAAGTCGGTAGAGGAAATAGAAGTAGGGGGAGAATTCTCAGACATCTTTCCTGACGACTTACCTGGACTACCCCCGGACCGAGAGACTGAATTCACTATTGATCTGATCCCTGGGGTAGCACCTATATCAAAAGCTCCATATAGGATGGAACTTTCAGAACTGAAGGAGTTCAAGGAACAATTACAAGATTTATTTCAGAAAGGGTTCATCCGACCTAGTGTGTCCCCATGGGGAGCACCGGTACTCTTTGTTAGGAAGAAGGATGGGAGTATGAGAATGTGCATAGACTACAAGGAACTCAATAAGCTTAACTATCAAGCATAGGTATCTGTTGCCTAGAATCGATGATCTCTTTGATCAAATTGCAAGGTAGAACCACGTTCTCCAAAATTGACCTTAGATCTGGTTATCATCAACTCAAAATCAAAGAGGGTGACATCAGGAAGACAGCTTTCAGGACACGTTATGGACACTATGAGTTCCTAGTTATGCCATTTGGACTAACCAATGCCCCTGCAGTGTTCATGGAGTTGATGAATATCGTATCCACGATATGTTAGACAAATTTGTCATCGTGTTCATTGACGACATTTTGATTTATTCGAAGAGTCGGGAGGAACATGCTACCCATTTGAGATTTACTCTTCAAAGATTGAGAGAGATGTAGTTGTATGCAAAATTCAGTAAATGTGAGTTTTGGCTTACACAAGTGCATTTCTTAGGGCAAGTTGTCTCAGAGAAGGGCATTGAAGTTGATCCCGAAAAGGTAAAGGCTGTGGTAGAATGGGAGGCACCTAAGAATGTAGGTGAAATTCGTAGTTTCCTGGGGTTTGCATGGTACTACAGAAGGTTCATTGAAAATTCTCATGCATTTCTGGACCTATGACTCAACTAACACGGAAGGGAGTGAAATTTGAATGGTCTAAGGAATGTGAAGAAAGTTTCCAGGAATTGAAGCAGAAATTAATAATAGCTCCAGTACTCACTATTGCAGAAGGCAATGCTGGAATGGTAGTATATAATGATGCATCCAAGTTGGGCTTAGGTTGTGTGTTGATGCAAAATGGCAAGGTTGTAGCATATGCATCTCGACAGCTGGAGGACTATGAAAAGAATTACCCCACTCATGACTTAGAGTTAGCAGCGGTCATTTTTGCTTTAAAGATCTGGCGGCATTATTTATATGGGGAAAAGAGTGAGATCTACAGCGATCATAAGAGTTTGAAATACTTTTTCACCCAAAAGGAGTTGAATATGAGACAAAGAATATGGTTAGAACTAATGAAGGATTATGACTGCACCATCCATTACCATTTGGGGAAGGCCAACGTAGTGGCTGATGCATTGAGCAGTAAGTCTCAGACTCTATCCCTAGCAGCCTTGACTATAAATGAACAGTTGATTGAGGAAGCTAGAAGAATGGATTTGGAACTACTAACGAATGAGGCGACAGTGACATTGGCCACACTTATGATACAACCATCTTTAGTGGAGAAAATCCAAGTCTCCCAAGTACTAGATGAGGATCTTCAGAAAATAGTAAGCAATATCAAAGAAGGAAGACAAAAAGATTTAAATTTCAAGTTGACTAAAGATGGGATCCTCTTTGATCCTCAAGTTCAAAGATAGACTTTGCGTACCAAAGGATGAAGAGATGAGAGAATTAATATTGAAAGAAGCTCACAGTTCACCCTACTCCATCTATCCAGGTAGTACAAAAATGTACAAGGATTTGAAGAAGTCTTATTGGTGGTGTGACATGAAAACTGACGTAGCCACCCATGTAGCCAGATGCTTGAATTGTCAACAGATCAAAGCAGAAAGGCAAAGGCCACACGGCTTATTACAACCCCTACCTGTACCAGAATGGAAACGGGAAAACATTACCATGGATTTTATCACAGGACTGCCACGTACTCATAAAGGGAATGACATGATCTGGGTAATTGTAGACCCACTGACCAAGGTGGCCCACTTCATCCCTATGAAGACTCCATGGAAAAGTTGGCTCAACTGTATGTTGACAATATTTTCCAATTCCATGGGGTACCAGCAAGCATTGTCTCTGACCATGATGCCAGATTCACCTCCAACTTCTAGAAATGTCTACAGACAGCAATAGGGACACAACTGAATTTCAGCACGACATTCCATCCACAGACAGATGGGCAGTCAAAGAGGACTATACAGACCCTAGAGGATATGTTGTGGGCTTGTGTATTGGATATGAGCTATAGCTGGGATGAGCACTTGTCACTCATAGAGTTCTCCTACAACAATAGCTACCAGGCTACTATAGGCATGGCACCTTATGAAGCCCAGTATGGTAAGAAATGCAGAATGCCTTTGTATTAGGATGAAGTTGGAGAAAGGAGGATCCTAGGCCCGGAATTGATCCAAGCCACTTGTGAGAAAGTGGATGTAATTAGGGAGAGAATTAAGGCGGCTCAATCAAGACAAAAAAACTATGCGGATGTCAGACGGAAGCACCTAGAGTTTGAGGTGGACGATAAAATTTTTTTAAAAGTATCCCCAATGAGAGGAGTGAAGAGGTTTGGCAAGAATGGAAAGCTAAGTCCTCGATACATGTGACCTTATGAAATATTGGGTCGAGTCAGAACAGTAGCTTACCGGGTCTCTATGCCACTCGAATTAAAAGGAGCTCTTGATGTGTTTCATGTTTCCATGCTCAAGAAGTACGTTTTCGATCCAGCTCATATTTTGACACATGTACCCTTGGAACTTGACACTGATTGGAAGTATGTAGAATAGCCAGAAGAAATCATTGACCGGAGAGACCACATTCTCCAAAATCAGACTATTTCTTATATACTACTCAAGTGGAGGAATCACTCAAGACAAGAAGCGTCTTGGGAACGTGAGGAGGAAATGAAGAAGAAATATCCTCAGTTGTTTGGATCACCAAGTACATCAAATTTCGGGGACAAAATTTCTTGTAAGGAGGGGGGAATGTTATACCTGAACCCTAAAACTTCCTATTAAATGTTCAGGTGCGACGCCGGAGGACACTAGTACCAGTGAGCACTGGGTTGCATCCGTATTTTACCGAGGAAGGAACGGCAACCCCACTTTCACCTGTTACCCCTTAAGTAATTAGAAGGGATTCCAAACCCAAAAGGAAAGGTCAGTTGAACCTCACATACACTAGAAACCCTAGAGAAGGCCCCACTCAAACAGAGGAGAAATCACCATACAAAGTGACCAATTCAGCCTTCACCGGCTGATGGTCACCGGTGGATGCTCCATCCACCGGTGAACACCCTCCGGTGAGAATACTGGCTTTAATGGGTTAATTTGCCGTGGGACCCAGATCTTCAAACCTGTGCACATCAAACCACCCCCAATAGTTGGTACAACCTATTGGGGAATAGATTAACATATCCGGACACCCTAAGGTGGGCCCGTTAGTGCCAAATAACGGAATAACCCGGTATTGGGTAAAATCCCATTAATTCCCCAAACAGCCCTTAGTGGGACTTAAGTGGCTATAAATAGGGCTCTTACCATACATTTCTTCTCCTACCAAAATAGAAAGATAGAAAGGGAGAAAGAAGAAGAAGAAGAATAAAAAGAATAAGAAGAAGGAGAAGGAGAGGACAGAAGGAGTAAGGCTAGGGCTCTATTCTTGAGGTAAGCCCATATGTTCATCTCTCCACACACACACATAAATCTCTATCTATCTCTCTCTCTCTCCTTCCCATGTCACTCTTTATTGGGAGTAATGGAGACCCAACCAAATTCCACCTACCCAACCATAAATACTACATTGGGTCTAAGGACAAATCCCTATGAAATCCCTACCCAAAACCATAGGATTTGCGAATTTGAACAAATCCTCTATGACCTAATACCCTAACCTAATCCTAAGTTGGGGAAATGAAATTAAACCTAGGTATGGTGTGAGAGTGATCTCATGAGCCATTAATGACCATTCCATGAGATCAACCTAAGTCTTCCCCAATGTATCCTAACCTAGACTTGTGTATTGAGGAAATTGGGTGTATCCTGAAACCCTATGTTGATCCACTCACTAATTTCACTAAATCTAAGCTAAGTGAAGTGTGTGAGGATACCCTACATGAAAAACCAACCCTAAAATCATAAAACCCAATTTGTACACTATACAAAACAAGGAGAAAGGGGAATGGAGTTGGGAAATGACACCCCACTAAAAAATACATATTTCCACCACCATACACAGGGGCCACAGGGCCAATAGGGCTGATCTAGGCAAGAAAACCTCAATTTTACCTTCACTGGCGGATGGTCACCGGCCAGCTGGTGAAGGCAAGAACCATCCACCGATGAAAATATTACAGGATGTACATTCCGTTCGGATTCATCCACTGGTGAACTCACCGGTGGATGACCATCCACTGGTGAACTCACCGGTGGATGACCATCCACCGGTGAGTATCCACCGATGAACCATTTTAAAGTTAATTTTTAATCCTTTTAATTGGGGCACGAGTCTTAGTGGACCACTCCTCTATGAATAACCGAATAACCTAAAAACACTATGTATCTTAGGAGTGAAATCGAGAAGTGACAGGGACACGCAACACGAAACCATCAACTATCTACCGCCATATAGAACCTGAGGTGAGGGGATTTTGTGTGTTTTATGGAATGCTTGCATCATAATGCATATGTGAATGAATTTTATCATTTTACATATTATTATATTATTCCTTATATATGGTGTTGATTTGCATGAGAATGTGGATTATGATTGTGCATGTGTGCGTGTGTTTGTGATTAGGGTGCAGGCTAGCCAACGGTTGGTGCCAGTGGCACTGCATGCTCAGGGTGTGTGGGTGACTAGGGTGTAGGGTGGCCAACAGTTGGTACCGGCGGCACTGCATGCTCAGGGTGAGTGTGTGTGTGTGACTGGGGTGCAGGTTGACCAATGGTTGGTGCCGGCGGCACTGCATGCTCAAGGTGTGTGTGAGTGTGATTGAATTGTGCTGTGGCATATTAGAATGCATTGGGCTAGGATAACCACCCTGGTGCTATAACCCTTGCCAATAGGAGTTTATGTATTGGCTAATCCTCTTGTCCGACAATCCGTGGTTGGGGATGATTTTCGGTGATTGAGGTTCCAAGATGCCAGCGTCGTGATAGACCCTCACGCGATGTTTGATTCGGTGATGGGTATACCCTACATGCGATGTTGGATTCGATGTAGTGGTATCATGGGAGGGTTATTAATAGGGGTTTGCTAGGTAACGATGTGGTTCCGGAATCGGCATACTCCTTACTCGCAACTAGCTAGTATCCCTGGGGACTGATAACGTACATTCATGATTGGGGATAACACCTACGTTGCAGTAGCACTTATACCCCCTTTGGACTTAGAAATTGTTACTTAGAATTGCTTGATAATAAATGGATCATGTCATTGCACTCACATAATTGCATTCATATTGATGTGGTCGGGCATGAATATTCATACTGTTGCATTTTCTTGGATTGTCATGATTGCTTGTGTGTGTTACCCTCACTGGGCTTCGTGGAATCTCACCCCCTGTTGTTGCTCCTTTTTAGATATTGATTCAGGAAATCCTTTGGGAACTGTGATTGAGGTCCCGACTCTCTACGGAGGTGACCTCTGGAATGAGGAGCTGGTTGCACATGAGGATGGATGCGTGTGCAATGATTGTGCATTTGGAGCACTCTGAGGATGGGAGTATCATCTTCTATTTTTGATTCTTTTTGTACTTAACAGATGGAGCCCTATGAGGGCATAACTGTAATTATGATTAAGATGTGAAAATATTCTTTTGTGTAAATATGGTAAATATCAATAGAAATCACCAGTTGATATATATTTTGTTTATATTATAAGTATGTGATTTTAGAATTAATTTCATAATCTTATGAACTTAAAGTACTGCATTGTGGATCCTGGATGGATGGTGGACACGTGTGCGTATCTATGTCACCAGCCTTCAGGTGAGTGGAGGTGGGGTGTGACACTACCCATGGAACTTGAATGTCTAGAAGCTAATATGACCTATGAAGAGTAGCCCACTGAAATCTTACATCGAAAGATAAAGACTCTTCGCAATCGCTCTATCACCTTTGTGAAAGTTCGATGGGCCAATTATTAGCTTGAGGAAGCATCTTGGGAGAAAGAGAATGACATCCAAGCCCAGTATCCTTATCTTTTCGGATAACAAGGTACTACAAATTTGAAGATTAAATTTTCAAAAAGGGGGGGTAAATGTGAAGCCCTACATTCCAAACTCGGTCTAATTTCTAGGTTGGTTCAGTTTGGTCTTACAGGACCTGTCCCTAGCGAGCCACGATGGGTACTTTATGGAGTATGGTGGCAAGGATGACTTTGAACTCAGGTTGTCCAGATGAGTTGGAGTCAGTGCCTAGTAAAGTTCACATGCCCAAGTCGTGCACTTGCATGTATCATGAGGCCATGCACGCATAATAAAGGTACGTAACTATATTTTATGTCAAGTATATGTATTAATCTATTACTAGGGGCAAAATACATATCAGGACCGAGCCCCATCGAAAATCTCAATGCTTTGGCTAAGGTTTGGCCAACTGGTGGGTGGTCATAGGTGGGTCGAACCCACTAGTGTGACCTACCACATTGGTCATTAGATATTTTACACCACTATAAATAGAATTTATTACCTCTCTTTCACCTCATTTATTGTTTTACATGGCAGTTGAGAAAAATAAAAAAGAGAGAAAAAAAAAGAAAGAGGAGAGAGGAAAGAAGAAGAAAATGGGGAAGGAGATGATCATTGTGCATCGTCGAGGTCAGATCTCTTGAATTCGACACTTGATTAACGATCCTTATCTTGAGATCTAAGATTTGAGGCGAGTAAAGTCATATTCCTTAAACCCTTATGAAACCCTAAGTGAAACCCTTCAATTTGGGTAGAAATCCTTTGGATCTTACTATGATCTCTTAAGAATGTGAATCTAAGGTTTAATAAAGTTCTATATGTTGTTTATGAAGGATTTAGTGGAAGACTTGCAAGATTTATGAAGCATTTGTTGATCTCTTGAGCTAAAGAGAAGATTTGGTGTTTTGAGGTGTTTTTGAGCAAAGAGGTAAGATCCACGCTCTAGAATTTGGATCCACCTCAGATCTATGTTGGAATCATGATTTAGAGCTTTAGATTTATGGAAAATGTGGTCGAATCGACCCATGTTTGTTTTCCTAAGGCAGGATAAAGAGTGGGAGAGAGTAGTAAAATCTCACTTGTAAGTGGTGGGTGCTTGGAAATGGATGAGACCCACCAATCCAGTGCCCACCTATCTTGGTTGGGCTGCTGGCTTGATCGATGAGTAAGACTAGTGGGTGACCTGCCCCGCCACTCTTGGCCCTCTGGTCCAAACAAAGCTATTGGTCAAATAGGTGAGCAAGGACTGGTGGGTGCCTTACCCATAGGCCTTGGCCTGCTAATCCAGGTAGGATTCCTAGATCGACAGGCGAGCAAGGACTGGTGGGTGCCTTGCCCACCGATCGACCTATCGATCTGACTTCTCAGCTGCGCATTGCCAAGGGGGTAGAGATGATCCCACATATTCATACATTTCGTGCCTATCTAACTGGAGGGGATTTATACTTTCCGATCCCAGATGGTAAGTGACCCAACTCCCCACACATGAATTCTAGTATGCATAAAAAATTATCGAATAGCCTTGAGCATGTCCGAGGGCAACCACCTATGCGAGACCAGCCATGAGACAGCAAGTTATCAAGACAGTGAGCTGTCTTGACCATCGGAAACAAGCCATTGGAAGTAGCATGGGCCTAGATTTGGTGCCTGTTTTCAGTGGGTTGACAGGCTGCTGTCGGGGTTCCAATGCCTGTGGTTCCTGTCACTCGTATCGTAAATGGCTCGGATGATCCCAAATCATCGTCCACACCTTCTTTGTGATGTGAGCACTTTATGGACCTAAATGGTCGGGTCCTTGTGCCCAAAATTCATTTTAACCCAATTGGTCCAAAAGGGGTCCAACCCAAACAGACCCTAAGGTCCACTTAAGTTATAAGTTGCGAAATGAGGATTCATTTCCTCATTTCCCTTGTGCTCAACGTAGGAGAGGAGAGAAAGAGGAGAGGAAAGAAGAAGAAGAGGAAGAAGGAGGTTGGAGGCCTACCTTGGTGCCGGCTGCCACCTTGTTGCCAGAGGTATGAATAACCTCCCATACCACTCTCTCTCTTCATTTTGACAGAGACAAAGCTAGATATGGATGGAATCTTATTGTATAAACCATGGTGAGGTTGTAGAATGCGTGTTCTACCCTCCTGGTGTTGTCACCGAGTTCGAACTAAGCCCGGTGAGCTCCGACAACATGTATTGCCTAAAGACCAACTAGGGTTTTGATCGTTCGATCGACGTATCTCTCAAATGACTTCATGGAATTGGAATTTTTTTGGCTTAGAATGAAGCTAGGAACATCCTCTACAAACTCCATGGAATAAATCTCTGCGATCAGGCCCGAACCAGAAAGCCCTAAAATGTGTTGACTGCCCTGAACCACCATCGAAAACAGCCCACTGGATCCACTGGGTTTGTTTTTGGTGGCATATTTCCAGTGGACATGTGAGCCTTATGTGCTCTCTGACTTCTCCACTGGAAACAGGACTGATATTTATGGTGGAAATGCCCTGTTTTCGATAGGTGTTTCCGGTGACAGTACTGTCACTTAGGAACAGTGTATGTACCCTTTGTAGGTGACTTGTGTGTGTCCCTCCTGATATTCCTGATACTTACTAATGTACGATTTCCTTGTGTCTAGGATAGTGACGCGCATGTGCCCTAAAGCCAGAATTAAGTTGATCGATTGATGGTCGTACTTGAACCTAAACACACCCAATCGAAAACTAGGTGAGGGATGGACTGTGTTATTTTTGGAATGTTTATTATTATTAAATTGCTCACATGCTTAGCATTATATGTTTAATTGTAATTACTCAAATGCGATGATGATATGTTATATTTGTCATCTACGATTATGATGTGAATTATATGGAGATGTATGATGGGATCCAGTGTGGCCAAGGTGATACCGGTACCGTGATCACCATGTGTTTGGTTGTGTGTGTGAGACAGAATCTAGCGTGGCCGAGGTGGTAACAGTGCCGTGATTATCGTATATATGTTGCATTCATACATTGGATATGTGCATTAGAGTTAGTTGTAGTCACGGGTCACACTTTGTGGCCAAGGTATCGTTGGTATCGTGTACCCCGGGACTGCAGTTGAAAATGGATGCGCTTTATGGCGGATGATTGGTACCAATGTCGCATGGTCCATATTTAACTGTGATATGCATGCTAGAGCAGGTAAATGGTCTCGGGTAACATTTTGTGGCCAAGGTCTTGCCTATATCACAATTCATACTAACTGTATCACTATGAAGGCATGAAGCATATATGTGGTTAGGTATCATTCCCTATGCTATGAACCCTTATGAATAGGGGTTAAGGTGTTGGATAACCCATTATGGAATGTTCGATGTGTCTTTCCAGATTCCCACACCCACGGCACAATAAGATTGTTGCCAGAGGTAGGAACCTATCCGGCGTGGCTGATGATGTACTGGTGTCGGGACTACCAAGAGAGGGTTATCAAGGGTCTACTGGGTGACCCATGGACGCGTACGGGGACCTGCAGGATTCTATTCACAAATAGAGATTGTATCCTTACGTAGTTGATGGCAGTTTTGAGACGAAGGATACAGCCTAATGCGTCGTAGTAGCATTTACCAGACTTAGTTTGTGTTGTTAGGT